>NC_047668.1:13157500-13467500 GCF_011762505.2 Arvicanthis niloticus
TTACCAGCCTGGTTCTCCCTTGAAAATTATTCAGGTAAATAAGTTTTCATTATTTTTTATTATGAGCTTATAAAATTTCTCCTTATGTATACCTTGAAATATGACGCTATTTTAATAGGTTTTAATTTTCTCATAGGTAAATACTAGTTTATTTTACCTGATAATTTTTTCATATTTTTAAAATTTTATTTATTAACATTCTAGTCATCGCCCACCCCATCGGTCCCCCCTCCCAAAGTTTCTTGTCCCATTCCTCCTCCCCTTGCCTCAAGATGGTGCTCCGCCTGCCCGTACCAGGTCTCCCCCTTCCCTGGGGCCTCAAGTCTCTCAAGGGTTAAGCCTATTTTCTCCCACTGAGGTCAGATCAGGTAGACTTCTGCTATATTTGTGCCAGGGGCCTCGAACTGGCCCATGTATGCTCCTGGTTGGTTTTTAAGATACATTTATTTTATGTGTAAAAGTGATTTTGCCTGCCTGCATTTGTGTGAGCCACTTGTGTGCTTGGACCTACAAAGGCCAAACGAGTGTAGCAGCAGATCCTTGAGATTGGAGTCTCAGAAGGTTGTGAGCTACCTGTTGCTAAGGATTGAATGTCCTCTAGAAAAGCAGCTGGTAATCTTTTTCACTACAGAGTCAGTTCTCCAGTTCTCCACTATCTAATTCTTCAATATATTTTAATATAAGGAATTGTTGCCACCTGCAGCAACAGCTGAACGGGTTCACCTGCAAGAGAGGCTGAGAATAGGGAACTGGGTGAGAAGAGATGAAGCCTAGACAAAGTTCTCTTTCACATATAAAGGGGAAGCCCACCCCCCAGAGTCTCTTCTCCGTTCAGCCTAGGGGCTGGGCTAGGAGATAGCAGTTCGGAAGGTGTCACGGCTAGCTCAGCAGGCAGTCCATTCTTCCTAGCTCAGGTAGCAGGCTCCAAGGCACCAAGGCTGGTAATGCAATGCCTCTCCTAGGTCCTATTGTTGCTTGGTCTATTGTGGTAAATGACTTTGCAGGCCTGCTTAGGCCTGGGGGAAGGGCACAAGGAATTAGTCCCTTCACTCCTTTACCTTATTTAAGAGAGAAGAACTAAATAAAGCCTTTTTCTGTATACTTTATTTATATAAATTTTACTGAGACCCTGTTTCAAAATAGTGATCTTTAATGAGTTGGGGTTGTAGCATGATGGTAGATTACTTGCCTAGCATATGCAAGGGCTTAGGTTCAATCCCAATTTCTACAAAAGAAATTGAATAAAAGCTAAGAATGGGTGCTAAGGAACTGCCTCAGCAGTTAAGAGCATCTACTCTTCTTGCAGCTGACTAGAGGTCAGTTCCTAGACCCACATCAAGTGGCTTACAGCTGCCTAAGTCTCCAGCCAAAGAAAGATCCAATGGCTCTGACCTCCACACAGCCTGCACTTGGATGTACATAGCCACACATAGACAAACATATGTGAACATAAATTAAAAAAAGAAAAAAGAAAAGAAGCTGGGAATGGGCCTGGTGAGGTGGCTTAGCAATTACAAGCACTAGCCTTCCAGAGAACCTGACCTCAGTCCCGGTACTCACATCAGGTAGCCCCCAACTTCTGTAGCTCCAGTGCCATGGACCACTATCTGGCTTTCTTGAACACTTATACACACAGACAGTATGCAAACCTACAAATATTCAAATGGACATGTAAGTAAAAGAGAAGAGGAAGAAAAGGAAGAGGAGGAGAAGGAAGAGGAGGAGAAGGAAGAGGAGAAGGAAGGGATATGATGGAGAGATGGCTCAATGGCTAACAATGTTGGTTGCTCTTGCAGAAACCCCAAGTTTGATTCCACACTGTAGCTCACAACCCATCTGCACCTTCCTGGGCAGTAATGAACATGCTGTAGATACAAACATGCAGACAAAAGACTCACGTAGATTAAATATTCCTTTAAAACAAACCCTGAGAATGGTGCACATACTTGCAACCCTAGATAGGCAGGAGGCCTAGATAGGCAGGCAACTTGAACCCAAGAGTGTTTGTCATGTTCTTTATTTCATATTTTTATGTAATTTTTGGTGCTTTTAATAATTGTTAATTTAAAGCACTCTTTTATCAAGGAGTATACTTACATATATATATGTGTATATATATATATATATATATATATATATATATATATATATATATATATATACACATATATATATATATTTTGGTTTTTCGAGACAGGGTTTCTCTGGCTGTCCTGGAACTCGCTCTGTAGACCAGGCTGGCCTCGAACTCAGAAATCCGCCTGCCTCTGCCTCCCAAGTGCTGGGATCAAAGGCGTGCGCCAAAACTGCCCGACAGATACATATCTTGAGTATTCCTTTTCTGGAATGCTTGTTTATCAGAAGTTTAAGTTCAGGGGGTTTTGTTTTTCTGTTTGTTTGTTTTTTATTTTTTGTTTTTTTCCCCTGTCTTGGAATACTTTTCATAGACTCTGTCAGGTAAACATCCCTAATCCAAAAATCTGAAATTCTCTAAAACCCAAACCTTTTAAGTTTAAAGACAGAGTCTCATATTGCCCAGGCTGAACTGAAACTTACTGTATAGCTGAGGATACCTTAAACTCCTGGTCCTCTTGATCCTCCTGCTTCTCCTTCCCAGTTGCTGGGATTGCTGGCTTGTTCCATCAGGCTCATTTTTATGGAATTCTGTGAATATAACTGAGGGATTCCTGCATCCTAGACAAATACTCTACCAATTGAGGGATATCCCCCACTGAGTTATTTATTCCCCAAACCTTTTGGAATATACTCTCAAATTTTTAGATTTTGAAGCATTTGGATACAGGCTTCTCAGTTCACATAGATAGTGAGATCTGGAAAGGCAGTGGAATATGGTTCTTGAGGTGGGAGGTTTATAATGATTTTTTATAAACCCTTTACCTCTGTCTTTAGATTTCCTCTAATGGAAATAAATATCTGTGTTTATACATATCAGTTGACCTTCATGAATTGAAATAGTATAAAATGATTTATCATTGACAGGACATATGTGTGTAATTTTGGTTCTCTGCTTAAGGATTATAAATGATTCATTGTTAACTATACTTTAAAAGTTTACATGGGGGCTGGAGAGATGGCTCAGTGGTTAAGAACTCTGGCTGCTCTTTCAGAGGACCTGGGTTTAATTCCCAGCACACACATGGCAGCTTACAACTATCCATAACTGTTGTTCCAGGGGACCCAACACCCTTACATAGATATACATTCAATCAAAACACCAATGTACATAAAATAAAAATAAATAAATATAAAAAAAGAAAGGTTTACATGGTACAAATTAAAGTAACAGTGTATGGGTTAGATGCTGTGTTTAGATGTTATATTGATGTTAAACTTACAGCAAAAGATGTTATTACTTAAGCATGTAATGATTAAAATTTAAGGAATACAGTGAATTTAATGTATTTTAAACTCATTTACTTGTTCATTCATCTTTTGCCTGCAGATCCTAATAGCAACTATCACCCACCTTTTGCCAAGTACAGAAGCTTCATCATATGAAATGGACAAGAGGGTAAATTTAAAATTTTTGACGTTAAATATGTATTTTTCTTGAATATTTAAATTTAAGAGTTTAAAGGTACAAATATTTATATGATAACTCATCTATTATTTATATATCATCTTTATTTTAAATTAAAATAAAGTATAATATACTATAACGTTTTATTACTTAGGTATAAAAAGTTTATTTTATAGACTGGAGAGATGGTTCAGCAGTTAAGAGCACTTATTGCTATTCCAAAGGATGCAGGTTCAGTTCTCAGACTCATATAGAGGCTCACGGGAGTACCAGGGCATCCAGCTCCTTCTCCTCATGGCACCAGGCACACATGTGGTGAATAGACATAGATGTAGACAAAATATTTATGCACGTTAAATAAATAAAGTTTTAAACAAAGTTCATTCTAGTTTTAATTACATGGACATTTGACTGTCTTAAGATATCAGAGTAAGGAATCTTAGCAAACATTATGTTTACTTATAATGATTTTACTATAATCTGCCAGATTATGAAGTTGTTAGATATTCTGAAAAATTTATCACCTCTGGAGATAATCAGTATAGCTGTTATCAGTGGAAGGTAACGATATTTATAATAAATAGAGCATAGACTATATTAGAAGCATATTTCTTGTTTGTTGGTGGTGTTTTTTTTTTTTTTTTTTTCTTGTGTTTAGAGATGGGGTTTCTCTGTGTTGTCCTGGCTGTCCTGTAACTCGCTCTGTAGATCACGGTAACCTCGAACTTTGACAGCCACCTGCTTCTGCCTTTTGAATAGAAAGGATAAGAAGTTTGAGGATTGTATAAGTGTTTTAGACTTCTTAAAGGTTTTCATATATATTTTGGGCTGTCTTGGGGTTGGGACTCAAGTCTAAACAAAAAAATTTTTTTATATTTTCTGTACATCTTATATCTGAGGATAATTTATGCAATAATTTAGTGCACCTAAATTTGGTACATCCTGTCATATGATGATCAAGCGAGCTCAATCAGTCAACAGGTTCTCCAGGGCAGGAGCAAGGATTGAAAAGAAAAAAGACAATTAGACAACACTGTGAAGACCCCCAAACTCGGGAGACCCTTACTCAAGTCTCGGGAAATCACAGCCACCCAAAAATCACAAGACACCGTACCTGGTTTATTGGGGAGAGTTGGCTAGCCAACGGTCAAACTGCTCGTCCATGCAGGAACAGAATTTGACAAAAGGCCAGCAAGCTGAGGGGCTTTTTTATAGCATGAGGTGGGGAAAGGGAGGAATTTTCGTGCGGTTACACATGATTGGTTGCTTTACAAATTTTGAATATCAGCAGGCTGTAACACTGGGAAGACCTGGGGGGGGGGGTGCGGGGGGTGGGGGGGAGAGGTAACCAAGAACAGTGGAAAGTTAGCTAGTTCTTGGAACCACCCAGATGACTTGCATCTTTCTCTGTGGTCAGGAATGTGTCTTCCTGCTTTGGGCCTTCCCCACCCACAGGTGGGTTTTCTTCCCTGAGGCTTGAGGAATGTTACTCTTCCCGGAATGTATCCCAAGGCAGTGAAGGCCTGAAATCTTACATTTAGTTCTGCTTTCTAGAACTGGCATTCTTTTGCTCAGGTCTAGGGGTAAAGAAAAAGCCTGTATATATTTTATAAAATGGTCTTTATAATTTTTCACTCTACAACTGTAGCATGACCCCAGCCAGTTCTGAGGCTGAAGCAGGTTTATTTTTTCAGTCTGCTTTTGTACCACTTTAAGTACATGCAAAATGATAATATCAGTTCTGGGCCAAGAAACAAGCAAGGCAATAAATAAAATCTGGTAAACACTTTCTAGGGGCTAGTCTGGATGACCAAGACAAAAGGAATGCCACAGATGCCTCCTCTGAGCCTGTTCTGAGATTTGCATTAACCCAAATGTAAATGTTCTTAATCTGGGTCTATTTCCTGAGTCCTGGCCCAAAGTCAGATTCCAACCTTGAGCTTATTACTTCTTTTGTCCTGAATTCCCTCCAAGTGTCTAGAAGCAAGTGGCCACAAAAATGCTCTCCACAATATGAGATCAAGTTTGACTTTTCTACTTATAGAAATATGTTAGTACTCACAAAGTTTTGAATTTTTGAGGATTTTAGATTAGAGATTTTGTATTAAGGATGTTCAACTTATAATCTAATTTTAGTCAAGAATCTTTCATGTGTATAGTTGTGAAGACCCCCATACTCGGGAGACCCTTCCTCAAGTTTCAGGAAATCACGACCACCCAAAGATCACAAGAAACCATACCTGGATGCAATGTTTATTAGGGAAAAGAGCTGGAAGCCAGCGGTGTGACCACATACACGCGCAGGAGTACATACACCCCAACATCCAGTCCGTGGAGCGTTTTAAAGAGAAAAACCACAAACCAGGGGAGTGAGGCGGGGGTGAGGGGTTACCAAGGATACATAACATAAGAATAGCGAAACATTCCAGAGAAACCCACCCTGAATGGTTTACCATGTCACTGTGTCCCACCCTGTCATTTATCAACTATTTCAGATTAACTATCTTTACTTCTTCCTGCTATAGCCCCACCTAGGTGGCTTGCATCTTTTATCTGTGGTCAGGAATGCCTTCCTGCCTTGGGCCTCTTCCACCCGGAATGTGCCCCAGGGAAAGTGAAGGCCTGAAATCTTATTTTCAGTTCCGTGTTCTGGAATCTGCACTTTTCTGCTCAGGTCTAAGGCGAAAAATCTACACATATTTCATAAAATGGCCTTTATAATTTTTCACTCTACAGTTGCAGCATAAATTCAAAGCCCAGTTTGTAAACAATTTGTGAATAACTAATTTTCCTTTTTATATCATTGATGTGTTTATAAGAAGATAAAGAGAATGTATTCAATGGGGGTGTATGGTGAGGTATGGAGGAGGGGGATGTCTCAGTGGGCCAAGTGGCATCTCTTCCCCCTGAGGGACCAGCCACACACAGGTATAGTATAGAGTAGAGTTTATTCAGTGTGTGGGGAGGGGAGTGAAGAGGGTAGTAGAAGCAGAGAGAAGCAGAGAAAGGGGGAGAGAGTAGAGAAGTAGAGGCTGGCCATGAGCATGTGCAGAGAGGAGGTGAGGGGACAGAGGGATCAAAAGAGCAAGAGCAAGAGAGAGAGGAGGGGAAAAGCAGCCCCTTTTATAGTGGGCCAGGCCTGCCTGGCTGTTGCCAGGTAACTGTGGGGATGGAATGAATGCTGACAATCTTGTTTATGGATTCAGAGCTATTATGAAAAGTCTATATTACCAAATTTTCCCCTGCTTTCTTAATCCTTTTTATTAATCACAAAATATATGAATAGTGTTCTGTTGACACTAGTTAAGCAGAATTAAAAATGATATTTTCTACTCTAGTGGAATTTAAATATTAGAGGCACAAATGAGTTAAATGTTAACTATAAAAAGTTGAAGAGAGCCAACAAAATGGTTTACCAGTAAAGGTGCTGCTACCAGTCCTGATGCATTCAGTCCCCAGGACCTATGTTTTGGAAGAAAGGACTGATTCCTGCAAATTGTCCCTTGGCCTACTAACACTCACGTTCAGTGTCTGTCTCTCTCTCTCTCTCTCTCTCTCTCTCTCTCTCTCTCTCCCCCCCCCACCCCACATACAAGTCTCTAAATAAATAAAATATAAGTGAAAGTGGCTGCATTACAAGAGAGCCTAGCTTACAGGAGAAGCAATGATTAAGGGAGGAGAAGGATCTTCTCCATGATGAGCAGGGTGTTCTACACAGGACGAGGACTAGAGTTATTCTAAATAGAAGGAATGACGTTGTCACAGAGATGGAAAACAGAACAAAGTGTTTTGGGGAAATGTGACAGAATGCTAACAATCATCTTGTTTATGGAGTCAGAGCTATTATTAAAAATGTATACTTTTCCCCTGCTTTCTTAATCCTTTTTGTGAATCACAAAATATATGAATAGTGTTCTGTTGTAATACAGTTCCATATTCATAGAATGTGCTGTATATGGTTGATAATTGAGAAACATGAAATTGCAGAAATAGGAAATGGCTGGATTTTAAAGGCCTTTGAATATAGTAAGAAGAACCTTGGACTTTTGTGGAAAAGTCTTTCTTTGAAATTGCTTTTCTTAAAGTGTTTAATGTACAATGAAATAGGATAAATTTTGTGAAAAGTCACTTGAGAAACAATAATGAGTTACTTAAGTGGAATAAAAGTTGTTAAAACCAAAAAAAGGTCTCAACAATGATGATGATCTAAACCAAGGCTAAAGGAATGTAAATAACTATCCAGAAAGTGGATCTGTAACTAAGGAGAAATCCAGGGGACTGATGAGAAATACTGAAGAAAACTGTTTTCTGTGCTTTACCCTTTGAGAGTTCAGTCCAGATACCACCAGTGAAGCTATTTAGCGAACTCAAGGCCAAGAATAAAACTGTTGCCACTGTCAACACAAGAATAGTATTAAAATTGTAGGCATGTATGTGTTCACTTACAGAGAGACAGTTAAGATTGAATACAGAAGGTAGTGAGCAGGCAGAGGGGAGGTCAAGCAGGAGTGACTTCAGGGGCCAGTAGAAGAGACAGGAAGACAAACTCAGGAGAAACAGAATTAATCCCCTGAATGCTTTTCTGCTCATGCATTTTATCATTCACTCTTCCACTAATCAGCAGTAACAAGTGACAGCAGATTTAAGCTAGTATGGAAACTGTCATAATCCAGTCAATTACCTGAGGGAAAAATGTTTTTTCCAAAGTTTATCCAGGTCCCCCTTTTCACCTGGATGTACTTACCAACAGGGAATGATCATTCAACTTGACTTACTTCATCTTTCTCAAACTAGTAGCAGATTTCTCTGTAGTTTCAAATTCCTATTGTTTTCCTTGTCTGGCTTGCCTCTCAAGAGAATTAGCATTTGAGTGTTACCTAAATTCACTGGGTTTTCTTCACTGTTTTACATCCTTATACCTTTCATTTTCTTCCATCAAGATTTTGTGTGAAGCTTATATATTACACTTAGACGAGCACTAACTGAATTGTCTTATTTTATCTAGGAACCATGAATACTGTTAAGGCAGGCACAGTATAAAGACACATTTCTTATGTGTGCTAGTCCAATTACTTACAGTGGGTCTATATACCTTACTTAGCCATGGGCTTGTAAGAATATGAGTAAGCTCTGTATAAGCAAGGAATTTTAGATTTCTGAAAGAATTTATTGTATTGGTGACCATAACAATATAATTGTAATTTTAAACATATACAGAGGTAGAGGTTTGAAGGAGCTGGAGATAGAGCTTACCTGTAGAGCACTGGCCTACCATCCTAGCATGCAAGAAGTCCTCGGTTTGATCCTCACTCAGTACTGCCAGAAAAAGAAAAAAGAGAAAAGATCATTTAAATCATGGTTATCTTTAAAGAAAAAGAAGAAACAACCCTGTCACTATGCAGTTCATAGGAATTATTGCAACTTTAAATAAAACTAAACTTTTATCCCAACTGACAGAGAAAAGATTTAGGTTAAATTGCCCACATTTGTATAATTGTTACTACATATGAAACTGAAGAAAGGAACCTACCATTGGCAGATAGATTTTACTCTTTCTATTGACATCAATTCAGAACTTTGATTTCAATTCTAAGTTGGAACATTTAATTTCAGGGGTTTATTGGGGTTTGTTTTTTATGATGCTATAAATGGAACTCAGAGCCTCCTGCATTGGTAAGCAAGCACCCAGAGCCCATAATTTCATATTATAGGGAATTTTTAAGGAAAGTAGGAGGAGGTGTTAATATATAATTCACTTTATTTCTCCCTTTAATCCATACTTGATTTATCCTTCTGAGTGTACATACTACATATTACACATAGTGCATACAAACTTCATTATATTCTTCCTGAGATAACCGAAGTGCAGCTATCAACATTTAGGTGATAACATTGATCTGTTCATTGTAATGTAAGCTATAAATCTCACTTAGATTTCATTAGCTAACTCAGTAATGTCTTCGATAACAAAAGAATGGCCCAAACCTTGTATCCTGTTTATCAACATAGTGTTGCATTTTAAACTTTTTTATGGGCTGTTTTTTCTAACAATTGTTGGTTTACTAGAACAGTCATTTTTCTCATAGATATCATGTGGTGAGAGAGCTCCTCCAGCAAGACTGTGCCCTTAATCTTTCTCAAACAATTCCACCTTTGGGGGGAAATGTGTTTATAAAAGCCTTTGGGGGCCATTGTCATTCAAACCACCACAGATACTTTCTCTTTTACTTGGAGGTTTTTGGTTTTGTGAGGGTCCATTGGTTAGAATAGGATTAAACTTTGACTTGAAGAATTTATCTTTAAAGATGAGCAGATCCTTGCTGCTACCTGATTGCCACTTTCATATCACTAATTATTATTTAACATTAATTATGATTTTTAAATCTAATACATAAGATAATTTTATCTTAGGGTAAAAGTATAATAGATATCTATGATATCTATTATCTCAAAACTTAATGAAAGCTTTTATTTAGTAAAATGAGTAATGCTTTCTGACAGGATACTCAGTGAGGTGTTATACATTAGAAAAGGAAAATGGCAATGGCCAAAGAGGTGGCTCAGACTATAAAGTGCCTGACATGCAAGCATGAAGACCTCACTTCAGACCCCCAGCACAACATAAAAAGCCAGGCTGAGTGTACACACCAGTGATCGCAGTGCTGGGGAAGCAGGAGGATGCTAGGAGCTTGCTATCCAGCTAGTCTAGCTGAATCAGTGAACACTAGGTGTAGTGGGAGATTCTGTCTCAAATAATAAGATGAAGGGTAACTGAGAAAGACACCAAACATGCACACACATACATACGCAGGAAAGTTTAGATATGAGATGGATCTGTGGGTATAAGTATTTGTTACCAAGGCCAACAACCTAAGTTTAATCTGTAGAATCTACATGGTAGAAGGAGAAAGCCGACTCCCACAAGTTGTCCTCAGACCTCCACAAGCTTCATGGTACATCCACTCTCCACATACATACATAAAAATAAGAAATGAATGGGAATAATGGAAAGCAGGTATGATGCTAATATATGAGCAAAAACCTTATATCTTTATATAGTTAATTGAATACAGTTATATTACCTTTTTTATTTTATTTATTTATTTATTTATTTATTTTGAGCTCATGCTTAGGGTACCAAGCTTTGGATGCTTTTTCTCTGGACTATACTTTTTAACCTCAATGTATATACTTTTATAATTAATGAATTGTGTACCTATGCTGGTATTTATATTTGAAGTTATGATTTAGGTTCCTATAATAAATTCTAAAGCCCAAGAATAAGACATGGATTTATTGATTATTGATGATCCCTTATTGGAGGCCTGAAGATGACCCAGTGGATAACATGCTTGCTTAGCATTGACAAAGCCCTAGACTCAATCTCCAGCACTGCATAAACCTGGCATGTCGGTACAGATTTGTGGTCTCAGTACTTGGGAAGTGAAAGCAGGAAGATCAGTAATTCAAGGTTATTTATGGCTAATGTATTAGGTTTTTTTTCTTTTGTCTTTAATAAAATACTTGATAAATTTAATTTAAGGAAAGTATGAGACAGTCACACCATGTGTGTTGTTAAGGAGCAGAGAGTGAGGAATGGATGCTGTCTCCCTGCCTGCTTTCATTTTTTTTATTCAGTTTTGCATCCCAGTGCATGTAAAAGTACTACCCACATTTAAGGTATCTCATCTCCTTAACTTTCTCATCTATCTCATTTATTTATCATCTATCTCAGCTCCTTAACTTTCCTGCATGTATATATCTTTATCGAGATAGAAAGAGCAATTTGCAAATTCATTTGGAACAACAAAAAACCCAGGATAGCTAGAACTATTCTCAACAATAAAAGAACTGCTGGGGGAATCACCATCCCTGACCTCAAGCTGTACTACAGAGCAATAGTGATAAAAACTGCATGGTATTGGTACAGAGACAGGCAGGAAGATCAATGGAATAGAATTGAAGATCCAGAAATGAACCCACACACCTATGGTCACTTGATCTTTGACAAAGGAGCTAAAACCATCCAGTGAAAAAAGGACAGCATTTTCAGCAAATGGTGCTGGTTCAACTGGAGGTCAGTATGTAGAAGGATGCAAATCAATCCATTCTTATCCCCTTGTACAAAGCTCAAGTCCAAGTGGATAAAGGACCTTCACACAAAACCAGATACACTGAAACAAGTAGAAGAGAAGGTGGGGAAGACCCTCGAATACTTAGGCACAGGGGAAATGTTCCTGAACAGAACACCAATGGCTTATGCTCTAAGATCAAGAATTGACAAATGGGACCTCATAAAATTGCAAAGCTTCTATAAGGCTAAGGAGACTGTCAATAAGACAAAACGGCAACCAACAGATTGGGAAAAGATCATTACCAAGCCTATATCTGATAGAGGGCTAATATCCAATATATACAAAGAATTCAAGAAATTAGACTCCAGACAACCAAATAACCTATTAAAAATGGGGTACAGAGCTAAACAAAGAATTCTCAACTGAGAAAACTAGAATGGCCAAGAAGCACCTTAAGAAATACTTAACATCCTTAGTAACCAGGTAAATGGAAATCAAAACAACCCTGAGATACCACCTCACAGCAGTCAGAATGGCTAAGATCAAAAACTCAGATGATAGTAGATGCTGGCGAGGATGTGGAGAAAGAGGAACACTCCTTCATTGTTGGTGGGACTGCAAGCTGGTACAACCACTCTGGAAATCAGTCTGGAGGTTCCTCAGAAAATTGGACATAGCATTACTTGTGGATCCAGCTATACCACTCCTGGGCATATACCCGGAAGATGCTCTAACATATAACAAGGACATATGCTCCACTATGTTCATAGCAGCCTTATTTATAATAGCCAGAAGCTGGAAAGAACCCAGATGTCCTTCAACAGAGGAATGGATACAAAAAATGTGGTACATTTACACAATGGAGTATAACTCAGCTATTAAAAATAATGAATTCGAGAAATTCTTAGGCAAATGGATGGAACTAGAAATTATCATCCTGAGTGAGTTAACCCAATCACAAAAGAACACACATGGTATTTATTCACTGATAGTGGATGTTAGCACAAAAGCTAACATGTGAATAGCCAAGACTCAACTCACAGACCACATGAAGCTCATGAAGAAGGAAGACCAAGTGTGGATGCTTCAGTCCTACTTAGAAGGAGTAACAAAAATACTCAAGGGCGCAAATATGAAAACAAAGTGTGGGACAGAAACTGAAGGAGGGGCCATCTGGAGACCATTCCACCTGGGTATCCATCCCATGTACAGTCACCAAAGGTAGACACTGATGTGGATGGCTGGAAGTTCATGCTGACAAGAGCCTGATATAGCTGTCTCCTTAGAAGTCTGCCAAAGGCTGGACAATGCTCACAGCTAACCACTGATCTGATCAAGGGTCCTCCAATGGAGAAGCTAGAGAGAAGACTGAAGGAGTAGAAAGGGTTTGTGGCCCCATGGGGAGAGCAACAATACCAACCAACCAGAGCTCCCCAAGGTCTAAACCACCAGCCTGGGAGCACATAGGAAGGGACCCATGACTCCATCTGTACATGAAGGGGAGGATGGCCTTGTCGAGCATAGGTGGGAGAGGAGATTTTTGGTCCCATGAAGAATGAACACTGAGGGAGGAATTCGAGGGTGGGGAGGTGGGATGGGGGTAGGTGGAGGCACATTCTCATAGCAGCATAAGGAGGGGGGATGGGCTAGGAGGTCCCTGTGTGGTGGGGGAATGGTGGTAAGGGGATAAAATCTGAAATGTAAATATATCCAATAAAGTAAATTAAAAAAAAAAACTTTCCTGCATGTATATATCTATGGGTGTGTACATGCGTGTGCGCATGTATGCATGTTTATATGGAGGCCAGGGGTTCATGTTTGGTGTTTTTCTCAATTGTTTTCCACCCTATTATTTCGAGACAGAATCTCCCAATCCAATTTAGAAACTCTCACAGACATATAGGAATTTGTCTCCTTGGTGGTTCTAGATCCTAACAAGTTATTAGACCATCATCATAGCTGCTCCATTCTTGGCTACATGAGAGCCTTCCTTAGAAGAAGTAGATGGGGAAAGCTTTCTCTTATAAATTTTCACTGATAATCATTTTATTGTTATTTGTTACAGTTGGTTGTCTCATTACTTCTTTGCCTTCTGGACTGGATCATGGCCTTACCTTTAAAGACACTACTCCAACCAGTCCATGCTACAGGAACAGAAAATGATAAGACAGAAAAATCTGTCCTCAACTGCATTTATAAGGTATATCTTCTTGCTTATGTAGTATTTATTTTATAACCAAGTATTTTTAAAACTACTGGAAT
This sequence comes from Arvicanthis niloticus, assembly GCF_011762505.2. Classification (NCBI taxonomy): domain Eukaryota; kingdom Metazoa; phylum Chordata; class Mammalia; order Rodentia; family Muridae; genus Arvicanthis; species Arvicanthis niloticus. The sequence goes on from NC_047668.1 coordinate 13,171,379, forward strand.
AACATTCAGTATATAGTAACATTTCTGAGTATAACATTTTCATTGTTTAAAACTAGATATTTTCTAAAATACATAGACATTGCTTAAAGAACCTAAATGTAATTTATAAGTACTTCTTACAAGACAACCTTTTTGTTCCATTACACAAGTTTGAGAGGGGTTAAATTTGGGGAATATGAAAGCTATTGGTTACATTTCATTCATCTTTTTATGAGATAATAAATATTACCTTCATTAAAGAGCTAAGTTTTAAAATATTTAAGTTTTTCTCAAGCTTTTATGTTACCAGTGACTTTGTATTATGTTCATATTTCCTTTCCCCCCTAGGTATTACATGGGTGTGTATATGGAGCGCAAAGTTTTAGCAATCCAAAGTACTTTCCAATAAGCCTTTCTGATTTGGCATCTGTAGATTATGATCCTTTTATGCATTTGGAAAGTCTGAAAGAACCTGAGCCTCTACACTCTCCTGATTCAGAACGGTCTTCTAAACTGCAGCCTGTGACAGAAGGTAATGGGAGTTTTCCTCAAGACAATGGCTGGCTTCTGGCAAGGTGTAATCTAAGGCCATGCATGAAAACAGGTTTCTAGCTATAGTTGTGTACCTAGCCATGTATTTACCTATCATGAGTTACTTTTCAGTTTAAGAAATAACAATTACTAATTTTGTGTATTGCAATATTCCCTTTATACTCTGGCTAAATTATTTCTAAGATCATTTTATTTCATAGTATTTTATTTCATAGTATTTTTGTACATTAAGAGAATTTTGAAGTCTGACAGACTTGGTAGTGACTTTCTAGTCCCCATTTATAAAATACAGATAATAGTATTAGTTCCAGAATGGATTATTTTGAGTACTAACTGAGATTATATATGTAAATCCCTTTGCACAACTCTTAGTACTTAGTGAGTTCAGCCTTCAACAACATTTTGTAAAATGTTTTATATTTGATTTGTGTAAGTGTATATGCACAGAGGACAACTTTTAGGAGTCAATACTCTCCTGTCACGTGTCCAGGTAAAACTCAAGTTATCAAGCTTGCCACAAGTGCCTTTCCCATCTGAGCTATCTCACTGTTCCCTTTTGAAAATACTCTTAAAGAAGCTTGACTATTTAAAGAAAGAGGAAAAAAAGGAAGGAAAAAGAAAATGCAATGTTTCTTTTTAAAAAAAAAAAAAAATTATTTTATGTATGAGTACACTGTTGCTGTCTTCAAACACACCAGAAGAGGGCATCAGATCCCATTACAGATGGTTGTGAGTCACCATGTGGTTGCTGGGAATTGAACTGAAGACCTCCAGAGGAGCAGCTGGTGCTCTTAACTGCTGAGCCACCTCTCCATAATGTTTCTTAAAGTAGGTAAACTAAAGGCTCAAAGGGATTTTAAGTGTGAACTGAGTTGAATTTACTTAAAATCTGAGAAGGAAATAAGTGAGTTGGGTATTATTTAAAGAATTTAAGTTTCTGAAGGAATATACTGGAACTCATAAGTGCTAGGATTCGCCCTTCATTTGGGACTAGGAGGGAAAGGAAAATGAAAGTGAAAAATAAACTATCAAAAACTTTTGGTTATACCAATCATCATTTAGTAAAGTAAGTTTGACAGAAATTCAAAGGAACTATGAATATTTGAGTATTGGTTTGTGGCTTACATCTGGGAAAAGTAAAGAAGTTACTTTTTAGGAGTGACTAATAACTAGAGTGACTTAGTGATCCTAAGAGGAAAGCAGTAGTTCACAGTTTAGCTCACATTAGACTATGAATACTCCTGTGGGGCTGCAATCCCCTTCAGCTTCTTCAGTCCTTCCCCTAACTCTTCCACTGGGGTCTCAGTGCTCAGTCCAAAGGTTGGCTGCAAGCATCCACATCTGTATCAATAAGGCAAAGCCTCTAAGGGGACAGCTATATCAGAGTCCTGTCAGCAAGCACTTCTTGGCATCAATAATAGTGTCTGGGTTTGGTGTCTGCAGATGGGATGGATCCCCAGGTGGGGCAGTCTCTGGATGGCCTTTCCTTCGGTCTCTGCTCCACACTTTGTCTCTGTATTTCCTCAACCAACCAGATCCCCCAGAGCTCCCAAGGACTAAATCACCAACCAAAGGGGGATGGCCTTATCTGGCATCATTGAGAGGGGAGAGGCCCTTGGTCCTGTGAAGGTTCGATGCCCCAATGTAGGGGAATGCTAGGGTGTTAAGGCAAGAGTGATGGGGGGGGGAGTGGAGAACACTCATAGAGGCAGAGTGGAGGGAGGTGGGATAGGAGGTTTGTGGAGGGGAAACTGGGAAGGGGGATAATATTTTAAATAACCAATAAAAAATTTAACAAAAGAGTATGGATACTGGAGTTTCATTGGAAGTTTGATGACCTGTCTAAGATTGCTGGGGTTTCCAAGGGTCTGCATGTGAATAGTTGGCAGCAGTGGTTGAGAACTGAGACTTGGCATACTACGTCAGTGGCTCCTACAGGGGCATTTTAAAGAGTAGAATTTCTTCCAATACATTTTACAAGGAAGCCCAATCCTAGAGAGCTCCCCTTTCCAGAGGCTCCTCCAAGGACCCCTAAAAGCACAATTGGAGAACCATCAGACTAGGAGGTTGTGGTTAAAGAATAGGCTATGAAGAAAAAGCTGGATTTTCCAACATAGGAAGACTAGTTACAATGATTAGAAGAGTTAAGGTGTCACACTAATAATGGATTGATAACATACATAAAACTGAAGTATGAATTTAGGAGTCAAGGAAATTGGCTATAGCTTTGAGTTGAATATAATTGAATGTAACTTGCTAACTTGTCTGTAGCACAAGTACACTTAATAGGAATATAAGAATTTAATTAGTACTTAGTTCTGAAAAACATTCTGGGCAAAGTAATAGGATAAAGAAATTAGACAATAATTGATAGTAATGAAAAACTCTTTAGATATCAGTGTTTACTTAATGTAATATAAAAATATGGTTGTTCTTTTTATTATTCCAAGGTAACATTCTAAGACAGTATATTTTTATTCAGAATAATAAAGTTTACTTATATATAACATTTTTTATTACTTTTTAAAATATGTAGACTGTCTGTGGACACAACATGTGTTTGGAAGTGACAGAACAGCTCACGGGAGTCAGCTTTGTACTTTCACTGTGTGGTTCTGAGTGTAGAACTCAAGTCACCAGGCTTGGTGGCAATTGTCTTTACCTGCTGAGTGCTCCCCTGACCCCCTGGAGTTTCAATGTATTTCATATAAACTTCAGTATAGAGTATAATAAGTAAAGGAAAAGATATTTAAAGATAAGCTTTTAAATACCAAATACTCTGTATTCTGTCTGTGTCAAGTTGTTCCTTTTGAGCTTCCTCAAAGATAGTGAGGACCACATAAATTCAGAATGGGTTAGGAACAACATGATGTTTCAATAGGTGATATTACTTTACTCTGGTCTGTAGTGACTACATGCTGTGGGGTTTGCTTGCGTTTGGGGAGAGGGGTGTTGTAGATGGGTTTGTTGAGGTATTTTTTCATTTTTTTTTTAAAGGCAAAAATGACTGATGATTGTGTCCTTGTCTAAGACATGCTTCATTGTCTTCAAGTACTGTTTTGGCCAATGAGGTCTAAACATAGAGTGCCCATAATCAGCTCAGTATTGGATTGAAAAGTGAATTGAAAACTATTGGCAGGAATGGCTGTAATTATTAAATTTACTGCAGAACAAGGGAAGGTAGTAAAGTTGGCTTTTTGTCAAATGGCAGTAGTTTTATTAGCAAAAAAAAAATCTTCATTTGCTGGGCAAGAGTGAAAAGAGGCATCAAAGACCCATTCTGTAGTAATTATAGTTTCACCTATACATATTATGCAAAGCTAATATTTAAAGCATTTGCCAAAATTAACTTCCTCTGTATGTCTTTTACAGCACAGCGAATTGTAGCAGCTTTTTATGGCTTGCTGCTTTTGTATGCCATAATAATCTGTAATTATGGGTTTTCCGCAAATGATGTAGGATTTGTTTAGAGTGGCAATCTGAAAAGCTGACCCTGGCTAGCTAGATGTGTTTAATGAATGCTAGTTATAAATGCCTTAGAAACATTGGTGTCTTCACTTTGCATTTTGTCACCAGACTCATTATTTTAGAATTTCATTTTAATTTTTAATTTTTAAACTAGAGAATCTTTCTCTTTTTTCTCTTAGGAGGTAAATATGAAAGAAATATTTTCTTTAGTTTGCTGCTCAAAATTCTAAATAAATCTAATCACCCAATTAACAAGTTAAGAAATTTTGATTTTTTCCTATATATTCATATATCCTGAATTTAGAGAAGCAACTGAGAAATGATTTTGCTCATATCTACATTTGTAATGTATTCTGTATTTTCAGTGTTAATAATTATATCAGATTGCAGCAGCTTTTTACAGCTTGCTATTTCTGTATGCTGCTAAAGTCAGGTAGCAGAGCTAGGCCTTACTGTGTATTCAGGTCAGCCTTGAGCTCCTGCAGATGATCCGGCCTCAGCCTACCCATGTACAGTTACAGAAGTTCATCTCCGTGTCCAGCTCCACAAGCTCTTTTAAACTGAATTCTTACTGTTGCATCCTCTGGGAAGACGATGTGTAGTGTAGACAAATGCCTGGGCTTGGGGGTTTGTATTGTACAGCATGAGCTGGGCCATTCTTGGGGTTTCTTTATAAGAAAGTTCAAAGGGGAAATTTCTAAAAGATATATTCCTTGTAATGCTATTAAAATTGAATAGTTTATATTTATTCTGAGCTTCATACAAAAGAGCTTTTAACTCATTTCTACATGTAAGTCTAGGCTGTTCTTACAGTAGTGGGATTTAAGGAGTTTGTTGTGAGAAAGCCAAACCCAAAGTGTTTTCTGTGAATCTCTTTTTGTGATTACATTGTTAAACTATGCTCTCTTCTTTCTTCATATTGTAAACTTTTATGTTCTGTATAGAAGAGTCATTGTTTAAAAGAAGTGAGTCGCCTGTTTAAACATATCACTCACCAGGAAAAAGTACAGGAAAAGAATAGAAATTTTTTTACTGCATCAAAAAAATGTCAGTTTTACCAGGCATGATGGCACATGGTTTAATCCCAGAACTCAGGAGGCAGAGGCAGGTAGATGGATCTCCTAAGTTAGAGGCTGTCCTGGTCTACAGTGTGAGTTCCAGGGCTACCACCAAGTCCACACAGAGAAACCTTGTCTCAAACAAACAAAGGTAGTTTTAATTTTTCATTGCCATTTGAAACATAACTTACTCATATTTAGGTGAACTTTTCCTGTGTGCCCTAGCTGGTTATTCAGTAAGTTGCCCTAAATAATGCCCAATTTGAAGATTCTGTGCACAGAAAATATAAGTTTAAAATTCATTGTTTTCATTTGTCACAAAGAAAAGGGCACTTTACGAAAAAGTGAATTGTATAAATTAAATACTGACGCGTAAGACAAAAGATAGCTGGTAAATCACTTAGTTTTCTGAACCATTTGTCCTCATGTATAAGATGAACTGCCATACCTACTCAGTAACCATTAGGGAATGGACAGCAGACATTAGATTGGGGCCAGTCCCATTTCTCATCATCTAGTTACACAGTTTGAAAAGTGAAAGTAAATTAAGATGAACTATTTAATGTTATAATCTGGTATTAAATGTCTGGTTTTCAAAACTAGCATAAACACACTTTTAAGAACAGCTTCCTGTTTATTTATATATGTACACATAAAACTGATCAACTATGGAAGATTAACTTTTTATATTAACCTTTTAAAAATCAAAAGACTACTAACGACAACTGTCCATGTTAAGATTTAGAGATCATATGGTGATCAGAGAACCTGATTGCTTGCTCATCTTTCTAGCCATACCCATGACATAGTTTTCAGTTTTGAGGGCTAAAACCTTAAAATTATAACACACTAGACTCTTTTCTCTTTAAGAAATTATGCCAGCAGTGCACAAGCCAGTTTTTAAAAGGTTTGTTGAAATACAATTTACATAAAATAAATGCCTTTTTACACAAAATAAAGCAGGTTTTCCATATAGTCAGTGTTTCAGTAGTATCAAAATAATATACATTTTACCAAACATCATCAGGCTAAACATCTAAAATTGGAGACTTTGCTGAGGCTATACTCAGTAGTGAAATACTTGTATAGTGTGTGTGAGGCCTTTTGCTGAAGCCCTGAGTTCAATCCCAGTACCGTTCCCTACACCCAAAAAGAAAGTTTAATAGTATGTAAATCAGAACTTTTAAAAATCTTCGTTCTGAAAATTTTACATTTGTTTTGATAGGTAGGTCCTAGTTTTCCCAACTGGTTAACTTTCAGAAAAAAATATTATATAATGTAATACATGTATAGTTATATGTATGTGTGTATATAATACATTGTGTTATGTGTGTATATATATATGTATAATATATATAATACATTGTATATAGTGTATAATGTATATGTTATATATTTTATGACATATACATTGTATTATGTAGTTATATATGTATCATTGTGTGTGTGTGTATATATATATCACAAAGACAAGATTATTTTCTAACAGTAGTAGAATAGGGAATATGGTCATTCTGTAACTGTCTAAATCTAAGTAGAGGCAAGAACACTGACTCCTCCCCACCCTTCTCATAACAAAGCATCCTCTTCTGGCATGAAGTACATCCTTCCCCGTGACAGCTCTCTTCCTACTTTTAAATTGAAAATATCAAGAAAACAATCAGTTATCTCCCTAACACCATTCAGTCCAAGAGTGACCTTTACATTAGCCGTCCTTAGAGTTGCAGCAGCAGTTATTAGGCTTTCATCATTGTTTGAGTGATTGTTTTGTATTGTTTTTATATAGTTGCCCCAGTATCACGTTGACCACTCTGTTGGCACTCACACAGCTGGAAGTGATGACTACACAAGGCACCTGACTTCTAGGAGCGCCCCATCCCACTCCCCCTCTGGGGAACTTCACCTGAGCATGGACTCAAATCTATGAATGCATTTACTTAGACAAATCTCCATGTTTCCCTCTGAAAATGATAAAGCACATGTGTGTGCACCCCACAGCCCAACGTTTTAGCAGTTGACTTTGCCAAGTGATTGTCCAGCTTTTCTCCTTCACTCTTTCTGTTGCTTTTCTTTTCTTCTCCTCTCTTAGTTACTTTTCTATTGCTGTGATCAACTGTCATGACCAGTGCAGCTTACACAAGGAAGGGTTTATTTGAACTTAGAGTTTCAGGATTGGATCCCATGACTGTCATGGCAGGGAACATGGTGCAGACAGCAGAATGCTAGAGCAGAGCTAAGAGCTAACTTCAAATGGCATTTGGAAGCCCATCTCCAGTGACATATTTCCTCTAGCAAGACCACAACTCCTAGTCCTCCCCAAACAACCTCTAACTGGGGACCAAGTATTCAGATGTCCAAGTCTTATGGGACATCTCACTCAAGCCACTCCATCACCCCTCTTCAGATTCTAATGTAAGGCATCTTGCCTTTCTAGACCTCTCAAACTGCTATGTTGTTTCAGTTTTCTTAATTTACTCTTTCATATAGTCTTTCATATATTCTTTCATATTCATGCTTATATGGATGTGCTTAGCTAGTTTCCTTAATACAATGGATAGGGAAGGAAAAAGTGCTTTTCATGTACTTTCACACTAAACCATATTGATCCACAAAATTTACCTAGAAAATTATAATGCCTAAGTGAGTAGACCCAAGAGCAACTTTTAATTTTTTAATTTTGTTTTTATTTGTTTAATTTTTTTTAAAACACCAGACATCAATCTTAAGCATTTGCTATTGCTAGGCAAATGTTCTACAACTGAACTACATCCTCAGCCTATATTTTTAGGTTTTCTTTATTATTTTTTTTTAAATTTGTGTGTGTGTGTGTCTGTCTGTCTGTCTGCCTGTCTTAGTGGGTATACTCATATGCATACAGTGCCCAAGGACGCAAGAAGCATTTCTGTCACTTTGAGCTGGAGTACAGCAATTGTGAGCTTCCTGATGTGAGTGCTGGGAACCAAACCTGGGTCCTCGGGAAGAGCAGCAAGTGCTTTTAACCAGTGCATCATCTCTCCAGCACCCACAGCTCATATTTGGAGCTTGGCCTTTAAAGTTTCCTTGTCATATAAGGGTACACTGATTTACTATTTAAATTTATTCTCATTCTTGAAATTTAATTCAGATATCATTTTTTTCACTGACGTACTTTATCAGTAGTAAAAGCCAGAATGAAATGACATTTAAAGATGCTGCAAACTATGCCTCTAAATCTGGAATATCTTCATGAGATAAACATATCAGTTGGATAGATTTTATTGGTTTTTTTAATCTGTGTGTTTAGTGTATTTCAGGGAATTGATTTCTGATACTTTTGATCTTCAAAGATGATCTACATCTAAAAGCTTTCGTTTAAATTATAGATCACTAGCAACAGTTTCAAAAGGGCTTTCTTATAAACAAAGCTACTTCATTAAAAAAAGTTGTCCCTACTATTTGCCAGTATTCCTATAATAAAACCAGCTGGGCATTGGTGCCAGCCTTTGATTCCAGCACTCAGGAGACAGAGACAAGCAGATCTCTCTGTGTGTTGTAGAATAGCCAGGGCTACACAAAGAAACCTTGTCTCAAAAAAAAAAAAATATGCAGAAGCTAAATTGCATGTGTTAATATTTATCCAAATATTTGATTGTAACATTAGCAATGCAATGAAGTTCTCATCTCCTTACTAATAGGTTTTATGACTCTTAGGAAGCAGTATTATTCATTCCTGCTCATTTGTGATTTTTGTTTTTTGTTTTTTTTAGTGAAAACTCAGATGCAACAAGGATTAATCTCTATAGCAGCCCGTACTGTTATTACCCATCTTGTGAATCACTTGGGCCATTATCCAATGAGTGGTGGTCCTGCTATGCTAACAAGTCAGGTGTGTGAGAATCATGACAATCATTACAGTGAAAGTACTGAACTCTCTCCTGAACTCTTTGAAAGTCCAAATATTCAGTTCTTTGTGCTGAATAATACAACCTTAGTATCTTGTATCCAGATAAGATCAGAAGAAAGTATGCCTGGAGGAGGTTTAGCCGCTGGCCTTGTGTCAGCCAACTCAAATGTTAGAATCATAGTACGTGATCTCTCTGGAAAGTACTCATGGGATTCTGCCATACTATATGGACCACCCACTATAAGTGGTTTGCCTGAACCTCCATCTTTCACACTTTCAATGTCTTACCAAGAGAAACCAGAGGAGCCTCCTACGTCTAACGAATGCTTAGAAGATATAACAGTAAAAGATGGACTTTCTCTTCAGCTTAGAAGATTTAGAGAAACTGTACCAACTTGGTCTACAATAAGAGAGGAGGAAGATGTTCTTGATGAGCTCCTGCAGTATTTAGGCACTACAAGTCCTGAATGTTTACAGAGAACTGGAATCTCCCTCAATGTTCCTGCTCCACAACCTGTGTGCATTTCTGAAAAACAGGAGAATGATGTTATTAATGCTATCCTTAAGCAATACACAGAAGAAAAAGAGTTTGTAGAGAAGCACTTTAATGACTTAAACATGAAAGCCTCAGAACAAGATGAACCAGCACCTCAGAAACCTCAGTCAGCATTTTATTACTGCAGATTGCTTCTTAGTATATTGGGAATGAATTCCTGGGACAAACGGTAAGAAGCAAAGAAAGGTTTTCCTTTTCTTTTTTTAAGAAAATTAGTCTGTATCTTCTGGTCAGGAATCGTAGTATCTATTCTTTTTCTTATTAAATTCTATCCACCATGCTGGAGAGATGGCTCAGCAGGTAAGAGTGTTTGCTGGTCTTTCAGAGGACCCAAGTTTAGTTCCTAGCATCCCCAGTGAGGACCTCATAACTGTAACCCCAGCTCCAGTGAATCATTTGTCCTCTTATGGCCTCCTTGGCCCTTGTGCTCACCTGTACACACCTACACACATAAACACACATAATTAAGAATTCAAAAAGCTAGGAGCTAAAAAGTTGATTGAGTGGTTTAGAGCACTTGCTCTTTCACAGGATCCAAGTTCTAGTCCTACACATGGTAATGAACAACTAACTGTAACTCCAGTTCTAGAGGATCCAACAGCCTCTTCTAACCTCTACACCAGGCATTCAAGTACCACATGTATATATAATACATGCAGGCCAAATACTCGTACACATAAATTCTTTAAAAAATTCTTTAAAAAGAAAATAAAACCTATAAATTCTATCTACCAATTAGTTTTTTTGGCCAATAGGCAAATTGTTTGGGTTTGGTTGATTGGTTGATTGATTTTTTTTTAATCATTGATTTATATTAAAATTCGGGGGAATAAAAAGATAATTTAATTCAGTACAATACTAACATTTTCACATTTTAGTAACTACTAAAACTACATAACTTAGAAATTATAATCATATAATTGAAAGAAAATCAAAATTTTAAATCTTCATTTAAGCCCATCGGTTTTTTTTTTTTTTAGATCAGCCACAATATTTTTGTTTCAACTTTGAATTAAGGAAGTAACTCAAAATTCAGGATCAAATTAAGAAAATAATGGATGTCTTTCCTTCTATTTTGTTTTCTTATACATGTTATAAAATCTTCTTAAAAGCTTAAAGTAGAGTACAGGGCATAATGGTTTACCTGTAATCCTAGCATTTTGAAGGTGGATGGAAGGCCAGCCTGGGCTACAAGAGAACTTGTCTCTAAAGTAAATAATAATAATAATAATAATAATAATAATAATAATAATAATAATAATAACCTTAAGATAGGCTGGGAGTGTAGTACAGTAATAGGGTACAGTTAACATTTGCAAGGCCTTGTCTTTAATCCCCAGTACAGAAAACACTAGGACCAAATATCTTACAATAATCAAGTTAGAAGTTAAATGAAGCAGCTAGAGAGAAATTGCTGAGACTATAGGTATGTGCCAACATGCCTGGCTACATTTAGATTTTGTTGTTGTTTTTAATAGGAATTGAACACATTACATGGTTTTTATTTTTTGTACCATCAAAAGATGTAGGAGAGTAGATGACACATTGTTTTATCATTAAACTATAGAAATATGTCATTTTCATTTAGCTTATAGTAGGAGGGAGGGGAAAGCTCAGAAATTACAGGATGAATGAATCGCAATACTCCATGCATATGAAGCATATTCCCTCTCTTGCTTAGTATGTATATTTTCTCTGATTTAAAACCTTCCATTTGTTAAACAGTATTCTTGCCTAAGCCATTTTACTTTACTTTTTCATTTATTTTCTGAGGTATGAGGGTACATTCATATTATATCACATATGTGGAAGTCAAAGAGAAATTCACAGAAATTGTTTATGTGGAAGTCAAAGAGAAATTCACAGAAATTGTTTCTGTCTTTCTATCATAAGAGTTCAAGGGAGCATACTCAGATTGTCAGGCTTATTCAACAAAAGGCACTGTTATCTGCTGAGCCACCTCTAAGTCCCCTAAGCCATTCTGTATAGAGCATAGTTTGCCTTATATTTGTGTCTGACCACATATAATTGTCATTTAGTTATTATAGAAATACATCCTAGTTTCTTGTTATGGAATACCATCTCCTAAGAAAAGATGGAAAGCTGTGTTTTATGACAGGAAGTTTTTGTACTTTCTGCCATAAATAAGTATATTTTGTACTTTGTATTGACTTTTTTACATGTTTAGCCCACATAAAGTAAAATTTATGTTTATTAATATTTTTTAAAAATTACAAGATTGAGGAGATATATATACACACGTATATATGTAATAATAGGACTGAGGGTGTGTGTGTGTATACATATATAATACATACATATATGTACACACACACCAACAGCAAAATGTATTTTAATACATGTAATATAAAACAAAAAAAGCTGATTTTTACAAGTCCTTGTATCCATTTTTTTGGCTATAAGTTTGGGTGCTCACAATATCCACAAGGAGAGATTAACCTGGCCTTGATAAGGTATGTTATCAGAAATGCATGAAGGCCTGGTAGAAAGAAATACTGCCCCATATTGTTGACATGTTTTTAGGGTCAGGCTCTCCTTTGTGTTAGCAGTGTAAAAGCTGTGTGAGTAGAATGGGAAGTGTTTCCAGACTGTCGGGTCCTTCCTTCCCTGCAAAGGTGGTGACATGTTTATAAATCTCTGTTTAGGAGGAGCTTTCATCTCCTGAAGAAAAACGAAAAGCTGCTCAGAGAACTTAGGAACTTGGACTCAAGGCAGTGGTGAGTTGTTGGGAAATCTTAATATTTATAACTGGAAACTCATAGCTATTTCTGTTTATAGTAATACTATGAATAGCAATGTAAACTGTACTGTTAAGTTACAGTAAAAATTATGTCATAATACTGTAGATAAATTTTTTAAGAAAAATTTAGAACTTCATTAAGATGTTGGATATATTTGAAATACTTGTATTCTTTGTGTGCATTTCACAATCTTCTTTTGAATTGGAGAAAGCCAACTGAATGTGTGAAATATCTTTAGGTTTCTGTGCTATACTTAATCATTAGTCATTCACTGTTCTGTTGCTTAGGATAGACTGAACAGGTCATTTAAATCAGGCAACCTGCTATGACATCACTATCGTATAAGAATTCAAAGTGTGATGAGCTGATATGCACATTTGGTACATGAACTCTACATCTTTAAAAGCCCTATGCTGAGTCTTTTTATTATGTTTTACGAAGTTACCCTTTTATTCATACATTACTCTGATTACATCTCTTCTGCTTGTGTCTGATCCTCTTCAGAATACTCATAAATGTGCTTGACACACTTGGGAAGAGGGAACTCCAATTCGTGAGATTGGCCTGTGGGCATGTCTGTGGTGCATTGTCTTGGTTGTGAATTGATGTAGGAGAACCTGGTATGGTGGGTAGAATCTTCTTTAGGTAGGTAGGTCTGGGTTATATAACAAAGGTCATGAGCCTGAGAGCAAACCAGTGCATTGTACCTCCACGGTCTCTGCTTCAGTAACTGCCTTTCGTTTTTGCCTTGGCTTCACTGTATGATAGACAAATCCTTCCTCCCATGTTGCCTTTGGTCAGAGTCTTATTACACCAATAGAAAAACAAACTAGGACAATTTTAAAGCTGCAGTTCTTATTCTTTTCCAGATTTATGAGGAAAATGTCCCCATGTGTCACCTATATTTCCAAATGTTTTTTGTTGAGGAACCTCTAGCTTTCTTCAGAGTGATCTTTTAAAATTTTTTGCATTTATTTATTTGCTCTGTGTGTGTGTGTGTGTGTGTGTGTGTGTGTGTGTGTGTGTGTGTTAGGATTATTTGTTATTTGTGGAAGCTGTTTAACTTTTCAGCTTCAGATTGATGGAGTTTATTCATTTTTGTAGTTATCTTTCTCAGTATTTTTCCTTGCATCTCCTCAATTTCTTGTTGTGTTTACAGATTTCTATGTTGAACCCATTCATTCTGTATTTTTTTATTAATCTTTATTTGGATAAGATAGTTATATTTTATATTTAGTTCTTTATTCTTTCTAAAATACATTTTGAGTTATAAAGGAATCTTCCATCAAACCTGATGACATGAGTTCTATCTCTGTGACCCACATGATAGAAGAAAAGAACCAACTCCCAAAATATGTCCTCTGACCAACCCACATGCATGTGTGCATGCATACATATACGTACAATAATAAGAATAGTAGTAGTAGTAACAACTTTTATAAATAAAACAACTTTTTAAAAAAAGATTTATTTATTTAATGTATATGAGAACACTGTAGCTGTCTTCAGACACACCAGAAGAGGGCATCAGATCACATTACAGATGGTTGTGAGCCATCATGTGATTGCTAGGAATTGAACTCAGGACCTTTGGAAGAACAGTCAGTGCTCTTAACCACAGAGCCATCTCTCAAGCCCCCAGTAACAATTCTTTTAAAGGGAGAGAGCTGGAGAGATGACTCAGTGGTTAAAAGCATGCACTATGTTTGCAGAGGAACTGAGTTCAGTTCTGAGCACCCGTGTCAGATGGCTCACTGTTGCCTTGTAACTCCAACTCCAGGAGACCTGGCACCCACTTTTTGTTTGCATGGGCACTGATAGGCAGATACCTATATACAGACATGCACATTAATAACAATAATAAAAATAAATACATAAATTTTAAAAATACAAAATTTTAAAAAGAGAATTAGAATTTGGTTGGATGTTGGAAAATGATCTATTTTTATGATTTGTTAAATTAACTCCAGTCTTTCCTATTGATTTAGTATTGCCTTTAGCAAACATTAAGCTTTGTGCTTCAAAGCTATGTGAATTTCTGTTGATTTATCTGTTGTTTTGTATATGTTTAATATAGTAAAGCTACATAATACATTTTTCCATGAATAATTATGCTGTCTTATTACTTATTCCAAGACCCAAGTCTTACTTATATGGGTAATTCTTGGATATTTTGTTATTATTTTATTGTTAATTATAAGTAGGATACTCAATGTTATATTTTTGACAGTTTAGTTTTGAGCCTAGTCTTTAATGGATGAGTCATCTCTCCAGTCCCTGATACTATATTTTTTGTTTTTTTCCACTATTAATATTTATCTTGGACCCAACACTTTAGTGAACATTTATACTGCTTTTAAGCATTTTATCATTTCTTTCTCTTAGTATTTGTTTAGCTATAAATCTATTATCCTCAAACAATCTCTTTTCTGACAGCTTTGCTTATATCATAGTTTACACTGGCCAGAACTTTTAGGTCAATGGTAAGTAATGTAGTAGAAGTGGGTGGACATCCTTGGCCTTTCCTGATTGTAATCAGAGTAACTCTGCTTTTTCCTCATTCAGGAAAAGTTATTGTTCATTTAAAATAGATGATTTTGCATAGCAAGCGTTCAACCATATCTTGTAGGATTTTTATAAAGAAAAAATTAAGTGGTTGTATATTTTATGAAAATCACTTTTTTGAATACTGTAATTGAATTATAATTTCTTTTTCTTTTCCTTTTTTTTTTTTTTTTTTTTGTTTTTTTTGTTTTTTTGAGACAGGGTTTCTCTGTATAGCCCGGGCTGTGCTGGAACTCCGAAATCCACCTGCCTCTGCCTCCCAAGTGCTGGGATTAAAGGTGGGCGCCACCACTGCCCGGCGAATTGTAATTTCTTGAACAGGGTTTCTAACTGGACTTAATTATAATTTGGAAATCATGGTACAGATACAATTAAAGATAAGGTCAGACTCAATTAAATGTACTTCTGAATCTGACTGCTGTTCTTCTAAGAAACACACATGCACATAGAAAGCAAGTGACAAGGCAGAAATCAGATACAGCTAGAAGGTGAGGAATGCAGAGGGTTGCTACAACCATCAGAAGGTGGAAAAGCTACTCGCCCCATTGCCTTTAGAGACATAGCACTGTCAAAACCACCTGGTTTGTATAGTTTGTTATGGAAGTTCTAGGAATGAGTATATGTCTGCATTATGTCTGTGCCATATGTATGCCTGATGCCTGCAGGAGGATGGGAGATGCCCTGGAACTGGATTTAGAGATGGTTGTAAGCCTCCATGTGGGTGCTGGAACAGCCTGGGTCCTCTGCAAAAGAAGCAGGTTCCTGTAACTGCTGACCCAACTCTCCAGCCCCATCTTTGCTAGCCTTTTGTGTTATCTTTTTAGTATTGAGTTATAAATCCTTTATATATTTCTAGATGCAAATTCCATATTAGATATGACTTACAGATATTTTTTCTCATAATGTAGGTTCTCATTTTACTATTTTTGGTAATATCTATAGCACAAAATTTCATGGACTGATAATGGCTTCTTTACACCATGTCGGACACTAGTAAGGGATATTTTCTAGTAATAAAATTAAGACCTGACCTGATTCAAAGTCTGATAATTGTTTCCAAAGACATTTAATAGTTTCAGCTCTTTTATTTGGGCATGTGACTCATTTTGATTTAACTTTGTGTAGATGATGTAAGGTCTAACTTTATTCTTTTCTGTGTCTATCTGAGTGTTCCCATAGCACTTGTTAATGAGATATTTTTTTCTCACTGAATTTCCATGGTACCATTATAAAAAAGCAACTGACCTACTAGACTTAGCACATGTATAATGCAAGCACTGGGAAATCTGAGGCAAGAGAATCATAAGTTTAAGACTAGCCTGTGCTGTGCAGTAAGTTCTAGCCAAGACTCAGCTACATAGTGAGAACTTGTCTCAAGAACAGACGGATAGTAAAAAAGCAATTACCATATTTCTAAGGCATCTGATTGTTGTCATATAGTACTATGGTGCCTTGATTTATTTTGCCACAAGTCTTAAGACCATAAAGTGTGAATTCTTCAGTGGGGTGTAGTGCACACATCTTTAATCCCAGCACTTGAGAAGTGGAGGCAGTAAGATCTCTTGAGTTTAAGACCAGCCTGGTCTACAGAGTGAGTTCCAGGACAGCCAGGGCTACACAGAGAAACCCTGACTCAAAAGAAAACACAAAAGTATGAGTCCTCCAAGTCTACTCTCAGGTTGTTTTGTCTCTTGAGTCTTTTGCATTTTCCTATGAATTTTAGGGCCAGTTTGACAAGCATAAGATGGAAAGCTTAGGTTCTGATGGTGATTGCATTGTGCATTGCATCTGTAGATTTGGGGGACAGTACTGCCATCTTAACAATATTAAGTCTTTCAGCCTGTGAACTAAAAGGGTTCTTTTGTTTAGGGTTTTCTTCAGCAAGGTTTTACAGCTTTCAAGGTATATATTTTATGCTTACTGGATTTGTACCTAAGTATTTTATTCTTTCGGTACCAGTGTAGTTTTTCTTTATTTTGACTCTTCCTTGCTAACATGTATAGGATACATGGAAGTTTATGTATGAAGTTATAGCCTTCAACCTTGCTGTGTTCATGTAGTAGTTCTAATAGCTCCCTACTGGATTCTCGAGGGTTGTTATTTTAGCTTAATCTTATTATTTGTGTGTGTGTGTGTGTGTGTGTGTGTGTGTGTGTGTGTGTGTGTGTTTGTGTGTGTGTGTAAGGCCCCCAGGAAGGGAGGACCTCACCCAAGCCTTGGGAATTCGCGGCCACCCATTGAACTCACAAGACACCAAACTTGATGCAATTAGCAAGAGGTATATTTCAATCAACATGTTGAGGTCAAGACCTGTAGCCCACGCAGGGGCAATGGGGTCTGACCCCAGGGCTTTGGAGACTGAGAGAATTTAAAGGCAAAAACCACAACCCAAGGGGGGAAACCACAACCTAGGGGGAGTGAAGGGGGGTTATTGGAGAGTATCTGTGGAAAGTCCCAGCCCATTATTCAGTTTGTGACAGGGTCCAAGGAACAGCCATGGGAAACATTTTGTATAGGCTACTCTCTAAGAGCCTGTACGTAATCAGCCATCTATCTTGTGGTCAGCCAAGTTCCTGAAACACAGAGCTCATGACCAAGAGCTGCATTCTTGGTTCTGTTCAGTCTGCTAGGAGGTTTTGAAATTTTTTAACCCTTTCACGTGCACATGTACATGCATGCATGTATGCCTATGTGTGTATGTACAACCTGCAGCAGTCTTCTCCTCTGCAGTGAGCGATGAGGACAGAACCTAGGTTGTCAGGCTTTGCAGCAAACAGTTTTACTCATTGAGCCATCTCCCTGGCTCCATATCTTCTATGTATGAACTCCAGTCATCTACAAGTAGAAGTGATGTGACATTCTCCTTTCTGTTAAGATGACTGTATAGTTAAAATTTTTTCAGAGTTTCAGGTTTTTCTTCAGTTTAGTTTTAGCAGTTTTTATTTTTTGAATTGTGCTTTTAATCTAATTTATCTATTTGTTGACATACATTTGTTAATAGTACTGGTCTTAGTCCGGGTTTGTATTCCTGCACAAAACATCATCACCAGTATCAAGTTGGGGAGGAAAGGGTTTATTCAGCTTACACTTCCACATTGCTGTTCATCACCAAAGGAAGCCAGGACTGGAACTCAAGCAGGTCAGGAAGCAGGAGCTGATGCAGAGGCCATGCAGGGATGTTACTTACTGGCTTACTCAACTTTCTTTCTTAAAGAACCCAGGATCACCAGCCCAGGGATGGCACCACCCACAGTGGGCCCTCCCTCCTTGATCACTGAGAAAATGCCTTCCAGCTGGATCTCATGGAGTCATTTCCTCAAGGCAGGCTCCTTTCTCTGTGATGACTCCAGCGTGTGTCGAGTTGACACAACCAGCCAGTACAGTGCTCTCACCTTTCTGTGTAAAGTGTGATTTTTAGTAGCATGATTTTTTTTCTTGTTTTAATTTTTATTGTATAAGGATGAGGAAGAGAGAGAGATGGGGGCACAAAATAAAAGGAAAACCTTGTGGGAGTTACCACTTGTCCCCTCCCATTATGTGGTTTCCAAGGATTAGACTCAGGTGGTCTGACTTGCATAGCTGGTACCTTACCCACAAGCCATCCTGTTTGCTTATATTCTTTTTTTTCTTAATCTAGTTAACAGTGAACAAGTTGCTTGGCTATCTTAAAGAAACAGCCTTTGTTTCTCAGGGGTTTTTTTCATTGTTTGAAGTTAATGTGGTAGTATGGCATTGATAGAACCATTTCAGCTCTCTGGATCAGTTTACATGGTGCCTTCCTGTTTTGTTTTCATTTTTTTCTATGATTTGAATCAAAAATACATTAGTGGAAGCTGGAGAGATGATTTAGTAGTTAAGAACACTTGCTCTTGCAGAAAGCCCAGGGTTAGTTCCCAGCACGCACATGGCATCTATAACTCTCGTTCTAGCAATCCAGCACCCTCTTCTAACCTTCTCAGGCACTGTATGCATGTAGTGTACACACAAACATGCAGGCAGAAATAGCCACACACATAAAAATAAATATGTTTAAAGTATGTTAGTTAGTGGAGCTTGGTCATTTAATTCTTAGCAGCTTTATTTCCAAACAATGTGAGCCCCTTTAATCTCCTATTTTTTAAAGTTTTTTTTTTTCTTGTCTGACTAAACCATTAACTGGGGTGAGGTATCTTCCCTGGGTTTACATTCACTTAAGACTCAAATTTTTTTTTTTTTTTTTTTTTGGTTTCTCCTTCATTCAGAGACCAATAGCTTAAAAGTTGACTCTCTGACCATTCCAAATGTGTATAGCCTTGAGGGTACAACACAGATATTCAGAAATACAAGTATATTGATTGGATGTTATTTTTAATTCTTAGATTCCTTGGAGTTGGCCCAGGGTTATGAGTATTACTCAGTGCCTGTGAGACTCTCTGGTCGTCATAGTCTAGTTCAGTAGTTGTCAACCTTTCAAGGGTGGTAACAACCCTTTAAATATAGTTCCTCATGTTGTGGTGACCCCAATCATAAGATTATTTTTGTTACTACTTTATAACTGTAATTTTGCTACAGTTATGAACTATAATGTAAATATCTGTGTTTTCTGATGGTCTTAGGCCACCTTGTGAAAGAGTTGGTCAACCTCAAAAGGGTTGCGACTACAGGTTAAGAATCAGTGCTCTGTCTTGGTACTTTTATTCTTTACACATAAAACACAAAAAGATTTAGGTAAAAAATTTAAACAGGGACGTTTCTAGATTGTGGGGAAAGTTACTAGAAATGTATTTCCCTTCTCATAGTTATTAGTACTCTACTCCAATAGGAGCATCTGCATTAAAGCTGACACCCTGTTTTGTGCTGACAGTTCTAGGGAGGAATTCTCGACTCCAGTACTCAAGGAAAAACCAAAAAGCCAAATACCATCTGGGACTTCCCTGGTTATTTTGTTTTTCAAGAGTTTCAAGTGACATGTCTAGGTTGGAAATGATCCCTTCCACTGGGGCATTATAACCGATGTGTACAGATCAGTTGAAGACAGCTTTACACAGAAAACTGCTAACTAGAACACTTCTTCACCATCCTAATAAATCTACACACACAGAAAAATGTTGACAAAATTTCCCACTTTTAATATAAATAATTTTATTACATACACATTGAAGTGGCACCTGGGTAAAAATACATCTATAAAGCACTTACCAGTTCAATTTTAAAAAAACATAAGAAAATAAAACTTCCCAAATATAATAAATCATTTCATGTGGCCAACATAGATTATGATCTGCAGTGATCTTTCTTCCCTACTGATTTTTTTCAACATCTCAGACTTACTCTTATCTTTTTGTGTTTTATGTGTAAAGAATAAAAGTACCAAGACACCATGCATTTTATTAACACTATGTACATACTGGCTGCTTTGTGTTCAGAATGGTAGCAGTTACTTTGTATATTAAAGTGATCCTTGTGAATTTGTGAAATATTGTCATAAAGTGCTTTTCTTACTGTAATCTTTGTGGTATCAACTGTCACAACGCCCTTTTTACACAGACATTCGTGTGCAGTCACATAAACATGCTTTAAAAAAAAAAAAAAAAAGAATCAGTGCTCTGGTTGCTCTTCCCTGAGGCCTGGTATATGCATTTCTAGAACTGACTGTGAACCTAGGTGTTTCTGTTGTTGTTGTTTTACAATGGCTTTTCTTTAGTAGTAGTAGTATTACTATTATTAGTTATATTTTTATTAGTTATTTTATTTATTTACATTTCAAATGTTGTCCTTCCAGATTCCCCTCCGCAACTCCCCCATCCCATCTCTCCTCCTCCAGCCTCTATGAGGGTGCTCTCCCATCAACTCACCCCCTCCTGCCTTACCGCCCTAGCATCCCCCTTCTCTGGGGCATTGAGCCTTCACAGGACCAAGGGCCTCCCTTCCCATTGTTGCCAGCTAAGTCCATCCTCTGCTACATATGCAGCTGGAGCCATGGGTCTCTCCATGTGTACTCTGTGGTTTGTGGATTAGTCCCTGTGAGCTCTGGGGGGTCTGGTTGGTTGATGTTGTTCTTCCTATGGGGCTGCAGTCCACTTCAGCTCCTTCAGTCCTCCTAACTCTTCAATTGGGATCCCTTTGCTCAATCCAGTGGTTGGCTGTGAGCATCCACATCTGTATTAGTCAGGCTCTAGCAGAGCCTCTCGGCGGATAGCTATACTAGGCTCCTGTCAGCAAGTGCTTCTTGGCATCGGCAATAGTGTCTGGGTTTGGCGTCTGCAGATGGGATGGGTCCCTAGGTGGGGCAGTCTCTGGATGGCCTTTCCTTTTGTTTCTGCTCCACTCTTTGTCCCTGCATTTCTTTTAGACAGGAACAATTCTGGGTTGGGGGTTGCGGGGGGGGGGGCAGCATCAGGTGTAGGAGGAGACAGGGGAGAAGTACAGAGGGTCAGGAAATTGAACAGAGGTATGTAGCAGTGAGGGATAGAGAACTGGGGTAACCACTAGAAAATCCCAGATGCCAGGGAAGCAAGAGGCTCCCAGGACCCAGTGAGGAGGACATCAGCTGAAATACCCATTAGAGGGGAGATAGAACCTATAGAGACCATATCCAGTGGATAGACATGGCCCCCACTGAGGGTCGGGGCCACCCACCCATCTCAAAAATTTTGATCCTAGGCAATTCTTAACAGTCTCTTTTTCCTGGTTCTTGTTAACTTCTGGCTGCTTTGCTGTTCACATGTATCAGAGCTGCCAGCTTCTCCTTTGTGCTTTACTCCAAATTCTTGTCTGGATAGTTGTTTCTTTCAGACAGAACTAATGCTTAAGTCCGTTATCCTTGAAACCTGCCTTTTACACTGGGCATCACTTGTATACCACTATACCTAAGCTAGGATTAGGCCTACCTTTACCTAGAATAATAACCATACTCTACAGTTGGGGAAGTGTTGGAAATCCCTGGTCTTCTATTTTTGTTTGTTTGAATTTTCTGGTTTGGTTTGGTTTTGGTTTTGGTTTTTGGTTTTTGGTTTTTGAAATTAAATTTTTTATTGGATATTTTACTTACATTTCAGATGTTATGCCCTTTCCCCGCCACCCAGAAACCCCCATACCATTCCCCCTTCTGCTTTATGAGGATATACCCCCACCCACCCACTCCCACCTCCCCACCCTCGAATTCCCTCACACTGGGGCATCCAGCCTTCACAGGACCAAGAGCCTCCTCTCCCACCTATGCCCAACAAGGCCATCCTCCCCTACATATACTGTTGGAGCCATGGGTCCCTCCCTATGTGCTCCCAGGCTAGTGATTAAACCGGGGGGGGGGGGGGGGGGGGGGGCTCTGGTTGGTTAGTATTGTTGCTCTCCCCATGGGGCCACAAACTCCTTCAGCTCCTTCAGTCTTCTAACTCTTCCATTGGGAACCCCATGATCAGTTCAATGGTTAGCTATCAGCATCCACCTCTGTATATGTCAGGCTCTGGCAGACCTCTAAGGAGACAGCTATATCAGGCTCCTGTCAGCATGCACTTCCTGGCATCCACATCAGCATCTGCCTTTGGTGACTGCATATGGGATGGATACCCAGGTGGAGCAGTCTCTGGACGGCCCCTCCTTCAGTTTCTGTCCCATACTTTGTCTCCATATTTGCTCCCATGAGTATTTTGTTACTCCTTCTAAGAAGGACCGAAGCACCCACACTTTGATCTTCTTTCTTCATGAGCATCATGTGGTCTGTGAGTTGTATCTTGGGTATTTCAAGATTTTTGGCTAATATCCACTTATCAGTGAGTGCATACCATGTGTGTTCTTTTGTGATTGGGTTACCTCACTCAGGATGATATTTTCTAGTTCTATCCATTTGCCTAAGAATTTCATGAATTCATTGATTTTAATGGCTGAGTAGTACTCTGTTGTGTAAATGTACCACATTTTCGGTGTCCATTCCTCTGTTGAAGGACATCTGGGTTCTTTCCAGCTTCTGGCTATTATAAATAAGGCTGCTATGAACATAGTGGAGCATGTGTCATTGTTATATGTTGGAGCATCTTCTGGGTATATGCCTAGGAGTGGTATAGCTGGGTCCTCAGATGATGCTATGTCCAATTTTCTGAGGAACCGCCAGACTGATTTCCAGAGTGGTTGTACCAGCTTTCAATCCCACCAACAATGGAGGAGTGTTCCTCTTTCTCCCCATCCTCGACAGCATCTACTATCACCTGAGTTTTTGATCTTAGCCATTCTGACTGATGTGGGGTGGAATCTTAGGGTTATTTTGATTTGCATTTTCCTGATGACTAAGGATGTTGAACATTTCTTTAGGTGGGTCTCAGCCATTCAGGTTTCCTCAGTTGAGAATTCTTTGTTTAGCTCTGTACCCCATTTTTAGTAGGGTTATTTGGTTGTCTGGAGTCTAATTTCTTGAGTTCTTTGTATATATTGGATATTAGCCCTCTATCAGATGTAGGCTTGGTAATAATCTTTTCCCAATCTGTTGGTTGCCGTTTTGTCCTATTGACAGTGTCCTTTGCCTTACAGAAGCTTTGCAATTTGATGAGGTCCCATTTGTCAATTCTTGATCTTAGAGCATAAGCCATTGGTGTTCTGTTCAGGAACTTTCCCCCTGTGCCTAGGTATTCGAGGGTCTTCCCCACCTTGTCTTCTATTAGTTTTAGTGTATCTGGTTTTATGTGAAGGTCCTTTATCCACTTGGACTTGAGCTTTGTACAAGGGGATAAGAGTGGATTGATTTGCATCCTTCTACATGCTGACCTCCAGTTGAACCAGCACCATTTGTTGCTGTCCTTTTTTCCACTGGATGGTTTTAGCTCCTTTGTCAAAGATCAAGTGACCATAGGTGTGTGGGTTCATTTCTGGGTCTTCAGTTCTATTCCATTGATCTTCCTGCCTGTCTCTGTACCAATACCATGAAGTTTTTATCACTACTGCTCTGTAGTACAGCTTGAGGTCAGGGATCTATCTATTCAATATAGATAAGTCCTATCTATATTGAAGTCCTAGCCAGAGCAATTAGACAACAAAAGGAAATCAAGGGGATACAAATAGGAAAGGAAGAAGTCAAAATATCACTATTTGCAGATGATATGATAGTATACTTAAGTGACCCCAAAAATTTCACCAGAGAACTCCTAAACCTTATAAACAACTTCAGCAAAGTAGCTGGATATAAAATTAACTCAAACAGATCAGTAGGCTTCTTTTACTCAAAGGATAAACAGGCTACGAAAGAAATTAGGGAAATGACACCCTTCACAGTAGTCACAAATAATATAAAATATCTTGGAGTGAATCTAACCAAGCAAGTGAAAGGTCTGTATGACAAGAACTTCAAGTCTCTGAAGAAAGAAATCGAAGAAGATCTCAGAAGATGGAAAGATCTCCCATGCTCATGGATTGGCAGGATTAATGTCGTAAAAATGGCCATCTTGCGGAAAAGCAATCTACAGATTCAATGCAATCCCCATCAGAATTTCAACTCAGTTCTTCATAGAGATAGAAAGAGCAATTTGCAAATTCATTTGGAATAACAAAAAAACCCAGGATAGTGAGAACTATTCTCAACAATGAAAGAACTTCTTGGGGAATCACCATCCCTGGTCTTCTTAACTTACTGCTTTCAGCAGTACCTGCACTCATCCTGCTTCAGGCGGCATGAGGAAAATTCATCTAGAACTTCTATGCTAAAAATGGGGAGTTGAGAAACAGAAGACGGTCTAGCCCAATGCTTCTGTAACATGAAGTTATGCAACAATAATAACTCCTACCTTAACTCCAGACTGAAAGCCTGGGAGAAAGGGAACCTCTCTGCTAGGCCTGAGTAGAAAGCTCAAGGCAAAATGTAGAAGCTGATAAGCTGGAGAAAAAAAACAGCCAATGTCAATGTTTTTACCAAAATTTAGTAGATTTTCTTGAATGAAGATTTTTGTTTCTATGTGCCTTTAGGACAGTTTTTTCTAATGCTAGGTTTTTTTTTTTTCAATAATCATTTTCATCAGTTAAATTGGGTTTTACTTAAGAGAGCCATCCAGATTCATACTCTATAATTCTGGAAATTCCCTTTCCCCCAACCCCAGGTACATTTGTGTGCTTAGACTAGAGTGTGTTTACATTATATTAGACCCATTGAAAGTTTCCCTGTGTCTTTACTACCTGAAGTGAAATGCCACCAGTGACAGAAACTTGCTGTAGCTTCTTTGTTGCTGACATGGAAACTCATAGGCATGACTTAACTTCAAAATACTTAGAAGAATCTGGTTATCAGACTCCAGTTTTAAATATTTCAGTTTGTATCTGTTTGTTCTTAGCTATGATCCTTGTTGTTGTTGCTGTTCTCCTCCTCTTCCTCTTCTTCCTCTTCCTCTTCCTCCTCCTCCTCTTTCCTCTTCTTCCTCCTCCTTCCTCCTCTTTCTCTTCCCTCCTCCTTCCTCCTCTTTCCTCTTCTTCCTCCTCCTTCCTCCTCTTTCTCTTCCCTCCTCCTTCCTCCCTCCTCCTCCCTCTTCCTCCTCCTCCCTCCACCTTCCTTCTCCTCCTCCCTCCCTCCTCCTTCCTTCTCCTCCTCCTCCTCTTCCTCCTCCTCTTCCTCCCTCCCTCCTCCTCCTCTTCCCTCCTCTTCCTCTTCCTCCTCCTCCTTCTTCTTAAATAACTTGGCAACAACAACAACAAAACCCTTTACATCTGGTTCAATTTTGAAATCAGAAAATTTGTGTGAATGCTTCCTTTTTGTTTTCTGGTCCTAAAGTTTGCTAATATTCACTGAACACAGATGGACTAGTTAGCTTGGGTTGCCAGACTTCTTACAAGTTTGCTATTATAAACACTTTTTAATTTAGAAAGAACTAAAAGTTAATTGTCCAAGAATTTGGCAGTTAACCCATGTAGTTTTGTGTGTTTCTTCTGTTGTTGGATGCAATTTGGGGAAATATACTTTTTACTGATGGTTACTTAGTCCTAAAACAGTTGCTTTAACCCTGAGATTCAGCCACACTGCACAGTGGTAACTCCTTAGGTGATTTGTCCTTCTCATTTATCTGTCCCACCCACACTCAGACCTGTACCTAATTCAGTATTGCTTTAGGTATTCTTTAATTCTCCCATCAGCAGTAACCATGCAATTTTGTCACTTTTATGACATTTTTATTTCTATTGCAATTATGTGTCTCCTTTTGTAGACTGTAGAATCTGAATCTTTTTCATATTCTTACTCCTATATACTCCATACATAAAATTTAATGAGCAAACAAAAATGAATGGTATAATTTTTCTTTTGTTTTGTAGCCGAGAGACACATAAGATTGCAGTATTTTACGTTGCTGAAGGACAAGAAGATAAATACTCCATTCTCACCAATATAGGAGGAAGCCAAGCATATGAAGATCTTGTAGCTGGCCTCGGTTGGGAGGTACTGTTATAACAGCCATTGTTTTACAGTTAGCCTCAGTCACAATATCAATCTGCAAATATCAGAAACCAATCGATCCCTCATTTAAATATTAGAATACTTATATAAAATAATGCAGATCCTCTTGTGTAATTTAATTTAAAGTTACTTATGCCTAGTAGTCTAAATACTGTTTAAGAACAAGAGGGACTGAGAAGATGGATCAGTTATTTCACTGCTTACCTTGTGAGCATGAAGACCTGAGTTTGGATCCCCAGCACCTGTGTAAAAGCCAGGCACAGTGGGAGGACTTCCCCAGCGCTGGGGGAGGAGAGACAAACAAATTTTGAGAGCTCACTGAGTAGCCCACTAGCCAAATCCACAAACTCCAGATTCAACAAGTGACTTTGATTTTGATGAGTGTATCTTTAATGCAGTATAGTCAAAATAATATCTTTGGCAGCCATTTAAACTTACAATGAATTTTTTTTCTTATAGTTGACAGTTATTTCACAGAATTCGTACTGAGGGTATCTGATAAAGTTGTTGAAGACCATTGCACTAGACTATAAACTATACAGAGAGCTGGCACTTCTTATCTACTTATGCATTTAATGCCAACGTTTTCCAGTGTCTAACACATAAGTTTTTCCCACTTGGTGTGTATTCGGTGGGTTACCAGCTAGTTTACCTTGAGAATTATGGAAGCTCTCTTGGCCTCTATGTTTCTCACAGATAATATATTTTGTTACCCAGAGAAGATGACAAAAATTTCAGTTACAAGGGTGTATTTTAAAATGTCTTGAAAATATTTTTAAAACAAAACATGGATTTTTCTGTATTGAAGAACCATAGAGTCATTACTAAAAGTGAGGGCTACATGAGGAAAAGAGTATGTTGGAAGAACTCATATACCTTCTGATTTCAAGTTTTTCTACTAAACAGTACTAATCAAGATAGTGTAGGATAGACCTACAGGTCAGTGGGATACAGTAGAGTATAGAAATAGCCCACAAGTCTATAGTTAACTGAATTTTGACCTATACCGTGCATGAGAGAAGGGATAATCTTTCAACAAATGCTGCTGACATAACCTAATAGCCATATGCCTGCCAGAGAAGAAGGAAAGGGAGAGAAGGAAGAAGGAAGATGAAGGAGGGAGAAGGAAGAGGAGGAAGAAGAGGAGGCGAGGAAGAAGGAAGAAAGTAGAAGTAGTGGTAGTGGTAGTGGTGGTAGTCAGGGGCCTACTGATTCAGCAGTTGAGAGTTTGATTCCCAGCACCCATGTTGGGAGCCTCACAGCTCCCTATAACTCAAGTTCCAGAGTATTCAACAACCCTCTTCTACCTCTATATGTACATAACATGCCTCCCCAACGCACACGCACATGCACACACACACAGTCTCTCTTTCTTTCTCTCTCACACACAAGCATATACACATAATCAAAAATAAAATAATTTTTAAATGAAATCAGACCATATTATATAAAAAAATTAACTCAAAATGAATCAAACACCTAGACAATATAAGTGCAGATATTAATGACCTTGGATTTGGCAGAGATTTCTTACTGATGTGGCTCTAAATGCATGAGCAAGAAGGAAAATAGTACCTACCAAAATTAAATGTGCTGTGCTTTAAAGAACACAATAAGAAAAGTAAAAAACAAACCCGCCACAGATTGGGGAAAATACTTACAAATCATACATTTAAGAAGAGATTTGTACATAGAATATTTGAAGAACTTATACAAAGAAAAAAGTAGAATATGATTGATTTTTTTAAAAGCCCAAGGTCTAATGCCAGTGGATATGCCAACATAGATGGAATTTCACAAAATTTCCCTAGATGGAGAACTATAGGCAGTCGGTGGCTGTTGATAAAACAAAAACAAAACAAAACAGTTTTGTTTTTGTTTTTTCAAGAATAAAACCACAATCTTAACTGGTCATCCCTAAACACATGCAAACAAGGCAACACCAATTGGACTCAATATAACAAAAATAAATTAATAAAAAGCAATGGCGGATTTGAGGGGACATGAGGAATTGGAAGGTGAAGGAGGTAAAAAAATAATGCATACACCACTGTATGAAATAATGCAAATGTACTTATGTGTGAAATCCTTCAATTAAAAAAATGGCCACAGGTCTATAACATATTACTCTAACAATAGGCAAATGCTCAATGAATACGTGAAAAGACTCTTGACATCATTAGCATCAGGGAGCTAAAGAAAACCACAGTGAATATCTCTTCACACCCAGCACGGTGGTTAGAAAAAAAAAGTCAAATGGTAAGTTTGGACAGGATTTAGAGCAATCTGATCTCTCATATTCTGCTAGAGGAGACATAGTTTAGGTAGTTAAACATAGAGATGTCATGTGTCCAAGTTTGGGTTGCTATTGCTGTGATGAAACACTGTGACCAAAGAGCAGCTTGGGGAAGAAAGAGTTTATTTGGTTTACACTACCTTGTCACTGTTCATCGATGAAGAGAGTCAGGAAAGAAATTCACACAGGGCAGGAACACAGAGGAGGAGCTGATACAGAGGCCATGGCCAGGGATATGGGCTATGTTCCTTACTGGTTTGCTCTGCCTGCTTTCTTATAGGTCCAAGGATGGCCCCACTCACAATGGGCTGAGCTCTCCCCATCAATCACTAGTTAAGAAAATACCCTGCAGCCAGATCTTATGGTGGCATTTTCTCAATGAAGGTTCCCTCCTTTCAGATGACTTTAGCTTGTGTTGGGTTGACATAAAACTAGACACCATGTAACAAAATAGTTCTGCTGTGTGCTTACCAAGGAAAAACAAAAGCTTAAGCTCTTATGAAATCTTACACAGCTGTGTTCATTGCTGCATAACAACAAAAAGCAAAACAACCCATATGTCTGTCCATATGTGAACGAATGGATATATAAATATAATGTCCTTACAAGCAAATATTAGCCATAAAAAGTATGTAGTGCTTAATTTTGTTTGTCAACCTGATGGGATTTAGAATCATCATAGGGAAAAAAAAATCTCTGGACATGAGGAACCTTTTAAATTAGATTAATTGAGGTGGGAAACTCCACTCTAAATTTGGGTGGCACATTCCATGGTTTGAGGATCACAGATTGAGTAAAAAGAGACAGCAACTGAGAACAGCATTCATTGCTGTCTGTAGAAGCTTGCCGTCTTCCTGATTGCAGATGTAAATGCTCCTCCACTGAAGAAGCCAGTAACCTAAACTAGATAAGTAAGCAGCAGCTCTTATAAAAGCCGACAGCTAGGAAATGAGCCCTAAGAAAAACTGCGTATCTGTGTCAAAGATGAAGCAGCAGACCTGGGCTTTCATCACTCCCAAGGCAGCAGTGAGAAGCCCGCACACTGAGGCAATACCAGATAGTATGATAGACGGCCAAAAAAGGCCAATACTTTTCAGCTCTTCCTAGAACATTACCTCAGCTTCTGTGTACCAGATAGGTCCAGGGAATCATCCAGTCCTACAACCCCGATGCTAACATATATTGTGTATTGTACCATGACCTAAAATGTTTCCACATCTTCATACAGATCAATTGATATTTTTTAAATATACTTAAGTTCAGTTAAATTTTGTGATTTTTTTCACATTTTTTTATTCTAGGCTGTAAAGGGTGCTTGACTAGGAAGCTGTAGTCATGAAGTGGTCCTGGTTTAGCTGCCTTGAGAGGCATGCATCATAGGTTTTTCAGGTTAGAGTCCATGGCTCTTGGGACACTGTATGCCTTTCAGTTCCTGAGAAACCTAGGCACTCCCTCAGGCAGTAAGGTGTTCAGGCTGCATTGTATTTCTCTGTATAATTTCTCACAAGTCAAGGAACATGGACGCTTCATGGAACAATTGGTTTCAAACATTAGTTTTATGTGCCCTGCATAATTTGCAAGCATCATTGTATCCTGGCAACTATAGTTGTATTGATCCTAGCAATTGCCAATATACAGTTTCTGATAAGGGTATAAAAAGTCTGATTGCTCTCCATAGAAATTGTTGCAGCCTCAGTCTTGCCCTTAACTGCAGTCTGGTTTAATTCTTCAATGGGCCATATCAGGTAACCTTGGCCTGGTAAGTGCAGGTGCTCACAGGAAAACAGTTTTGTGAATAAATACAAGATATCTAATTGATCCTTCTGTGAGTTGGCATTATTTTAACTTTACCCCAAGTCCTTTGCCTTTCAGATTTGATTTTTCCTTTGACCTTAGTGCCACAAGCCTTTATAGTTGACTGTTAATATCTAGTTACCTAACATAAGCTTCACAGTAAACAATAGTTGATGTCTTTCTTAATTAGCTCCTACTAATTAGAGTCTCTTAAATATTGTTTTACAAACACACTGGAGTGAACAAATCACCCTAATAAAGTTATCTCTTAGTGTCTGTGGGGATTGGTTCCAGACCCCCTTCAGATACCAAAATTCACACTACTCAGATCCTTTATATAAAATGACAACATAGTACACATTTTCCTGAATAATATATGAATTACTTATAATACCCAATAAAATGTAAATAGTTTTATATCAGGCCATGGATGGTGGCACATGCCCCTGATTCCAGCACTTGGAAGTTGGAGACAGAAGATCAGGAATTCAAAGCCAGCCTAGGCTAGGTGAGACCCAGTATCAAACAAAATAAAATAGTTGTCATGCTCTATCACTTAGAAAATGCTAATATAAAGAGATAAATTTGTACCTGTTTAGCAAAGGCTTTTTTTTTCCTGAATACTTTCAATTTAAAGTTGGTTGAATCTATATATGTGGGCCCCATAGATACAGAGATCCAGCTGTAATGCTAGATTTAATTTTGGCTGATAGCATATAAAAGACTTACTCCATTTTCCCACTTCATTGAAAATTGATTTTTTTTCATAATATATTCTGCTTATGGTTTTTCCTCCCTCTACTTCTTTCCCACACCTTCATTCCCATCTTTCTTTCCCATCTTTCATTTAAAAAACAGGTGTCTAGGGGATAACAACAATGTAATATAATAAAACAAAACTACCACATCATAATAAGACTAAGCAGAAGGAAAAAAGCCTAAGAGAGCACGTGAGAAACAGACCCACTCATTCACACAATCAGGAATACCATAAAAACATGACACTGGAAGCCATAATAGATATGCAAAGGGCCTGTAGGGTAAAACAGGTCTGGACATGCAGCCTACCCTTAAGAGTAGTTTGTTTCCCAATGAGACTTTCTTGGAGAAAACTAAATTTTAATTTACAAGTGGTTATCAGTTGGAGATATCAATCTGAGTTAGAGATGTGGGTACGGTACGTGTCCGTTTCTTTTAGCTCTAGGACTCCATCTGGTGCAGGCCCTGCACATGCTGCCTCAGTCTCTGTGAGTTCATATGTGGTCAGTCTTACTGATTTAGAAGACCGTGTTTTCTTGGTGTCCACTGTCTCTTATACTTCTGCCTTCTCTTCTGTGGGGTTCACTGAGGCTTGAGGGAAGAGATATGATGGAGACAACCTGCTTAAGATTGAGTGTCCAAAGTCAGTCTCTGCACATAGTCCAAGAGTGGGTCTCTGTGTTTGTTCCCATCTGCTGCAAGAGGAAGCTTCTCTGATGGTTCCCAAGCAAGGCACTAATCTATAAATATAACAGAATGAAAAAAACCTTACTCCTGATGTTTTTGTAAAGTGAATTTTTTTTCACCAATGTTTCTAAGTTTTTTTGTTGATGTTTATGTAGTGCTTCATTGATTCTAGGTAAACCTTACAAATCATTGTGGCTTCATGGGAGGACTGCAGAAGAACAAAAGCACTGGGCTGACCACTCCATATTTTGCTACCTCTACAGTAGAAGTAATATTTCATGTATCTACAAGAATGCCTTCTGATTCTGATGACTCTCTGACCAAAAAAGTAAGTGCTGAGGGGGAAAAAATTAAATTATATTAGTTAAGAAAATCAATAATAAAATACTAACATCCAGTTGGTTGAGCCCTGTTGATAGGTAAAGAGTTTGTTTCTTTAACTAATGCCATCTTCAAAGCCAGGATTGTTGTGTAGTAAATTGGATTTTCCTTTAATAAAAAAACCAATGATGTGATTGTAGGTTATAGTCTCACTATTGAACCAATCCTTTTTATCACTAAATTCCTAAATTTGTTAACCTATAAACCTGTACTTTGTATCCTTAGGCCTTTATCTCCATATTTTTCTCCCTGACTTCATCAACTGAATTATTACTTTTGTCATGGTTCGTTGTTGTTCATTTGCTACATGTCACTTGTTTTTCTGTTTGTTTGTTTGTTTATAGACATAGTTTTGCTGTGCAGCCCAAACTGTCCCTGAATTCATGTTCCTTCTTGCCCAGTCTCTTGAGTGGTGGGATTATAGGTATATATCAAAACAAACCTGAGTTTTATTATATTTATGTATTTGATTTTTTAAAATTCTGCATATAAATGAATTCATGTTTTCTCTGTTTAGATTATTTTACTTAGTATAATTTTCTTCAGGTTCTTCCATGTTGTAGCAGATGGCAGAATTTTCTTTTTTAAAGCTAATCAATATTTCATCAATTTCATCACATACACATATATCATATTTCCTTTATCCATTGTCATGAATGGATATTGTCCTGGTTTCATTTCTGTTGTGATAAAACTTAAGGAAGAAAGAGTCTATTTTAGTTCACAATTCTGAGTTACAGTCCGTCGTCGTGGGGAAGTCAAGAGAGGAAATTCAACTATTATCTACAGTAAAGAACAGCGAGCAGTGAGTATTTAACATGCCCACCCACTTGCTTGCTTGTGCTTAGCTTAACTTCTCCAGACTTACCTAATTCAGGAACCCCTATCTAGGGAATGGTGCCTTCCACAGTAGGCTAGACCCATATGAGTTTATTTAATTGAAATAAATTTCACACAGATATGCCCACAGGTCAACCCAATGCAGACAGTCCTTCACTGAGACTCTTTTCCAGATAATTATAGATTGTGTTAAGTTGATAATTAAAGCTAGCTATCACAGATTATAGGATGTTTTCATTTCCTAATTATGAATATTCTACAAGAAACCAGGGAGTACAGACACCTTTATGAAGTCTTAGCCTAGTTCATGTTGTCAGCTAAACACAGCTGAAAGTTATTTGAGAAGAAAGCATCTATTTAGGAATTGCCTAGATCAGATTAGCCTGTGAACGTGACCTTTGGAAGAGATGGTCCTTATTAACTGATACAGGAGGGCCCAGCCCACTCTGGGCAGCACTATCCTAGGCAGGTGGTTTTGGGGTGAATATGAAAACCCACTGAAAATGGACCTCTTAAGTGAGCTAGCAGGCAGTATTTCCCATAGTTCCTGCTGCATTTCCTTTGCAGTGAGGTATTCATGCTTGAATTCCTGCACCAATTTCCTTCAGTGATAAATTGTAAGCTAAAAGCTAAAATAAATCCTTTTGTCTCTTTAAGTCGCATTGGGTCAGAGTGTTTTATCACAGCAACAGAAAGGAACCACTTTTAGAACAAGTGGTGATTTAACCTCTTTTCAGTATATACACAGAATAGAGATTGTTAGTTCATATGCAGTTCTTTTTTTAATCATTCTCTATACTGCTTTCCATAATAGCTCGATTCCCACACACACATTGCACCATTATGAATGAGCGCACCCTTTCTATTCTCAACAGCACTTACTTCATTGTTATCAGAGCTGTCCAGCAAACCTTGTATTGGCTTCAGTTTCACACTCACTGAATAACTTCCCTGATATTGGCCACTTACCTTTCTATAGACCTCTTTGGTATAATTTCTCTTAGGAGAAATACGTGTTCTAGTCCTTTGCCCAATTTTATTAAATTACTTTATTCATTTACATTCCAGCCATTGTCCCCCTTCCAGTCCTCCCTCCCACAGTTCCTCATCCCATTCCCCCTGCCCCTTGCCTCTGAGAGGGTGCTCCCCACACCACCAGGCCTTCCCCTTCCCTGGGGTCTTAAGTCTCTTGAGGATTAGGTTCTTCTTCTCCCACTGAGGCCAGACAGGGCAATCCTCTGTTATACGTATGCCTGGGGCCTTGGACCAGCCCATATATGCTGCCTGGTGGATGGTTCAGTCTCTGGCAGCTCCCTGGGGTCTGGGTTAGTTGAGACTGCTGTTATTCCTATGGGGGTCACCCTCCTTCAGCTTCTTCAGTCCTTTTCCTAATTCAACCATAGGAGTCCCTGACTTAAGTTCAGTGGTTGGGTATAAATATATGCCTGTCTCTGTCAGCTACTGGTTGGGCCTCTCAGAGAACAGCCA
This sequence comes from Arvicanthis niloticus, assembly GCF_011762505.2. Taxonomy (NCBI): domain Eukaryota; kingdom Metazoa; phylum Chordata; class Mammalia; order Rodentia; family Muridae; genus Arvicanthis; species Arvicanthis niloticus. The sequence continues at coordinate 13,205,848 of NC_047668.1, forward strand.
TAATCGGCTGCTGTCTGCAAGCACATCATAGAATCAATAACAGTGTCAGGCCTTGATGCCTTTGCCCATTTTGATCATGTTTGTTTTTCTGCTTATTGAGTTGTAAATGTAAATACTTTTCCTATTAATCTTTTATTATATATGTGGTTTGCAGATTGGTTTTTTGCAAGTTGATAGGTTGCCTTTTTGCTTTGTTCATTTTGGTTTTGTAGTATAGATAATTGATCTGACAAACAAAAATTATTGCCAAAGCCAGTGTCAAGTAGCTATTCCTATGTATCTTTTCAAGACTTAGATTAAGGTCTTTGACCCATTTTGAGTAGATTTTTGTGAATGGTGAAAAATACAAGTCTCATTTATTAGTTTGCATATAGAAATCTAAGTTTCCCATTCTGTTTATTGAAAATGTTATCTTTCCTCACATACATTATTGGGATCCATGTTGAGACATTTATATTTATTTATACAATTTTTATTCTGTTACCTTGGTATTAGATCTATTTTTTATGATAGTACTATCTTGATTACTACTATACTCTGTGTGTGTGTGTGTTATTTTTAATCCATGAATTCTGACTTAAAATTCCTTTGTTATTTCCTGAATAGTGTCAATAAGACAGTAAGTATCAGAAACAGGCCTCAAAATGAAGAAGAAGAGGGGCGGGGGGGAACCTTCTCTGACTTTCACCTATCCCATTTCTACCCAAGGCAGGCCTTAGATACTAATCAGCTCCTGCCTTCCGTCTTGGAACTGGCTGTAAGTCAATAGTCTAGACTGCAAATAAATCATAAGTCTAGACTGCAAATAAATCATAAGTCCCCCATTTCAGAGGAGCTCTCACCCCATACCCATGGGAAAGGATTGTCTCACAAGGAGAGCAAGAAGAATCAGCAGATAGGCTTCAGGCTTTGCTGAGTTCCCCCAACTCGACCCATTAACATTACTCATATTCTTAGTCCAGTGACATTTCTGCAGTGCTTTATGGCTGTTCCATGAAGTCTCCATATGAACCCAAAGGACAATGTTCAGAGAGTGTCTGGATAGCCAAACACACAGGGGTTCCCAGAGAATGGCATTGCCAGAAACAGAATGGAAGCTCCACACCCCTTCTTTATATCTTACCCCATACATTTGTAGTGCCTAATCTCAGTTGTCAGCTTCATTGGATTTAGAGAGAGTTCTGGAGGCATTTAACTAAGGAAGGAAGACTTGACCTCCCCAAATGTGGATCATTCTCTAGGCTGCAGTTTCTGACTGAAAAAATCAGGAAGCCAATTAAGTGCTAGTGTTTCTTTTTCTTTGCTTTCTGATCAGCACTGAGGATCAGATCTCTCCCATCACTGTTTCTTTCCTGTTGTGATAGACCATATTTTTCTGAACTAGAAACCAAATGAAACCTTCCCATAAGCTGCTTTCTATCAGGTATTTGGTCAAAATGGAAGTAACTAGTAGTTCTCTACCTTTCTAATAATGTGACCCTTTCATACAGTTCCTCATGTGGTGACATGCAACCATAAAATTATTCCACTGCTACTTTCACAACTGTAATTTTACTACTATTATGAATCAGAATGTAAATATCTGATAGACAGGATATCTGATATATGACCCCAAAGGAATCAAGACCCACAGGTTGAGAACCACTGTAGTACAGTATCTCTTATTCTATATTTATAATATCCTATAGTAAGCCAGTGACTATATTCCTGGAGTTTGTGGCCAGTTAAGCACATTTGTTGACTCCCCAAAGAATAAGGTTTTGAGAACTTCCATGTGTAGTTAGTTTCAGAAGCACAAATGAAGCAACAGGCTTGTGGTTGGCTTTTGAAGAATAGCAGTGTTTGGAACTTGGTTGTTTATACTATCTCCAGATAGAATTGCCTGGAGGACACCCAGCTGTCCTCTGTTGTTTGAGCAGTGCTTGCATAGACACCACTCACACCTCTTGTCAGAAGCCTGTTATTGAGAGTATAGGAAAACTTCATTCAAGACTTGGTTTTCAGACATACTTGTAGTCTGTAATATAATTTCAAGTCAGAGAGTGTACACAACTGTTTTTTGTTCTCTGTTTTGGATATTAAGGTTGTTTGTAGTTCTGTATGAATTACAGGATTAATTTTTATATTTCTCAACAAAGCTATTGTAATTTTGGCAAGGATTAGCAAAATTAGTGTTGTTTTGAGTAATGTTGATATTTTAACAATATCAGTTCTGTGGCTCCATGAACACAAGGTATCTTTCTATTTGTATATCCCTTGATTTCGTCATAAGTGCTGGGTGTTCCTGAACATACAGCTTTCTCCAGTCAGCAGATAAACGTATTCCTCAGTTCATTTTCTCTCACTCATGTCGTCCTTTCTCCCCTCTACTCCCACCAACTTACTTTCTGCCCCTAAAATTCACCAATTCTAGAATTAAGTAGAGGCATATAATATTTGTCCTTTTGTGCTGTCTTGTTTAGCTAGATATTTTTAAGGTTTTATGCATGTCATAGCACATATTAGAATTTTATTCTTTTACATGGCCAGATATCTAACTGTATGTACTACATTTAATCTGCTTATCTGTTAATAGGCATTTGGGTTGCTTCCACCTCTTGTTATTTGAGTAATACTGCAGTGAACATTGGCATGCTGTTCAGATGCTGGGTTTTAATTCATTTGGCTATATACCTGTTTTGTTGGGTTCTGTACACACTGTATGTAGACTATCTGAAGATGTGCAGTATGGCTGTACCACTTTGCATCCATACTGAGCATGCACCATGGTTTCAGCCTTTCTACACCACCATCAACACTTGTTAGCAAAAAGAGCTATAGACATCCTAGTAGGTACAAAGTAGTTATTTTGCTTGTGGGTTTTTTTTTTTTTTTTTTTTTTTTGGAGGCATAATTTATCTGTCTATCCCAGACTTTCCTTTAACTCACTGTGCAGCACACACTCATAATCCCCCTGCCTCTCCCTTCTCACCACCATGCCTGTCCCTAAGTGGCTATTTCCTTGTAGTTTTAATTCAGAGTTCTGTAACACCAGGTAGTAATGAGCCTCTTCTCTCTCTCTCTCTCTCTCTCTCTCTCTCTCTCTCTCTCTCTCTCTCTTTTTAAAATATTTAATTTTTTTTTTTTGTTTGTTTTGAGACAGGGTTTCTCTGTATAGCCTTGGCTGGCCTGGAACTCACTCTGTAGACCAGGCTGGCCTCGAACTCAGAAATCCGCCTGCCTCTGCCTCCCAAGTGCTGGGATTAAAGACGTGCGCCACCACTGCCCGGCTGAGCCTCTTCTCATGGGTACTGACTACTTGTTTATCCACTTTGGAGAAATGTCTATCCAAGTCCTTTACTCATTTGTTTGTTATTTTTCTTATGTTGTTATAGGAGTTCTTTATACATTGTAGATATTAATCCCTTGTCTAGTATATGATTGATCAATATGGACTCAAATTTATTTTTTTTTTTTTTTGCTGTCTCTGCTTTTAATATCAATCTAAGAACCCATTGTCAAATCCACTAACGTGGAGATACATATTTTGTTGAGAGCTTTAGCTCTTAGCATTCAAGTTCCCCGCACACTGAGCCACTTGCAGTGTGTGGAGTGTGATACAGAGCTGCATGTAAATGCCCGGTCTTTTCATCACTATTTGTAGAGATTCTGCTGTCTCCTAGTTCACTAGTCTAAATGTCTGTCCTTATACCAGTTGCATGCCGTTTTGATGGCTATTGCATTCTAAGTTTTAACTCAGGAAGTATGAATTCTCTAGCTTTTGTTTAAAATTTTTTTGGCTTTGAACATCTCTTAAAGACTCCATATAAAAGCTTTAGAATGGGTTTTCTATTTTTGCCAAATATACTGGAATTGTTCTTCTATCTTTTTAAATTAGCAAATATAAAGTAAGAGCTTACTTATGATGTTTTTATGCATATGTAATGTATTTTGGTCATCTTCACTCCCTGTTACATGATTAGGATTTTGATGGGGATATATTGAATCTGTAGAGAATGTCAGGTAGAATTAATATTGTGCCTTTGGAGGTTTTGTTGCATTTTAGAATTTATTTTGTATGTGGGGTGGGTGTGCACTTGTCATGGCACACGTGGGGGTCATTGAGAGCCAGCTCTCACCTTCTAACGTGTGGTTCCAGTGATGCAGATCTGACTGTCAGCTCAGCAACAGGGGCTTTTACCTGCCGAGCTGTCTTTCTGGCCTGTTGTGGTTTTTATTAAAGTGATGTTTTATGTTTGTTTGTTTGTTTGTTTGTTTGTTTGGGGTGGGGAATGTGCACATGCTTGCACGTATGCCACAGTACATGGGAAGGTTGGAGGACAACTGTGGGAGTTAGTTTTTTCCTTCCACCATATGGATTCTTCACATTGAACTCAGGTTGTCAGGTGGTCAGTCTTGGCAACAGGTATGTGGTTATAACGTTTAAAACTTTGATAATTAATGCAGTGCCTGGCAGTTACAAGAAATATTGTTGAAGAAATGCCCAGCCTAAATTAGCCTTTTTAGGTGAAGCAATTTTACTTTGTCTGTCTTAAAGTCTAACAGAAAGAAGATATAAATGTGATCTCATGATTCAGTATTGCTACTTTAACCCTTCTTTTCATAGAAGTCAAAACAAAACTTTTTATTTTTCTATTACTCATTTTTAGCAGCCTTACATGTTAGTTTTATTGTAATATCTCTTTCTTTCTAATGGGTTAAATGCTTAAACTTAATCATAGAAGCCAGTTGTCTTACACCAGTTCTTCTTAATAAAAAATCACTTTCTGTATTGGTATTTTTTCTCCTGAATTTAATAAATTCCACATTAGTGGTAATAAGTTGAGGCCTAGAACATGTCCTATTACAAATGAACAATTGATTTCATTAGGTTGTCCCCCCTGTCCTTTGTACATACATCTTCAGGTGTGTTAATCCATTCAGTAGACACATTAATGAGCACTGGTAGCAGTGTAATATTGGAGAAAGTAAAGCTTGTTGACCTCAACATGGAGTTTAATACCTCTAATTGAATTAGATAGTCGACAGTCAGTATAAAGAAATAGCCATGCCTCTGGCAAGCTAGAATTATTTATGATCCTGGTTCTATGTTTTAAACTTGGTAGGGGAAAAGTCATTTATATCCATTTTATAAAAACTAAAACATACTGGCTTTTTATTTTAAATATGTGGTGGTTTTTTAAGTTATTTTCAAACATTTTATTTTCTCAGAATGAGAAGTTAATGTTCCTGGATCTATTTAAGTTTAGCATTGAAGTGAAAGTTTCTCAAAGCTCAAGATAATAGCAGAATTTTTGTAACATAGACTATACTTTTTGAACAAATTAGCCATTCAATCTAGTAAAGTCTCTCTTAGAAATATTATGCCACTGTATCAAAAATCCTGATATAACCCAGTTGAAACCTTCTGCTCTATAAATTATTTCTACCTGAGAAAGATTGATGGAAAATGGTTAAAAATAATTTCCACTTAACTGACTGTATTCACCCCTAAAAACCAAAAGTGCTGCAAGCATTGGTGTAAAGCGTTGAGAGGAGCCTCTCTTATCTCCTCTGTCTCCTTGTTGCGGCCACTTGCGGATACTCTGCTTCCAAGGTAGCTGAATCATCCTTTTAGAAGTTTGATGAAGATCAAGTTGAGATAATTGTAAAATACTTAGTTGGACTCTCTAGACTATCTTTCATTTCCTGAACCCCCAAAAGAGGAAGAAGAAGTACTCTGTTTAAGTCCGTTTCCTTTGAAATACTATTAGTGTAATGGACAGCAGGTTATGTCTTGAAATTTGATCACAGTAGTTTCTGAAATAACTGGGTTGTAAAGACTCTACTTGGTCCAACTTTTATTTCAAATCTATTTTTATCGTAATTTTAAAATAAAATTAGCATGTGAGAGACTTTTCAAAGAACTATAAGCTAAATATAATCTGAAAAATTAATTTTAAAACTATGAAATAATAAAAAGATTTTATTTTTAAAAAGTGGGTTTATAATATAATTAATGGATTCTATGGAATTGTCATAGTTTTCTTTCTGTCACTGCAATAAACTCCATTATTAAAAGCAGTATGAAGGAGGAAAAGGTTTATTTGGCTTATATGAACCAATTACAGTTCATCATTGAGAGAAACCAGGCCAAGAACTCAAGCAGAAGCAGAGGCAGGAGTCATGTAGGTATTCTACTTAATGGCTTGCTCCTCATGGCTTCCTCAGGTTGCTTTTATATATGTATGTGTGTGTGTGTGTGTGTGTGTGTGTGTGTGTGTATACACACATACATATACATAACACATACACACAACCCAAGACCAGCCTGCCCAAGAGTGACAGTATCCATCATGGGCTGGGCCTCCCATATCAATTATTACTCAAGAAAGTGCCCCTGCCCCCGCTGACATGCCTACAGGCCAGTCTGATGGCCACATTTTCTCAACTGCTGTTCCCTCTTCCCAGATGACCCAAGCTTATGTCAAGTTGACAAAAACTAACAAACACAAAAATTCTACTTGTAGGTTCAGATCAAAATATAACAATCAATGTTACAAATTTTATTTAATGTTATATTCTACCCACAAGCCCAACTTTTCTAAAGTGTATTCCTGGGGACAAAGATAGAGGATGGAAATAATATCAGTGGTTGCATGCCAGCTTGTCTCACCACCATGACCAGCTTGATCTGGACAGGATAGATGTAGCTTCTCTTTGCTCACAGAGTAAGACTTAACCCTAGTGTTCCCATGTGCTTTGACCACCTTTCTACTTACCTGCTTATCACCGTTCCTGCCATTTCTTACTCATTTGTCAACCTGCTTTCACTATCTTAACCTTCCACCAAATCTATTAGTCACATATCTGAGGCTCTGGATACTGAAGTGTTTAATTAGACTACATTTCTTCAGACTTCTTTATTCTCATTATTCTTACACCTCTGTGACAGTTTCACAGACTTTCCAGATCATTGTAGCTAGAGAACCCCTATACTCAAGAACATTATCACTTTGCTCTATATTGCCTTTTTAAATCTGTGTGGTGTATGCACACATGTGTGTGTGTGCACTGGCAGAGCCTAACACATGCACATGGAAGTCAGAAAACAACCTCAGAGTATCAGTCCTCAACTCCTTGCTAAATTGAGACAAGGTCTCAGTTTGCTGCCGTGTACACCTGGCTAGCTAACTGGCAAGCACCTGCCATTCCTGGGTTCTGGAAATCTAGACTCATGTCTTCTTCCTTATGTGTCAAACCCTACTCACTAAGTCATCTCCTTACTCCAGTAGTACTTTCTTTATGGCACTTATCACTGTGCAAAGTTTCTCTGTGTTGCCTTTGCTGTCCTGGAACTAGTTCAGTAGACCAGGCTGGCCTTGAACTCTGCCTCCCAAGTGCTGGGATTAAAGACATGTGCCACCACACTGGGATAGAAGAAACTTTTCTTAATCGATAATAATGACCCAGGTTGTAAATGAAGGTATGAAAATATGTGGGCTATAAAGTCATATATGATACTCAGGATGCTGAGGCAGGAAGACTGTCATGTGTTCACTTTGTGGATCTCTATGGATGAGTGAAGTAAGGGTTGGAAGAGTTGGAATCCTGTTTGAATTTCTTCATAGGTGCTGTTTCTGCTTCCACAAGTACTTCCACATTTAGTTAAAATATTAACTTGTATGTATACTGCAGCTTTCAGTGCAAGTGCCATTAGAGATTGTGTCCTCTGCTCTTCGTATTCAGAGAAGTGTTTGGAACGTTGTCTGTAACTTATTTACTGTTTGCTTGGTTATTTTACTGTGTCTTTTTCACAGAACCAAAAGCTTTGAGGTCAGAGATCATATCAGTTCTCCTGATATGATCATCTGCAAAAGCTAGTGCGGTGCATCCAGACAGCTCTCAGTGCATGTCTAGTAATGAAAGAAAGAAAGGAGAATGAAAGGAAGGAGGGATTTAAAAAGAGAGGATCTTTTAAGAATTCATGAACTAGTTTAAGGATGCAATGTAATGTCTAACCTAGTGTAGCTGTAGAGATAGGAAACAGTACGAAATGTAACAATTTTTAAAATGAAGTTTGTTAGAGGTGTAGTGAGGAAACCAGTAGAATCAGAGAATACTCGAACTTTGATCGAGAGAATATAATTAATTGATACCTGCTTTTTAAGTCAGAGGCAAGCTAACTAGTTTTTCTTTTTTTATTATTGGTTATTTTATTTATTTACATTTCAAATATTATCGTCTTTCCCAGTTTCCCCTCTGCAACCCCCCTATCCCACCCCTTGCTTCTATGAGTGTGCTCACCCACCCACCCACCCACTCCTGCCTCTCTGCCCTAGCAGTCCCCTACACTGGGGCATCAAGTCTTCACAGTACCAAGGGCCTCTTCTCCCATTGATGCCGGACAAGGCCATCCTCTGCTACATATGCAGCTGGAGCCATGGGTCCCTCCATGTGTATTCTTTGGTTAGTGGTTTAATCCCTGGGAGCTCTGGGGTGGGGGTGGGGATGTCTGGTTGGTTGATATTGTTGTTCTTCCTGTGGAGTTGCAAACCTCTTCAGCTCCTTCAGTCCTTACACTAACTCCTTCATTGGGGACCCGGTCCCCATTGGCTCAGTCCAATGGTTGACTATGAGCATCTGCCTCTGTATTGGTCAGGCTATGGCAGAGCCTCTCAGGAGACAGTTATATCAGGCTCTTGTCAGCCAGCACCTCTTGGCATCCACAATAGTGTCTGGGTTTGGTGTCTGCATGTGGGATGGATCCCCCAGGTGGGGCAGTTTCTGGACAGCCTTTCCTTCAGTCTAAGCTAACTTATGAGACAAAAATAGTTACTTTACATGATTTTACATTTTATGACACTAAGGAAGTAAAGTTTTAATTCTAGATTCCTTATTGATAAGATGAATAATTGTACTACTATAAAGTGGGTGTCTTCATTCTTTTAAACTGAGTGTTTTAATCCTTTGTTACTTCTGTAACAAATGCCAGAGACTAGAAATGTGTAAACATCAGTTACTTCCCACAGTTATAGGGGCTGGTGAGATCAAGAGGCTGGCAGATCCAGTGTCTGCTGGGGAGCCACTACCCTGTTCAGAGATGATTGAGCTTCTCAACAGTAACCCTATCTGGTAAAAGTGGCAAGCAAGCTCTCTGGAGGTTTTTTTTTGTTTTGTTTTGTTTTGTTTTGTTTTGTTTTGTTTTTAAACAGATACTACCCCCTTAAAATCATCTAATCACCTCCCCAAGTCCCTACCTAGTAGGACTTAAATTCTTAATACCACCACAGCCAGGGCTAGTTTGTCAGCATTTAAGCTTTAGGATGATGCATCTGGCCTGTAACAGCTGCAAATACCTGATTTTACAAAGGGGTACAGAGCAGGCCATCCCTCTGAAAATACCAACATTCATGAACTCCAGCAAAATAGGATTGTTAAGCAGATGGCTGTGAGCACGTAGATAACGAGGCAGTGATCACTAGAAGCCACTGTAGTAAGTTCAGCACAACTAATCTCATCAGAATGAATCTGTTAATAGGATTACTAGATGAGGGCCAACCATAGACTGTGTGAATTGTGTGTGTGTGTATGTGTGTGTGTGTAAGTTGAAGCATTGTGGTCTTAATAGCTTCGTATGTATGATGACTAATTGCATAATCATATTCAGAACACAAACACATATAGCAAGAGGCAGTATTGCAAAGTGGTTCAACTTTGGGTTATGGGACCTGATTGCCTGGATTTGAATATTGTTTCTGTCATTTAAAGGTTTGTTTTGTTTTGTCTTAGCCAAACTACTTCATCCTTTTAAGTTTCAATTGTTTATTTAGAAAAATAGTAATACTGATTGCACTTGCCTTATAATTATTATATTAAGTGAATTATCACAGAACACGTATAATAAGTAATATGCCCTTAATAAATAGTATATAATAAATAACCTTCATAAATGAAAGGTAGGTATCTTTGTAAGTAGAATGAAAATCTGTAATTACTCTCATGTAAACTATTTGACATTTTTGTTCAGAACTTAAATGAAGGTGTAAGAATTTTAATTTAATGATAACCCTAATCTGGAAAAGAGCCAGCAAACTGCATAGCAGAATTCAGCTAACAATAAACCTTAACAAGCTTAAAGTTAACCTATATTTGGCAATATAAAACTTAATAAGAATAAGTTGATTTTACCTGACTAAAAGAACTTTGCAAGTAGCTGAGTGGGTAGAGGAACTTGCTGCCAAGTCTGGCAACCTAAATTCAGTCTCCTAGAAATCTACATGTGTGTACATGTGCACACACACACATACACACACACGCAAGCATGCACACACCACAAATATACACATACACACAACACACACTAAATAATTTTTTTAATCTGGACATTTTAAACATTGTTAACAAGAACTTAGCAAGAAAAAGTTTGAGTTGACTAGCTGTTCATGATACCATAAAGTTTGAGAAAATAATTTAGTAACAAAGAAAGAAATAGTTCCGTTAATGAGTTTGCTGTATTAGAGCACATATTAATGCTCTATTACAGGCATTGTGGTTTAATAGAAACATCGGTAAACTGAGAAAATAATCCAGAAAAGTGATACTTTAACCTGAAAAAGAAAAGTGAAGTGAAGATATTAAAGTCATCTTCAAATACCTGAAAAGATAACTTATAGAATACATATTGGATTCATTTTGTAAGGCTAATTTTCAAGAACTAGTGTCAGGAAGGCAGGGTTTGCTTCATGTATTTGAGCAGAGGCCAGGTATCTATCTACCCCTCAGGATACCACAGTGGAGCTACTGTATTGGGTGTGAAATTCCTCCCTTAGGGTATCTTTTAGTATCAACATTCTATAATGAATAAAGAACTAGAATTTACACGTGCTGAATTTCATTTTATTTTCTTCACAAACTAATACTGGTCATCTGTATCCTACATTATACAAATTATTCCAGAGTGATGTCAGTAGCAGTTGAAGTGACTTTAAAAGAGTACTTTGGTTACCAGTCATTGCACAGACCTGTCCCATGTACACAGCAGTCTCAAGTGCTCTTTTAAAAACTGACTTGCACATGGCTTCAAAAACATACATGCTTTAGTACAAGCACTTAGGCAGCAAAAGCATAATCTCTATGTTTGAGGCCACCCTAGTCTACCTTAAATTTCAGGACAGCCAAAGCTATATAGAGAAACCCTGTCTCAAACAAAGGAAGGAAAAGAAAAGAAATAAAAGGAGGAGGGAAGAAGACAGACAGACGGACAGACAGAAGAAAAGAAAGGCACTCCTTTGAGAAATTTAGAATACAGGAAAACTTACTGAGTAACATAAGACTGATCTTTTAAGTCTTTAAGTCGTAAGAAATAAATAAATATAGTATATAAAGTATCTGTACCCAATACCAAATTTGTTTGCTCACTTGCTTTTATTACTGGCATCATGACTTCTGTTACCTTTTGGTCACTAGAAAGTCATCTTTCATTAGTTTTTCAAAAATTTCCAAATACACAGCAACGATTAACAACATCTCAATTTCTGTTTAATCATTATACTTCAGATTTTAAAATTATAAAAATGTCATATGATAGCCTAAACAGCTATATTTTTAGCATTGGAATCTAAATAATAAAGGATTTTTATGAAAGTTTTTCCTTTAAATATCAAACACATGTAGAATTATTTGTTGATGCACATGATTCAATACAAAAAATATTATAATATTTTGACAAAAAATAACAGACCTTAAATACTATGTGGAAGATATTTGAAGACAACTTTGGATAAAAGATAATAATAGAGTTGCCTTGTTCTCTTGTTTCTTTAGATAAGTGGCACTAGAAATTATAGATAATTTTGGCAAGAGTTCAAGGGTTAATGTAGCAGATAAATAAAAGGAATTTTCTGTAAATTGAGACCTGCATTATTTCAGTTGTCTTGTCTTTCCTAACCTAACTCATTTAATTTTAAAAAGTAAATACTTAAATTCTTCCTGACAGTGTGCTCAGCTTTTACTATCATTTATTACTTCAATTATACTTGATATCACTTAGAACAATCTGCCATTTGGAAATCTCAGTATAGCCTGGAGCTTAGTATTAGATCTGGCTGCTATTGTAACATGTACAGCATATGACATTAATGTATCAAAATTAGATTGGATCATCCCTCCTGGTTAAATTTATTTCACATTTCTTTTGTATTCAGTTAACATAAACCTATTAGGGAAGCTGACACATGGGGATGGCTGTATAGGAAGGATATTTTTAAAGTATTTTGATTAAAAAATGAAATTATAGGGCCATGGCTTTTCTAAGTTGTGTAATCTCTTTTTTGCTTTTTAAAAATGGCACGAAGTTCAAGTCTGCATTTATGTCATTCCTGTATGTTCTACACAGGTGTAAGAAGTTAATTTCAGGGCTAAGGAGTGAGTCAAAAGATCCTTTGAAAAAAGTGAACTACTCTTTTTGTTTTAGTCAGACATTAAATTTTTTTATCTATCTTATAGTTTTTAACCCAGAAATTGCATATATAATGAACAGAAATTGCCCATACCATAGGTCAGAACAACCTTATCCTTCTTTCATCTTCTAAGCTTTCCCAGCCAGTGTGTCCAGTTACCTGAGAGTGATGGAGAGCCAGTGTAAACCGCCTGCCTCCAGATACACACTCATGTGTTCCAAGTAGCAGAGTCTATAGATAAACTAGATGGTGAAATTGTATAATAAAATTGAGGTTTATACTATAATCTACATGAAGAAAACTCAATAATGTACAGTAAATTCATTTTAAACAAGTTATTAGAAACAACTTTTAAATCCTCCCTTTCTCGCAGTTTTAATTATCATAACAGAACTCTTTCAAGATTGCCAGAAGCGCCTTTGTAAACAGCACAAATATCTAAGTAACATGTTTTTAGGGCCCAATAAGTATCAAGACATTTTTGGAGGATTTTATGTTTCATTGTGGGGGCTACCTAAAAATTAACTTGCTAGACCAAAAATAACCAACTCTCTCTTGCTCAATAAGTGATTATAAAATTTGAGTTGCCTTTTTGTATGTTTATTTGCTTGTTTCTCTTCTGGCTGCCTTCTCAGGCCACCTTACTACTCATTAGCACTGCAGAAAGTAGATACAATAAGAGGAGAAGGATCTCAAATCAGTTCATTTTTAAACTAACCTTTGAGAATGGAATTGCAGTGGTACAGTTGCCAGTTTAAATGAGTTGCGCTGTGACTCTAAAGTTCTTCCTGTCTCTGACTGTGGGAGTTGAAAACGCCTGGTCTTCTTCTCTTGTCCCTGATGACTTTGAGTGTTTTTATTCTGTGTCAGTACAGTGATTAGCCATTTCCCTTCTGTATGGTTTGATGTCACTAGTTGTGTAACTATGCTCGAGTGGCTTTTATAAAGTGCTATAAACTATTTCCTTGCTTTTCCAGTTGAGACATCTAGGAAACGATGAAGTACACATTGTTTGGTCAGAACATACTAGAGACTACAGGAGAGGAATTATTCCTACAGAGTTTGGTGATGTCCTCATTGTAATATATCCAATGAAAAACCACATGTTCAGTATCCAGATCATGAAAAAACCAGAGGTGAGAACTTCTTAACTTCAGTCTTAGTAGATACGCAGTTGTGGGAAAGGGGGGAAATGCAACCAACAGTAGCCATGTAGATTGTCTTGAACATAGTGTAGAAGGAACTAACCCACCTAGGGGGACGGCTAAGCAGTGCCTGAGTGGACGTTCCTTGTACTTAGCTTCACTTTTACTAAAGTAGAAAACAATTACAGTTTTCTAAAAGACACAGTAAGAAGCAGGGAGGTATTGGCAAGGCACAACAGTAATCTCAGCAGGGCTGAGAGAAGACAATTGCTACAGGGTCAAGACCAACCTGATCTATTTAGCAAATCCCAGGCTAGCTAGTACTACTTAATGAGATCCTGTCTTAGAACACTAAAAATACTTTTTAAATAATAAATGAAGTGCCTACAAATAATTTTCAAAAAGATGTTACCTCTCCTATGGTTGGATAGCTTAGACATACCACAGAATTTCAACAACTATTTCAAAAGCATTTCTTTTTAAAATAATAAAAGTTTGGCATTATATTCATGTGTTCCTTTTTTTAAGGTGAATACTTTTAACAGAAAATTGCTTTGACAGTTGATTGAGAATCTTCAGGATTCCATACCTTGGGTTAAGTTTCCATTTATCAGTTTTCCTGGTGGACAAGTTTTTTTGTTGTTGGGTTTTTTGTTTGTTTGTTTAGTAAACCAGAAGTCAACTTATAACAGGGTACAGCATAATTTTGTGCAGCCTAAAAACTGAATGCTTTCTTACATTTTTATATGTTAAAGCTTTTTTTTTTTTTTTAAACAAAATTGAAGTATAATCTGACCACAAAGCCTAAAATACTATCATTCTTGGGTAATTATCTTGCCTTGAACTACCATTTATGTCTGGCATTTTTAAACAGGTCTCTTTTGTTGGTTTTTTTTTTTTTTTTTTTTTTTTTTTTTTTTTTTTTTTTTTTTTGCTTTGTTTTGTTTTGTTTTGTTTTTCTAGTATTGGTGCTTGCACACAGCTGGGTTAGCACTCTACCGCTGACCTATATATTCACAGCTCTCATGTCAGCTGATAGGGTGACAGTTAATTATCAAGTATATATTTTGTTTTGTAATTAGCCTAGCCAAATACATTTTAGGTTCTGTGTTTGTGTTAAGTTTGCTTTTTGTCACTGTGACAAAATCCTAGGAAACACGTCTTAAAAGAAGAAAGATATATTAGTCTAATGATTTTAGTTCATGGTCATTTGACCTCAGTGATTCAGGGCCTGTGGGTCAAAGATCTGGTTACCCAGTCCCTTCCCTAGAGCCACCCTTCTAAACATGGTGCTGGGAATTGAGCATTCAACATGAGTTTTGGGAAGACATTTCATGTCCAAACTATAAGAATAAAACTCAAACTCATAACTCACAAAAATGACCATCTGAATACCTACCTGTAAAAATGTTTATCTTTTCCTGTTTGCTTAATAGAAGAATTGATTTTGTGTGTGTATACAGTTCTGACTACAAAACTTTGAAAATTGGCAAAGGATATACATTATTTAGTTGTACAAAGCACGTAGTCCTTTTGAATGGACACCCTATTGACCTTGGGCATTTTTGTCTGTTGCCCTCGTATGAGTGATTCATCATGTAAAAAACTGGATTTGAATAATATTTTTACTTGAAGTAAACCTAAGAGGAAACAAAAACACATTTGTGTGTAAAGGATCTTGATTGTTTTTATTATAGTCTTTCTACAGTTTGACTGTAAAATTATGTTCTGATCTCCAACAGGTTCCCTTCTTTGGTCCACTTTTTGACGGTGCTATTGTAAATGGAAAAGTTCTGCCCATTTTGGTTCGATCCACAGCAATAAATGCTAGCCGTGCTCTGAAGTCACTGATTCCATTGTACCAAAACTTGTATCCTTTTTAACTGTGTGCTTAACATACTAGCATATATCTACTTTACAGAAGGGTAAGTGCTTCTTCTGTATTAAGACTAGAATTTCTGTTTGTTGATAAGTAGTTGACAGAGTTCCTCCCTAGTGATTAATTGTGATACTTGAGTGGTAAGTTTCCTTACATACTTTTAATAAATACTAATCATTGGCTTAGTTTATTAGGATGCCATTATATGTCAAACTCTGTGCTACTCTGGCAGAGTAGAAATAATACAAACAATCATTGGAAATAATTCAATCTTCATGGGAAAAAAATTTACTACATTGTTTTAAAAGAGGAGTATGCAGGGTGTATACTAAGGGGCCAACCAGTCTGCTAGAAGTTGGTGTCCAGAAACATTCATGAGAAAAATGAAAATCGAACCATTCTTAAATGGTAAATAATGAGATGGGTGAGATTAAAAACCTTCTAAACATGGACCAGTATAACCAGTATAGCGTGAGTCATGAAGGCGTGGGATGCTCAGGAACATGGCTTCTGGAGCTAGCCTGTCTGTCTGGAGCTAGCCTGCCTGTCTGGAGCTAGCCTGCCTGTCTGGAGCTAGCCCGTCTGTCTGGAGCTAGCCCGTCTGTCTGGAGCTAGCCCGTCTGTCTGGAGCTAGCCTGCCTGTCTGGAGCTAGCCTGCCTGGCCAGCGCTCTCCTCCGGAGCTGCATTGCCCTCAGCATGTTCCTGAACTCAGTGTGCAATAGACTATGCACTTAGTGATGGGAACTACCTCATGGTCTTGGTCATGCCCCAGAATTAGGTTTGGTTTTTTTTCCCTTCCCTTCAGTTTCTAGAATTAAGCCCAGGCCTAGCTCATGCTAGACAGTCACTCTACCATCAAGTCAGAATCTCAGCCCAAGTCAGAGAATCTTTGAATCTCATTTTTTTTTTTTAATCTGTAAAAAGATTCTAATATTGTCTAGGCATTAATGTGAGCGCTAAATGAGATTTTATGTAATTAATTATATTACTTAGAAATATTACAATTGATATAAAACATCTCCACCCAAGACTAAGGAATTGCTTAATTGAGTTTTTATATTGGGCTGATTAGCTGCTTGAGGTGAATTCTCAGACCTACTTTATGATATTTTTAATATTTAATCATATTGAGATAATGGTTGCCACATTAGAGAGTATTGTAGGATGAAAAGAAATAATTTCAATGAAAATAGTGGAAATGAACACTGTTTTTAAAACAGCAGATCTGAACTGTCCTTACCAACAAAATTGCTTGCAGAATACTTAGACTAAGGGTCTGGAAAGCTGGCTCAGCAGTTCCGACGTACTGCTCTTGCAGAGGACCTGAGCTTGGTTCCACAACATGCAGCTCACATTTGAGCTCCATGATGCTTCTGGCCTCTTCAGGAACCTGTACTCACCTACATGGGCTGAGCACATGGACACACAAGCACACTTAACATTTTAAAATAAAAACAAAATAGGTGAAAATATTACATAGACCAAACAAACCTCTCTACAGTGTAGGAAATTGGTTTTCACACCATTTAAAAGTACTCATCCCTCCATATTCAGGGTTCACCATTTGAAAAATTCATCCAGCTGTATGGGAAAATACTTAGGAAAAAAAGGAAACTTCTTTTTCTTATCATTATCCCTTTAACAGTATGGGATAACAACTACTAATTTGGTACTTATATCTGTACAGTCATTCCTGTAAGTAATGTAGAGATTTATTATATATAAATGCTTTACCATTATTACCAAAGGGAACTAGATTTTTATTATCCATGGGGGTTCCTGAAAAATTGTACATATATATCAAGAGAAGTAATAATAGATATCCCTATCCTTCATCAATCCAGAGAATTTATTATCTTTTGCAAAATGCACAAGATAATCTATATTCTATAAGATATTTTATATTCTAATTGTTGAGGAGGAGACACATGTAGTAGGTGCTCCTATATCCAAAGCTGTAAAGGCAAAGAGAGTGGATCACTTCAGATCAGGAATTCAAGACAAATCGCAGATAGCATGACCCTATCTCAAACGTATAAATGAGTGAATAGAGGTAGGAAGGAATGTTATGGGGCAGTGACTTCTTTTCTTGATTTTAACATGAAGGTTTATATAATAAATTACAACTAGGTACTTATATTTAGAGGTATTAAAGTATGGGAATTTATGTTTTAATTTTAAGTAACATACTGATTTCAGAAATGTGTTCAATTTTAAAATGTATGTTTTTGACATCAGATTTTCAGTGAGAAAATTGTGTGTTCTAAAATCAATCAATATGCTTAACATGAATTATAGTAGCAATTGAAATAGAAGTTGGTTTTGAAAACCACCAGAGTTAGTTCTTTAATCCTCATCAAAGAAATAAAAAGGTGAAATATAATAAACTCGGTTGTATTTATGTAGTTATACTGCTGGGTCAGTTATCTTATGTACCATCATAGTGCCTGCTAAGATTCCACAGCATAAATTGTGCTATTTATGATCATTAAATGGAGTTTAAATTTTATCCTAGGAACATCTTCTGTAACTATGAATCTAATGTTGTTCAGAAAATGAGGACAGTATTGATTGCCATATGCTGCCCAAATCGATCATGCTAGCAACCAGAATTACAGTAATCTGTCAGTATTGATGACTGTCTTTCAAGCTTTGAAACCTCTCCCTCACTTCACTTGTTGTTTCTTACATTACTTGTACTTGAAAAGCATTTTCATGCAACCTCTGATTTTGTCAGCTAGGTACTTTTGTCTCTTAAGCTCAATTTGTTGGTTTGATCATGCAATTAGAATTGAATCGCCACACTTGGGAGGCCGACCAGGCAGACTCTGAGTAGCTGTTGAGCCAGAGCAGTGTTTCGGGTTTGATCTTAGGCCATCATTTTATTAGCGACCTAGAAAGAGTTCCAGTTTGTTTGGTTGCTTAGTTTGGGGTTTTACAATGGAAATGAAAGCTTTTATTTCATGGTCTTCTAAAGCTTTTATGTGATAATCTTGCCAGTTTTAACTCTATTCTTTAAGTAAAAATTTGTTTGATCCTTACGAAAGTTTCACTATGCCTTGAAAGGCACACGTTTAGTATAATGCTGTCATTGTTTATGATCTTTGTGTTTTAGTGTGAGATTTACATGTAGGAATTGTCAGAATTTATAGTATATAATCACATTAATAAATTCAGAGAAACAAAACTTGTAAGATGATGTAAGTCATCCTCTGTATCCATGAAGGATTAGTTCCTGAGGATACGAAATCTATAAATGGTTCAGTCCTTTCTACTAACTGGTATATTTTCATATAACCTATACAAAGGTACTTCATATGGTAATCATTTTTAAATTGCTTATGATAACTCATACAATGTAAATGTTACATAAATAATAAGAAAGATGTACTTTAAGGAATTGGCCTTTCTAGCTGTAGGGATTGATAAGTACCAAATCTGTAGACCTCATATTGCTGTCAGTCTTAAGACAACTAGCAGTAGAATCCTTTCTTTCTCATGTGACCTTCAGGTTTTTCTCAAAGCCTTTGACTGGATGAAGCCTGCCTGTGGAATGTGGGTAATGGACTTTCCTCAGGCCTACTAGTTTAAGTAGTAATCACATCTAGACTGGTGTTCAACCAAACTGTGTCCTTGAGCCAGCTAAGTTGACACATAATATTCATGGACTTATTCTGATTTGCTTCACATCTTAATCATTTCTCTTATATATTTTGATAAAAGTACACAAACCATAAATGTTGATATATGGTATGTTGATATATGATGAAGTATTATACTTATTAAGAGGTCAAAGATATATCCGAAGTTTTTTTCTTTGTTAAGATACATTTACTAGGGTATCAAGATGGCCAGGTCTGTGGTGCCATACACAAGTATATTTATTGAAAGCCAGGGCCAGTGGCACATTTCTATAAGTTACAACTTGGGAGTAACTGAGACAGGAGGAGTGTGAAGCCACCTGGGCAATAATAGCAAGACTCTATCTCAGAAGAAAAATGATATATGTGAATGTGTGTATATTTGTGTATATATGTATATACACACATCATTTGCACTATATTAGCAAAGATTTTGAATTGATGCTAACATTCAGGTGATACTTATTCTTATAAAGGTAATATTTAATAAGGAAAAATATGGATGGTTATAATACAAGTAGGGTTACAAATAAATTGGTATGAGAGTTCCATGGAGGAAGACATTAGTGTGGAATAAAATCAGGGAAGAATATGTAGAAAATCCATGTCTCAGTGGATAGGATTTGAGTAGATGAAATGTGACATGTATGCTGTAATTCTTTTTTTGTTATTGTTGTTTTTGTTTTTTGAGACAGGGTCTCTCTGTGTAACCCTGACTTCCCTGGAACTCACTGGCCTAGTCTCGAATTCACAGAAATTCATCTGCCCCTGTCTCTCAAGTGCTAAGATTAAAGGCATGCCCCACCAGGCCCAGCCAGTACTACAATTCTTGTGATTTATAGCTAGGGCTTTATATGTATCTATAAATAGTATATGTGATATTCTGAGATATACAGTATAAGGACTACTATATAGTTAAATGACATATTTAAAGAATGCTTTACATTTAGGCTTAATATGTTTTCCTACCACAACCAATATTATTTGGTTTGTCTCAATCTGTTTAGATTGACTTTTTCTTAAATGCCAGAATTGGCTTTGTTATCTATATCAGACAGATTACTAAATTCAATGATAATTCTTCAATTAGTCGCAGTTTGTTAGCCCTGCAGTTCTACTGCTCAGATGTAAAGGACCTGTTGCACAAGTGTGAGAGCCAAAGCTAAATGAATGGTAATTGATTGGCTCCATTAATGCAGGTCCCTTCATTACGGTAGGACATTGTAGAGCTCCTTAGGGGGGTCCCATCAATATTGCTGCCATTTCCTGTTAAAAGAAAATGAGTTTCTTGAAAAACTACCTAATTTTATGTATTTACTGTCCTTTGTAAAGCATTTTCTTAGAAGATAACATCAATAAATATGGACTATCCTTAATTTAATCTCTAAGAAGGAGATAATTATAGTACCAAACTCAAGATTAGTGTAAGGATTAAATAAAACTGTCCAGTGAAGCACTAGGCGTCCTGCCTGTCATCTGTAGCAGCAGTTCAGAGAACTGAGGTGTGAGGGAGCTAATGACAGTATTCCCGTCTCAAACACCAACCTGGGCATGCTGAAGGCTTACAATGGTTCTCTGCCTACTGCAGCAGATGTACACTTGCTTGATCACCTGTAAACTGCTCTTTTTATCTTGCCCTCCCAGACTCCTAGTTCTTCCTATAGCTTTGTCAAGCATGCCTCATGCTTCAACCCTGTATTTGTTGAGCTAAGCCAAATTCATCTTCTATTAATGTTCACTTCTTAACGCTCCAAGAGTAGGTGCCTCCGCTCTTTTCTACCTGTATGCTCTTTCATTATGACCTAATGATACATCTTGGGGGGGAGGCAAAAAAATTAAAATAATTTCTCCAATTAAACAAACTTATTGCTCACACTGCCTGGAAACATTTTGCTATAGTGCTTATGCATTTGTACACATATTTATGTTTTACTTTCCTCCTGATTTCAGTGACTTAGCACAATGTCTGGCCTATGGTAAATGGGCAATAACACACCATAATAGAACAAAGGCTGTTAATAGTGGGTGGGTTCTTAGCTTTTTTTCAGCAGAAAAAATTTACTGATTATACTCTAAAAGTTCACATGTGTTCTTTTGCCTATATTTTTAGAGGTTTATTTCTATTTTTAAGAGACCGTGCGTGCATGCATACGTATGTGCATCTATGTTCTCTCTTTCTTTCACACATTCTCTCTCTCTCTCTCTCTCTCTCTCTCTCTCTCTTTCTCTCTCTCTCTGTGTGTGTGTGTGTGTGTGTGTGTGTGTGTGTGTGTGTGTGTGTGTGTACATAGATGAATGTGGAGGTATCAGGTCTCCCTGGAACTAAAGGACAGGTAGTTGTGAGCCTTCCACACAGGTGCTGGGAAGACCGTCTACAGGAGTAACACTGTTCTTAACTACTAACTCATCTCTCCAGCCTATGTTTTTGAGTTTATTATTAGCTTATTTTTTGAAACATTAAAAAAAAACCTTTTTTTTTTGTAACTTAGTTTTAAATTTGTATTAAACTGGGTTGCATGGGGCTAGGAAAGATGGCTCAGAGGTCAAGCTCTTGAAAAGAGCCTTGAGTTCAGTTTGCAGCACCCATGAGAAAGATCATAACTATCTGTAACACCAGTTCCACAGGATCCAGGACCTTCTTCTCAACTCCACTGACACAAGGCACATGCATGGTGTATATACATGCATGCAAGAAAAATACTCACACATACAAAATATAATAAATCTTTAAAATGTTATAACTTGGCTGCCACTTTGTAGAGTATACTAGATGGGTGAAATGACATCTAGAACCAGAAGAAATTGCTTTGACACATGATTAAAACAACAGCATATACATGGAAAAGATCAGTTTTGTTTGGTTGGCTTTTGTTTTTGAGAAGGTGTCCTGCTATGTAGCTCTGGCTGACCTAGTATTTACTGTGTAGACCAGGCAGGCCTTGCATTTACAGATATCTGCTTGCCTCTGCCTGCTGTGTACTAGGATTAAAGTTGTACAGCACCATGTCCCAGGAGTTTGTATTTTGGCTGTTAGTCAGTGTATCTTTATTAATGATGATTATATTTAGTGAGGTCATATATTTTCACAGATGAATGATAAAAGATGAGGGGCAAAGAGTATCTTTCAGGGAGAAAAGTGAGCCAAGATATGTCTGACGTGATGGCAATGGCAGATGTTGGTGTCCCCATCAAAATGATTTTGTGCAGTTAAAGTTCCAAATGCTCCCACATCCTTACTAAAAGCAAGAACGGTCAGAGCCACAGGTGAGCGGTAGAGGGAGCTGAGGTACTGTGGGTGCTGGGGAGCTAGCCCTTCAGTCACTTGCTGGGACATTTGTACCTGTGTATTCTTGCCATTAGCAGCTCCACAAGGAGCCTCCCTATCTGATAGCATACTTCATACTTTCTGAATCACTGTTTTGAACTTAATGGACAAATTGGTTAGCTGGTAAATATTCAGAGATGTGAAGGAAGTCTTTTGTGTCCTTGCAGCCATTGTTTGATAGTAATTGTTGTATTAGGACTTCTCCAAGAGTTAAAATATTCTTATTGGCCTGCCTGTGGCTAATTGGAGTATTTACATCTTCTGTGTTAAAGACATGGGTATTACTTTCAAGAATTTTTCTGTATTCTTACATATCCCATTGACCTGGATTTTGTTGACAACCCTAATAGTGTCTCTGCAAATAAAGCAGTTCTTTAAACAGGGCCCATGGATATGCGTTGTATTTCTGTAGTGATGCTGATATATTCCCTACCCTACTGTGTGGTTTGTTTGTTTGTTTGTTTGTTTTTCTTTTTCTTTTTTAGCTCTTCCTTTCATTGGGTGGAAACCTTGTTGATGACATCTAATTATCTAGTAGATTCTTCTCAGTCATTGTAGTACTCTTTTATCACATTTTTTAAAGTTGTTATTGATTTGGAAATAACATATCTGACTTAAGCTTTCAACAAGAAAAAATAAATAAAAGCAACCAAATATGGTGGCAAACACCTATAGAAGCAACTACTTGAAAAGCTGAGGCAGGAGGATCACAAGTTTTAGAACAGACTAGAATACATAGTAAGTTCACTATGTCTCCAAGAGTAAAAACCAAAGGTTTTCTTTAAGGGGTCTGGAACTTGCTGGAAGAACTCTTGTGTAGCATATTTAATTCTCTAACAATGAAAAGAGGCTGAGGGAGAAAGAAGAGGAAGGGGAGCCCCAAAATAAAAAGTAAGGAAATAAATGTAAAACTCTATGGTTTATAATAAATATGTGATGAGAATAGAGAAAGTTCTGTGGAATTGAACCAGTAGTCTAAAAGTGCCAAATTCTCATTCTCAAACACTTTCTCTCTCCTCTACTCCCCATCCCATCTGTCTGTCTCCCTTCCTCCCCACCCGCACCCCCCCCCGTGTGTGTGTGTGTGTGTGTGTCTGTCTGTCTGTCTGTCTGTCTGTCTGTCTGTCTAGATAAGGATATAGCTCTGGCTAGGCTGAGATTCTATATAGACCGCACTCAGCTTGAACTCTCAGAGATCCACCTGCCTCAGCCTTCCATGTGCTAGAATTAAAGGTGTGGGTCACTACACCTGGTGGTAACATTGTCTCTTAATGTTCTCTTGAGGTAATCTTTTATTTGGGTTTCACTTGATATTAATAATTTTACTATATTTGCACTGTAGGAACTCACAAAAAATGGCTTTAGTTACATGATCAACTTTATTTTATAACAATGTTGTTATAATCTGGAATATAGGTTTTCTCCTCTACCAAGACCTGACATTAACCATATTACTAAGGAATTTCTGGTCATTCACTTACTCACATATTTGTTGACTCCATTCTATCTAGGAGACACTGTCTGAGCAAAGCTAGAATTTTAAAAGTTGCTGCTTCCTCCAAGTGTGGCTGTGATGGTGCACATCTTTAATTCCATCACTAAGGAGGCAGAGGCAAGTGGAGAGTCTCTGAGTTCAAGGCCAGTCTGATCTTCATATGGAGTTCTAGTACAGCCAGAGCTATTTAGTGAGACTTTGTCTCACACATACAAAAAGGTACCCCATTTGAGGCGTACAGTGGTGTAGGAGAGGGGAGCCCTATGAACTAGATTAGTGTGCAAGATTGTGATGGTGATTGTGTATGAGAAAAAAAAAGATAGTGTTGGGGTGGAGGGCATTAGGATTGGCTTTCCCAAGGTGATCTAGTCTGCAGATTACTTCAAAGATACACAGGACTTTATGGACAGAGAAGACTAAAGTGGCTCAGGGTAGGAAAGGGACATGGTTAACATATGAAGTGTACTGTTATTAATGCAAGTTAGGACCAGGGATCCGTGGGTAAAAACCATCTGAGTTCATCCCTCTGCACCCACTTAAAAGCCATGTGGTGCATGCATCTGTATTCCCAGCACTAATGTGGATTAAAGGTGGAGACAGGAACATTGGCCAGAAGCTTGCTTCAGCAGTTCAGTTGCTGAAATGAAAGACCTTACCTCAAAACAAAGTGGAAGAAAGAATCAACTCCCCCAAACAGTTGTTCTCTAACTTCCTGTGAGTGCTGAAGTACAGGGTGTCCATTCTCCCTCTCCACCTAAGACATAAATCCGATTTTTTTTTTTGGGGGGGGGGGTGTCTCGAGACAGGGTTTCTCTGTGTAGCCCTGGCTGTCCTGGAACTCACTCTGTAGACCAGGCTGGCCTCGAACTCAGAAATCCTCCTGCCTCTGCCTCCCAAGTGCTGGGATTAAAGGCGTGCACCACCACCGCCCGGCCAAATCCGATTTTTAATGCAAGAAGTCCACACTGCTCGGTGATGGAGTGCCGAGAGAAGAGTGGGGGCAGGTGAGGATGGAGACATGTGTCTAAACAAGCAGTGGAGCTGAGAAGAAAGAAAGGCAACACAAACTGGTTTTTTTTTTTTTTTTTTTTTTTTTTTTTTGGTGTTACTGACAATGTGGCAGCCAGTGACAATCTCTTCCATTGTTGTATGCCTTTTGTCTGATGATTAATTGAGGAATTACACTTTAATCATTTTTCATTCCTTGGAAAAGCCTTTCCAATGCATGTTTTATTAACTATCATTTTTATAAACTTCACTTTTTTATATAATTTATTAAGCAATTATTGTCAGACTACTAACAGTAATAGCTTGTATCTTAGTGAGACTGAGAAGGTATCTGTGAATGCTTGGTAACATTTATGCATATTTGTCATTTTTAAAGAGCATTTGAGATTTTATATTTTCTATGGTAGACTTTTGGCGGGCTGAGAGTCAGATTCAGTGTGTGTGCACTAAACAAACACTCTACTTCTGAGCAAGCTGTACCTCAGCGCTTCTTTTCTTGAGACAGGGTTTTTATCACAGGTTTACTGTGTTCCATGGGCTGGCCTTGAACTCTGAGTCTGCTTCTGTCTCCCAAGTTATTGGGATTACAGTTTGTGCCCCAAAACCTGGTTTAGACTGCATTCTTCCATAACAGTTTCGCTGTTTTTATATACTATGCTTTTATACATTACTGACAAGGTAAGTGTTTATAGCCTATTTTTTTGTGGAGGGGTTCCTGTTCTTATTATATGTTGGCTTCATGACAAAAAAAATACTTCCACTGACTTAAGTGTTTTTGTCAAATCTAGTGTGATAGTATGGTACACAAATGCCAATCTAGACAGTTGGGCCATATCACAGTGTGCCAGAGGGAAGATAGAAAGCTCCATTAAGATCTGGACATACTGTTCCTAAACATCCAAACATGATGTTGGTCTGCGTCGTCCTTCCCTTCTCACCGGTGCTGGCTGAAACAGGGTTTTCATCCCCATGTTTAAAAACCTGTGTCTGTGGGTGATAAGGATAAACTGATACGTTCTTACTATTATTTATCACACTTAGTTCAAATTGCATTCTAGTCTTCATCTAAATATAAAAACATCTGCAGATTCAGATGGCATTTGGGGGATTCAGAGAGCAAGTAGGCTATGAAGCAGAAGTCAGCCTAACTTGTTAGCCTATTTGACATACAAAATAAAGTGCTTTTAATCCTTCTCATTTTATTAGAGAGCTTTTAATACTGAATTTTTAATAACTCTACAATGAAATAAAAAAATTGAAAGCATAGGTCAGAACGCTCCCTGTTTTCTGCTAAACCCGTTCTCTCAAACACACTATAGCTTATTTAGACTGTAACTTTTGCTTGCCAAACCACTGTTGCCATCCATCTGTCCATGCCAGTTGTAAAGAGGGTTCAGCTTTTGGTGAGGCTTTGCATTTCACATAAGGTATGTGAAGTGAAATTTCACAAGGGACATGATGGATCCTGATTCTTAGTGATAAACCTTTGGGGCCATCAGGGTTGGCATATGGTCCAGTATGATATGAAGGCTTGGGTTCCCTGGCTTCACTTCTTTGGCGTGAAGCTGATAAAACCTGGCTCTTGAGTATTATTTCACTGGACACCAATCATGGGCAGCAGGAACTGCCCATTTAACTCTCTGTGGGAAGGAAGCCCAGAGAGCGCTCACAATGGTACTATTGTCAAGTCGCAAACTGCTCTGAACAGCTTGACAGCTAGGGAGGAGGGGAAGGGGTTGCTTTACTAATTGCTGCTCAGAAAAGAGAAGGAGCAAAGAGAGCTGTTGTAGAACTGATGTTTCCACATTTGCTTACTCTCCTGACAGGAGTGTTGACTTTCCTTTAGCACATAGCTACTATCAAAAAGAAAGCAAATGAGTATATTTGAGCCGCCACCTGTAGTACTTACTCCTTGTTCACATGCCACAGCCATCCTCAGCCCTCCTGCTTACACTATAGCAATGGCCATTTTAGGTCACCATAGTTCTATGTTTAGATGAAAATCAGGTATTCTTATAGCCTCATTTTAAATGAGAAATGGCTTTAAACCACCACATTTCACATAAAATAACAAATCTGGCTTTGTTTACTTTATACTTTGCCTTTTTGGAATTTCTAGATATCTGAGTGTATAACCGCATATATATGGTATATTATTATAGAAATGTAAAGCAACTGTGTTACAGTTACAAATGCTAAAATAAGTAACATAGCACATCTTAAGGTTAATTCCTACATTTACAATTTAATAACTAGCTAATGACTGTTTTAATCATGTACCCTTGCCTCTGTGAGGTCTGTCTAGTTTGAGTATCTTTAAAAGTGGGAAGGTTGTTTACTCTTTCTGAAGTATACCCTGTTGTTTGTATAAACACTCCTTGAGCTTTTCTGTTTAATTCTGCAACTCTTTCCACAGGCCATTGATCATTGTGAAGCAAACAAACAATGATCTACTTCTTTTTTCTTTTTAAGTTAAAGCTTATTTTAAGCTCCGGGGATTCTGACCCCATAGTATGTTTCCACAGATGATTATTTTTCCAACTGAATTAAATTGACCAGTTATATTTGATGTTATAGTTTATGTAGCTGCCCTTGTATATAGCAGGAAGAGATATTTTAGGACAACTTTTTACTGTAATTTCTTATGTGATTGAGATGTTCCTGCTAAAGTTGGAGAAAGTTGAGTGCACATTTTATATAATTATTAAATCTGTAAACTTTACTAGAATTCCCTCTCCTTGTATCCCCTTAAGTAATTTAGTAAATGGCACTAGTGCAGTATTTCAGAAACAGTAAGTCACTGAGTGCCCATCCTCCGGTCTACTGCAGAATAGATTATATTTAAAGTCAAGATGAATGGGCAGATTTGGATGTTAAAGCCCAGTGTCCCAGGCTGTCATTCCCTGGGGGCACATAGTGCATTAGTTTAAGCCAATATACTGCTTATCATAGATTCTATGACCATATTTGAAATGGCAATTTGCTGTGCTTTGTTAATACTTGCTATGATAATAAAATCACTTTACTGTATGCTCAATAATTACAGCATTTAAAATTTTAATTATATTAGTACACATTTAAGTAGAGATAAAACTTAAGTAATTGTATACTGTAAAATCTCGCTTTAGAGTTTGGGGAGATTTTTGGTTTGGGGGTGTTTTTTCACTTTTGTGTGTGTGTGTGTGTGTGTGTGTGTGTGTGTGTGTGTGTGTGTGTACGTGTCTGTGTTTATATGTTAGTTATTTTTTCCTTTTTGTGATGATCTGTAAAGATTTGAGTCTAGTATTTAACTGAAACTCCTACATCAATTTCCTCTATTTTGATGTACTGGAAATTTTGTTCACAAAGAAACAACACAAAAAGACTGTGTACCTCCCAGGAGTTTAAGCTTACTCCAATACTAGTAATTTTGGAACAGTTCTTTAATCAATAGGAAAATTTCATTATTAAAAATTAATGATGTTACTCTTAAGTAGATCTTAACAAGAATAGGTAGAAATTTTTTATTTCATTGAAATTGAAATTTAGATAGCTTAGTTTTTCTTTTAAATATTTTTTTCATACACCTTTTGTGAAAGTAGGAGAGAGATATGTCAGTATTAGATAGTCATGGTAGTGACTTTGGAAATCGCCAATGATTATTAGATTATTAAATCAGGAGGTATTTTTAGAGACTTTGGATGAGTTTGAATTTTTAAGCCTGTTTATTTGAGGCTAATCTTTCTTAATGTATTTACATGAACATTGGTAAAATGGGCTTTATCAACTCTTCTGATGTTTTCATTTACTAGTTGACTGATTTATGAGCAATTATATATGGTAAAAATTTGTTCCACTCCAGCTTTCAGTAATAGAGCTCTCCTCACACTGCCTTAGCACCTGCTATGGATTTTGAGTCATCTGGCAGCCATGGGACTCCGATAAAGAAGTACCAGGTGTCCTGCCTATCTCTAATTGAGATGCAGTGAAAACAATGCAGACTTGGCAATATGGTTGAGAGGGTGGATTAAAGCCCAGCTTTGTCAGCCCTGACAAATCGCAGCTTTCCCTAAACGGTGGAGATAGTGTCCGCTACTAAAGAATGCCATTAATTCAAGACATCGTAAAAACAGACAGTGGTCACAACCTGTTGCAGACTTTTCGAGAAGGCCTTCTGCTAGCCAGATACAATTAAACAAAATGATATTTAAGAGAATTTGTCTTTGCTGCAAATGAACTAGACTGCAAGTTTCTTGAAGGACTTAGCTACAGTAAGTAGAAAAGAGACAGAGTAGACCTTCCCCTGCAAAATCCTTAGTTTACTAGACATGGCTTTGTAATGTAAACAATAGTTTACACTCATTTCATAAAGCTTATAGGATACTTTGTGTTCCTATGCATGTCAGTGTCACGTGATACTTTACTACTAATACTAAGTAGCATGAGATCTTTGAAGTGTATTTGTAAAGTATGCCTATACATATTATATATCAATAAAATTCATCTTCATTATTCAAGGCTACTCAATGATTTTGCCTTGCAGTATATAAAGGTATTTCATGGCCTTCTAAAAGTAAAATGTTAAATATCATTTGAATTCTCTTCTCATTTTTTAAGATAAATAAGGACTTTTTTTTACTACGGCATATATATTAAAAATACAATAATTATGTTGTAATGATATAAGTGTATTTTTCAAACTTTCCAGCCTTAGAATTTAAGCTAATGTTCATTGTCTTGACCAGCTTTGGGATAACATGCCTCATAGCCTCCTCCTTCTTTTTTTTTTTTTTTAAATCCTCCACAAAGCATGCAGCTCAGTAAAATTAGATATAAAAGATACTGAGGTGTTAACTAGAACACAAGTTTCTAGTCCCAATGTGACTCGACAGCAACTTTGTTTTGAACAGACTGCAGCACCCCTCCTCCAGGCAAGACTCACTCTGAACACACATTCTGCCTGAGTCTCAAGCACTTGGAGGCTGAGGCAGGAGGATGGTGAGTTTCAGGCTAGCCTGAGCTCCAAAACAAGGTTCTGTCTCCAAAAACATTACAGAAAAAAGCAAAACAAAAAACCAAAAGCAACAACAAAAACAAGTAGCTCCTGAGTTTATTTCAGTTCAACTTCCTGTTTTGTGTGTGTGTGTGTGTGTGTGTGTGTGTGTGTGTGTGTGTGTGTGTATGTAGGAACCAGCACATCTGATGAAAGCTGTGTTGAGTTTCTGATCATCTGAACCATCTACTTTCTTGCTGTATTAGTGATATACTTTGCTCCTTCTGCCCATCCATATGATAATGGAGGTAGACAACCGTCTTCTAACTGGGATAGCCAATACTCTTGCTATACTAAATAATATTTTAAACTTATTTTTACATGCAGTAGTTTTATTGGAAGGTAACCCCCATTATAAGTTGAAGATCATCTTTGGCTGCACAGTGAGTTTTAGGCCCCTCTGGACTACTTAAAGCCCTGTCTCAGAAACAAAGGAAAGGAGAGAAGGAGTCCTGCCTGTCCCTGACACTGATAGCACGTCTGTGTTGCTGCTGCACTTTGTAGACAAGAGGCTCTGTGGATGTTTGTGCTGTGCTTTAGTTGTTCGTTTGGTGGTTAGGCAGGTAGAGACTGATGTCACAGAGGCAGAGGCCATGCACTTTTATCATTGTAGTTTCAGTACCTAGCACAACTTGCAAAGCTAATTACAAATAGCATCAACCAGTTGGTAACAATTTAAGTAGTAATCAGTTTACAGCACTTAAATTACAACTCAAAGTGCAATTTAAATAACACTCTCCAATACAAATAGTTCATTCAGTAGTCAAAATTTCAAACTAATGGTTTCTGTCAGAATTCTTGGAATCTCAAAGATAGAGAAGAGACAAAAAACTTCTAATCCCCAAAGCTATAGAAAAGTCACAGGCTGAGTGGAGAACACATGCTTCCTTAAGGGAGCCAGAATTTCCTGAGCAGGCTTTATGCCCTCCCTAAAACTGTCATTGATAACAAAGTCCAAAACTTCAGGTGTTCTTTAAAAGAAACCATCTTTAGGGTGAGGTACCCCCCACCTGTATTTAGGAGATAAGTCAATAAACTTATCTCCTAAATACATTAAATTTAAGAAAAAAATAATAGTAAAAATCTTTAATACTTGTTTACAATTATAATATTTATAACACTAATTATGCTTTATTCTTATGTGTTATATAATTCAAGTGTATATGCATGAAAAGTTTCCATTTCTTTTAGTCTAATCATAAATTACATGCTAGCTAAATGTACAACCGACTGAATCATGCCTTGGGATCAGTGATCACAAAACTAAAGATGAGGCTGGGCTTGGTGGTCCACACCGTTAATCCAGGCACTTGAGAGTCAGAAACAGGTGGATCTCTGTGGGTTGAAGGCCAGCCTGACCTACACAGCAAGTTCTAGAACAGCCAAAGATATGTAATAGAGAAACCATGTCTCAAAAAAAAAAAAAAAAAGTAAACGTATTTTTGTTTCTCATGGTAAAGGCAGTTTAAAATTATAGGATTAAGAAAATGTGTAGAGACTTAAGGTTGTAACTTCTTTAAGACCAATCTCCCTTTTAGTCTAGTCTCCTTGCAGTTCAATACAATAAAAATATTTATCGCTTAACATTTTTCTTCATGTTTAATTTTCTTATTGTCAGAATAAATCAAAAAGCCCTCTGTAAGGACCACAATAAGAAACATTATTACAGAGTCCTGACACGTGAATATAGGTATATTTTGGATGGGTGGATGCTCACTTTGTAACCCAAACTAGCCTAGAATTTAAGACCCTCTTGCATCAGCTTTTAAGTGCTGAAATTGAGGTGTGTGCAAGCATATCTGGCAAGAAAGGTATATTTCCTACCTCAGCATTGAAAACTTTCCTTAAAGCAGGGCATGGTGGAGTACACCTGTAGTTCCAGAAGATGCTGTGCTCTGTTAGCCTGGACAGGATAGAAACAGGGAAAGGAAGGAGGGAAATGTAAAAATAGCACCTACCATTTACAAAGATGTGCACCAAACCCTAAACTAGACAAAAATAATATATTGTCTATATTGGTTATATTGGCTTCATTGCTGACAGGGGAGCAGAATTTGTC
Organism: Arvicanthis niloticus; assembly: GCF_011762505.2. Taxonomy (NCBI): domain Eukaryota; kingdom Metazoa; phylum Chordata; class Mammalia; order Rodentia; family Muridae; genus Arvicanthis; species Arvicanthis niloticus. The sequence continues at coordinate 13,237,873 of NC_047668.1, forward strand.
CATAAGAGTAGATAAAGAGTTACTTTGAGGTTTACAATTTCTAAAAACTCACTAAAGCTATTTGTACAATTAGAGTCTTTACATTTGGGTATATTGCAAAGGTCCCTTCCTTCATAAAAGTATTGGGTAAACTTTTAAATAAAGTTTAAGTTCAAGAAATGTGCAGCAGCATTTGTACCTCTGTAGCATGAAAATAGATAATTGTCAGCACATATATAGGGGACCTTTGGGCTACAATGTGTTTATGTTCTTTAATGCCCTAAAACAGTGAATAGGAGCAGATGGTGATATCCCTATAAACTGTAGAAAGGGAAATTCATACTTACCTTTCTAGGGCCAGGGTAAAACTGGACTCATTTTCTTAAGAGCCTGTCTTGAAATTTAAAATTAAAAGCAATTACTCAAAAGGTCTACTAATGTAAACCTAATGAAGTTCGGCTCGGCTTTAAACTGTTTCTTTGTGGCAGAGCATGTGTAGTGCCCTTCATTATTTTCAGAATTGTAATATCCCTTCCCCTTTTCTGCTTTGCAGAAAATACAAGGACAAAGGATTAGTGGGTAATTATATTGCTATGATTACAGCACCTGTGTGGGTAGGGAGGGTAGGTGGGGGGGGGGGGTTGGGGGGTGTCTTGTGTGTGTGTGTGTCTGTGAGTGGGTGGGAGTGTGGGGATGTGTGAATGTGTGTGGGGCTGGAGGTAAGTGTGTGTTTGATAGGCCATTTCTGTGTTAAAGATTACTGCTAGCTAAAATTTGTAAGCTAATTTTACCTTGAAATGTCTTAAAATTTACAACAAGCACTTCTATGAGTTCAACTGAGATTGGCACTTTAAATTAAATTGTAGTTCTGAATATTTGTGTTAGTTCCCCTTTTATCATCTTACCCATTTCAGCATTTTAATTTTAGTGCTATTGACAGCACTCACTCATAGTGGGAATAAAGCTTGAGTTGTTCTCTTTTTGCTACCCATTGAGTTTGTGTATGCTGCTCAATTTCAAGGTACCAATAACTCTTCCCTAGAGAGATGCCTCTTTTAAGAGTCTGACCTATGAAGAGATACAGGCTTTGGCTGCTTTAGATTTCAGTTTCAACTACAGATGTTAAGGCTATTCTTTAGAGCTGTAAAACCATTACAGTTGTAAAAGTGCCTGGATCCAGGACTGGTGGAAGTTTATCGCATCTCCTAATTATGTTTTCTGAACCAAAAATTGTGAAGGTGTGTTGTATGTACGTAGATTGAGTTGGTTCGTCTTTATATTATTTAATTTGGCTACAATCAACTTGAAAAAACTACAAAGAACATTTACTTTCAGAAGGTGGGTTACTTTAGGCTGCAAGTATTCACCAAGCTAACAGTACTTTCTGAAGCTAACCCACAAAAAAGAAAATTTGAGGTGTTATCCTGTGCTAATGTAGCCATAGCTTCCCATCCAAGAACTCACTCTTTCATGTAAGCTTACACGTCTCAGAATTAAGACCCCTGTTTCCATTAATGACGAGTTACTGGCATTTTATAAGATGCATTGTATAGTTTATATAAAAGTAAAATGTTACATGGCTGGAAAATCTTCCTGTTACAGGACCGTGTGCTATGGATTAGAGTTTCTTCCATTTATAAACCTTTTATATAGCACAGTAGGTCACCCTTCAACATCATTTACCTAATTTTTTTTTTTTTTTGCTTCAATGAATTTGGCACATTGGAACTATCTTCCCTGTTTTAAAAATATTAACATTTGCTTTTTTGACTAGTTTTTTAATGTAAACTCTAAATATAATAAGATAAAGTAAAATATTTCGTTTATAGACCCTCTGAAAGTAGAGCATTTTCAAAGCAGGTAGGTGTCTCCACCCTACTTTTCATGAAGCATTTTACCCATTCAAGCAGACTTTTTAAAACAGCTTGTTTTGATAGCAGACTGTTCTCCTGTGGGCCTTCAGCCTTTGCTTCCTGGCAGCACCTTTGGTGCGAAAAGAGAGTGATCAATTGGGAGACTATCAGTGCCAGCATGCATAGAGTGATAAGTTAACACACCACTGGGAATTTCTAGGGCCCACCAAGATACTTCACTTCTAATGTGCTAACAAGCTCACTTTTCTACCTCTTGCCTCTTCAGTTATTTTTTTTCTCAGAAGAGCTTAGAAGTTGAGTGCATCAGGCATAATGAAAAGCTCTGTAGGAGGGAGAAGCAATAACCCCATTTTTCCCTTTTCAGCCAAATAGAAAATTAGTTTCTGGTAATACACAAAGGCCAGTATTTTTTGTACAAGGGGCACTGCTGTGAATCAAAGGACTCTATTAACTGCAGAAAATTCGGCAGCTGTGAATCTCCCCCAATGAAAAAAGTACTTTCCAACAAGTTGTGAGATATGTGGTATTATTTAGATTGAGCTGTCAGTTTCATCCTCTTTCCCTTGGAACCATAGCTCTTCTTTTTAAATGTTCTATGTTAGTTCTTTATGTTAAATTTGCCTCAGCAATGTCTGCTACCCTTCCATAAAATCCTCCTTCAACACTAGTCATTTTAAATCAGCATTTTACCCTCTTGCTGTATATTCTTCTTCTCCAAAAGAAATAAAATTCTTTTGGAGTTCAACCACAGTGTACCGAATCAAAAATAATAAATTATAAAGAAGTAGAACCCAGATTATTTCAATATTTGATGCAAAAACATAAATTGTAATCCAAGAAAATAGTATACAAGCCATTAAAAAGGCAGATGATGCTTCAAAGTCGAGTCGAGTCACAGTGGGTGCTCCGTCTCACCTCTTGACTACCAGGCTTTTTTGCCACCTCTTAATAAACTTTTGTGAATGTAACTGGCCATGATATTGCCCACTGAACTATAAGTTTAAATTATCTCCCAAGTGATTTTTCCTACTTTGAGTTGTAATTCCTAGAATTATGAAACTGAAATACTGAATTTTTAAAATTGTAATTTTTAAAAGAGAATAACAGATTTTAAGATGGAAAGACTAAAATGGCTGTTGTGGGGAATGGAAAAACCAAAACCAGTGGGTAAATTTTTGCTGTCCTATTTAAATGTCTTTTCATTGTCTTTGTTTAAATGTCAACATTGCACACCAAGTACAGCAGGAAAACTTAAAACCTCAAGAAGAAGCGTTAGGTGATTTCTCAGTTGAGAACTGTACGACACGAAGTCGGCATGTGCTTTCCCTGATAATTGTCTGTTGCTGCCTGCTGCTCTGCATCCTGACAGCCATTTCCATAGTGGCTTTCACGAACAACAGAAATATTCTCTCCCTTCCTTGCCCTTTCTATGCTAACAGTACAATCAGACCTGCAGAAACAGGAAGCCTGGAGTGGGTTGTTCAAAAGCAACAACACTTCAAGGTACTGGTTCCTTGTCAATAGTATCAGGGAATAATATGTGCTGAGAGGGAAGTCCTGTCTCTCTCTGTCAGTGTCAGGGCCCTGCAGATGCTTTGTTGGGCAGTACTGAGGAGTCCCGTGGACTCTTTGCAAATATTCCTGCTCGTTTCAGTGTTGTAATTGATGGGGTATTTTTTTCCTGACACACAGATTCAGCTATGCATTTATCTTAGCTGCATGGAGTTATTTGAGGATTATAGCAACAGTAGTCTTCCATTCAAAATGAGAACAATTGTTGAGAAAATACAGGGATTTTAAAAATGAAGAAGATATGCAGGAATTTCACAGTAAGCCTTTACAAATAAAAAAAAGGAAATTTGGGACATAGTATTTTAGGCAGCAGTATAATTTTTATTGAATGGCTTTTGAGAGTAAATCTGCAGATGAAAGTTGATTAACAAGATAAGATGGGCTAGACTAGCCAGCTAACAGTTGAATCTTTTCTCAAACTATACTAATAATAAATCAGTATTATAATTATTCTCTAGTACACTGTCTGCTAAACTATCATTTGTCATGGAGTCAAGAGAAAGAAACTTCCATTAAACACATCTTTATACTTTAAAAGGTGGGACTTGTAGTCACGAATAAGAACAGAGAACAGTTCACTAACGATGCATGCACTATTGTGGTCCTCTCAACGTGCTTGTTCACAACTGTCCAGTGCATCTCAGTCCATCCTTAACAGAGCGAATCAGCTACGAGGAGCGAGCACGGTACCTGCAAACAATTGTCCAGCACCACTTAGAGCCAACAACATTTGAAGACTTTGCAGCCCAGGTTTTCTCCCCAGCTCCCTACCATCACTTCCCTGCTGACGCAGGTAAGAGGAAAGGAAAGTGCTGGCCACTTGTCACAAACCCAAAATGCAATACCCTTTTCTTCTCAGTCTCGGTTGAATAAAATTCTCATCATTGAAATATATTATTCATGACTGTTTGAGTTTGGCCTGTAAATTTAATTTGTTTTCTTTTATCTAAATGTGGTTCCCTAAATATCCAGTAATCTTCATCAAAGTACATAATCCGTATCTTACCCCAGTCACTGGCTTTTGCTTTTCATGAGAATCTGAAGTATCTGCAGAGGGAACTCTCAACTTGAGAAGATCAAATTTTATGGCCAAGAATACAGTGTTGTCATCTCTAACTTTACAAGTAAAGCTAAACCAGTCTCAATTAAAGCATTTAGTACAACAAATTATGTTACAATATTTAAAGATTTTAAGAGGGTACTGCATTAATACACTTAACTAATTTTAAAGAAATCAGCAATATAAATAACTCATGGCCTTCCTTTCTGTAATGTCGTGCACTCCTTATGATTGTTTCATTTATTTTATTTTCCCTCTTTAGATCATTAAGTGTCAGTTCTGTTTATCTGAAGGTAAGACAAAGTGTCAACCAAAACTTCTGTCCTTCTCCCATCTCCTATTCCAGAGTTAGCAAGGTCTCTGCGTGTAACTCAGCAGTAAGAGAACTTAACACTGCCCTGGTTCATACTAAACATTTCAAAAATTATCACTAAATTTTTTCCCCGGAATTGTACTAACTAACCCAGGTCTGCATGAAACACTAACACGGTTTGGGGTAAAGTAACTAATGATAGGGCTCCTTGACGACGTGAGTTACACCTTGTTGTATTGACTGTTTGTTGTTTCTCAGCATGAAAACACAGCTCTATGGAACTGGCGTCATGTGTCTTTGTACTTCTGCAATGCATTCTATTGTTCCCAGACATCTGAACTCATCTGTTGGGTTTTGTCTGTGTGCCTTGCACTGCACTAAGTGCCTGAAATCCAGAGCTGAGTGTTATGGTGCCCAAGGGCTGCATAAAGAACACACTAGAAACTTGGCCACAGTAAACTACTTCTCATTCTTCTTACATCAAACACATTTTTATATCAGATAGATTTAAATTCATTACACATTTTAACCTAATCTATTTTTAAATAAAAATATAATTCTCAGTTGAGGTTTCATTAATGAAATTAAAACTGTCCTCCTTCCAGTAATAATTAATTTTCCATCAGAAAAAATAATTTTACCAAAGATCTTAGAAACCTTCCAAATGATAGAAAAGACATAGCAAAGAGAAAATATGTCATACTGGGTTAAATCTTTTGAAAATAAGACAAAAAGTGTAAGATTTGCTTTCATAGATGACACTGTATAAAACTATTAGATCAGTTTTGAATTAAGATAAAAAGGTGAAAGAAGGATATCAAAGGTAGATTAATGAGCAGCACAATGTCTACTGGGCTTTGTCATTGTCAGTCACAGAGAATATCTCATAGGATGTAAGGCTATATTAAAGAGATAAGAATGACACATTTGTAGCGTACAAATCCTTTTCCATTTCTATTGCTGTTCACCAGCAAAAACCCTTAGTACTTGTCATCTTAACGTTTCCTTCCTATTCTGTGTATTTTCCTGCACATGTAGTAGATACACCCATAGGAAAGAAGGAAGTAGTATTTTGAGCTTCGGAGACATTAGCACAGGATGTTGTTACCGAAGCCATCCAAAGCTCTGTTGACCTCATTTTTAATGCATCAGTGTTTTTGCAAATTTACTCAACAAGATACTTGACGTGACTGTTATCCAAGCAGAAATAAAAATGTGAACTTAAACATGGACCTAATAATGTGTTATAATTTTTTAGTTAACTTTTAAAATTGGACCATCAGAGACATGCACTCTGTTTCTATAAAAGGTGTTCTAAATGGCATACAGCCGGATTGTTGAGTGTGTTTCTGCAGACTTGAATAGTTAGGACACATTTTTATCTGAATGGTGCCCAGTTATACAATAAAAACTATAGTCACAAAACAGAGTATCTGAAGAATAATTTTTCTTCCATCTATTTCACTTCATTTTCCTGTCTTATTTCACCTCTTATGTAGAAAACTATCTTTTAAACTTTTAGTCAAAATGAGAAGCTGTGAAACAAGCCACTTAACGATTTGCACCTAACTGCTACTTTGCAGAATGTTATTTATTCATTCATTTATTTATTTGACAGTCTTGCTGTATAGCCCAGGTTAGCTTTGAACCCTTCTGAGCACTAGGATTATAGACTTGCACCAGCCAGCATACATGAAGGAATTCATTTTTTAATCATAAAGTTTGTCCCATTCAGTTGTTGCAATTGAGAATCAACTTTAGATATCCTTTGTATATAAAGCAATACTAGTCAGTAGTAATAACCTTGAAATTAAGTTTTTAACAAAATGATATCTACAGATGATATTCCTTGTAGTCAACCCTGTATTATACTTTATTTAGACTCAGTGGAGCAGTACTAATAACTGTGTTCATCAGGGATGGATGGCATGAACAGCCCAGTGGTAGGATGTGTGTTTACCAGACTCAGAGCCCTAAATGGGGAATAAAGTGTGTGTGTGTGTCTGTGTGTCTGTGTGTCTGTGTCTATGTCTGTGTCTGTGTGTGTGCGTGCGCGTGCGTGCGCATGTTTACATAATTCTGTTCATATAAAACTTCCTGGTTAACAATATTTGCTAATAGTGATGACATTTAAATCTAAAAGAAAATTTTCATGTAACTTTATTTAAATAGATATGAAAGATTTCAGTGCACCATAATTGATCCATAAATTTTATAACCATATTTTCTCAAAAGGTACTGTCTGTGGCACTAGACTGATAACATGTAAGGGAAATTATTTTCATCCCTAAGGTCATTGAGGGAAATACTGTGATGTCACACTATGTTGATCTTCCATAACTTCATTAAAATGTTATTAAATTTTTTTTGACCTTTAATTTTTTTAAAAAGGTTACAGGAAAAATCGTTTTATCTTTGTCAGGCATGAATGTGAAAAATGTAAAAGTTATATATATACAATATATTTCTTCTAGCTGTAAACTTGAAAATAAAATCATCCTTGTCCCTGGCCAGATTACAGTGATAGGTTTTAAATATTCATATTTTTCCCTAATGTTTCCTTGTTTTTTCAATAGTGTCCTGGGATTTTTTTTTTTGTAATAAAAATTATAAAGTGCTATTAAGGCACATAATTCTGCTTTGCTGTGTACACGATAATTACTTAGCTGTCCTTCTCAGTGTCTGCATTAAAAATATACCCATAATCATTCTAGTATTATGTATTTTTATTATATCAACCATAAATATTGGCTAGTATATCTGGAATTACTTATAAGCCTCTATTAATTCCTTCTTTTGAGTGGTTTTTCAGCAGCTTAGCTATTAAGTTCTTTAACAGTGAAGGAGTTGACCGATAACTTTGTCTACATGTACAATATGTACATATAGATACAGCTATACATATATACCACTTTTTATAATTACTTTTAGAAAATCAATGATTCAGATTTTTATCTAGAGATATAAAAATTTAAGTTAATAAATTCTAAAATATAATTATTCAAATAAATTATGACATCAAAATCAGAAATAACTTAGAGTGACTGTGAAGACCTAGAGTGACACCCAGCTGCCTTCATTCTAGCCTCAGCCGTGCTGTTAATTCTCATGTTAGGAGTTGTATGTGTAGGTAGGTTAGGATGTATGCGTGGCTGTCCATCTGCCTTTCTGAACCTTTAAGGAGGACGTGTCATCAGAGACAATGGTTTAGGTACTTTGAGTTTAATGTCTTTTTAATGCTATTTTAAACTTTCCTCCCAGACATTGAAATAATCTAAAAGAAAGTATTTTAGCTCCTTCAGATAATTACATAAAAAAACCTAAACTTAAAAGTGCCAATATGAAAATCAGATTCCTTGAGTATATTAGCATCATCTATAATTTGTTTGATTCTTTTAAAAATCAGATTTCCTGCTCAAATTTATGTGTCAGTAGATTAGTGTGAACTTGTAGACAGGCAGATATGTTCTGTTCAGTATCTTGAACTTGGAAGTTTGGCTTTTATGTTATTGACCAGTAGATAAAACTGATTTAAGAAACGTAATTTGTGGAAATAACTACTGGGTTCAGTTTCATATAGAACATTCATTTGGATGTAAAGCTTTTGTAATAAAAATAATAAAGTGATGATTAAGTGTGGGACACTGCCTACTGCAGTATGTGGACCCTTTCTTTCCATCTTAGCAGCATGTCTATGCAATTTTAAAAGGAGAAGAAATGATACCTGGACCCCCCCAGCACCTCACAGTTGGTGAGGCCAGCACCATCCTGACCTGCCTGCCTTCAGAGCTCACGCTCTGGGCATCACACTTCCCAGCTAGTGTGCTTTCAGCCCCTTGCTGCTGCTATCAGGAGAAGGGGAGGGAGGGAGGAGGGAGATTACTCAATACCCATCATAGTTACAGCTCAGAAACTGGTGTGGGGCTCTACTTCTTCTCTGGAAAAGCCCTTTAAAAAGAGTTTTAAGGTTGCCAAGGAAAACGTATGTTTTGAAATCAGATGGGTCTGGATTTCCATTGTAGTTCTGACATTTATACCACGTGAAGTCAAATCCATCAGTGCTATACCAGTTTTCTCATTTGTCAAGAGGTAAAATGCAAGACACCTGGCCTGCTTTATTCAGATCTAAAGTAATAGTTTTTGAATGGCTTAAAATGAAACCACTTGTTGGTCTGTATTTCTATACAGTTTGTTTTGAATAATGTGTTACTTCCTTTATGACAGTTTAGGGCTAAGTCTATGTAATCTTAATTATTGACTCTGTAAATAACATTATAAACAGTAGGTTTATTGAGATAATCTGACCTCTAAGGTTGTATTTTATAGCACTGTCAATATAAGAGAAGATAAACCCTTTGATTTCTAGAAGTTAAACATAAATGTATATTACAGATATCTTCCACACGGGGATGATTATATTTCATAGGTGATCATTCTCTCCAAAAACCCTTTCTAGTTTCTACTCTTCCTTCCAAACCTCCTCTGTTGTGATTCGAGTCTCCCATTTACTGTAACTGTGAGCTTTTAATGTAGCCATATCTGTACCTGTTCTTCACAAGGATCTTTGCTCCACACTCACTAGTCTCCACAGCTTGTCAAGGTGACTGTTGTTGTCTCCATTTCCAAATAAAAAAATTACTCCAGTCAGCTTGCCCAAGAAAATAAGTAATAAAGCAAGAGATGGGCCAGCAAAATGGCTCAGCAGATAAGGTGCTTGCCACCAAGCCAGACGCCTGAGTTTATTCCCCAGGAACCACATGGTACAGGTAAAGAACTGACTGTCACAAGCTGTCTTCTAACCTCCACACATGCATCATGACATTCACTGTGCAGAGAGAGAGAGAATAGATGTAAATATATAATAATAATAATTATTATTATTATTATAAAACAAGAGACCAGAAGCTCCTAACCCCATTCTAACACATTCCCATTATGGTTTATCTAATTGAAGGTACTTTCAAAGTTTCAATAGACTTTATTTGCCAATAACTTTAGGAAGTTTTAAAGTGGTTGTGTTTGTCAGCAGATAATACAGACCAAATAAAAATAAATTAAAAAAAAACCCACTTGTGTTTCCATTTGAAGTGTCTGTGGTGCCTTCCAAAGGCATATCCGTGATGTCATCTATGATGTTTACTGTGATCAGCATGCAGTATATACAACTTGTACAGTCGGATGTAGACAGGCTGTAGGGTACTGTGCAGTCAGACGGCTAGTGCGTGGAGATAGGAGCCCGGGGTACTTTTTAAACTACCCTGAAAGGTGCAGACTGATAGAAATAACTCAGTGATATCTTCATGACTCATAAGGTATAGATCAATAATTAGGAAGGATAGAATAGGAAATGGCAAGTGTGTCTATATTTTTTACAAATCCAAAACTGAGGCCTGCCTCCTGTGAGCTGCTGCGGAGTGTGGCTGTGCTGAGTATATTCCATGTGTCATTTGTAGGAGTGTAAGCATGAGACCCCCACCAGCCCTGCCTCCGTTTGCTTCATTTTAATTACATGACATTTAGTCATTTTAATGTGGCTATAGCACCTCATTACAGTGCCTATTGTGAGACCATAAGAAAGACATGGGGAAGCGGCTAGTTTTGAGGAAAGTGTCTTCTACCTAGAGAAGCAGGATATGCGCCCTCTCCCCAAAGATCAGCTTTCTTTTCTGTTGTTTGAAAGTAGGGAAAGAACAGTGCTTTTCACTGTCAGACTGCCTTCAAGAGTTAGAGTTTCGGTCAGTGAAAACAGCTCCAAAGAGTCTTTATTCTAGTACTGGGTTTGAGGAGTAAGAATTACATGAATAAAGATTTTTTACTGGGATGCTTGAAAGCAGTGCTCTCCAGTAAAACTCCTGTGGTAACGTAAATGTCACGTGTCTGCTCTATCCAAGATGGGAGCAATTAACCAGGCATGACTCCGCACTTGAATATGGCTAGTGTAGCAAGGAATTTAATTTCTTAATTTTAATCCCATGAAGTTTAAATGTTTTAATATGGCTGTTATCCTATACATTGTCTATCTAAAGGTCTTATAACTGAATTGTAAGACAATATCAGTGCAGTGAACACAATAGACAGTAGATGTTTCTCGGCTCTCTCACAGACTTTTTTTCCTGTTCTCTTTCCTATTTGAACTTGTTTTGTTAGTTGGTAAGTATGGCATCTGAACTTGGGGGCACTGGCCACTGTGGGACATCACCACCCTAACTCATCGCATGCCGGTTGTGTTCCTAATAGAAACCTGGTTGTTCTCTGTTGCTCGGGTAACTAGCGCCTGCAGTCTCTCACATCTGTCTCTGTCTGCTCTTTTGTTCTCCACTCTGCTTGCTACTCCATTTCTTCCTTCACAGCAGAAAGGCATGCACTGCTAGTACTGTTCTTCCAAACCTCGCTAGAGACAGTGCCCTCAAGGTAACAGCCCCGGGAGGGAGCTCAGCTTTTGCTCCTCTGTGGCTTTTTCCAACCCTTGTGCCAGGTTTCCCTAAATGAATTGTGGACTTATAGTCCCTCAGGGTTATAGTTTGTATTACTGTGACCCAGCTCAGATCATTGGGAAGAGTAACATAAGCAATAGTACTCGCTGCTTTATTTAAAGGGCCAGCTTCATCTCAGTTAGAAAGATGTCAGAGGAGCTACTTTGGGCAGATGATGCACGAGTCTGGATGACCAGACTCGTGCATCATCATTGTACCATTTGGTCTTTAAAAGTACTTTGGAGAATTCCTGGGGGGGGGGGGGGGGAGATTATATTCTCAAGATATCTCAGTAGGATCTGTACAAGGAATACATTTTTTCTTTTACAAATATGTATACCTTCAGTTTAAGCATAAGTGTTTTATTATGTAGAAACACTAGTATAATTATTCCCAAGCCCAAAGTATCGGTGAGGAGCTGGAAGAACCGCCCTGTAAGTGAAAGAGGAGTTTCCTATTGTGAATGTGTTTTGCCTACTTTAAAATTCTGTATCTACTAATTCTACTGCTAGCTATAGATGTCTGACTAGCTTTCAAATGAAAATTCCTATATTTTTCCCTCTCGCAAGCATTTGTCTGCTCCTTCTGTAGCCGACTTAAATAGCTGGCATGGTCTCCTACGGACTTCCTGTTTGGAGCCTGTGCTAGTGTCAGAGATCCTCTGTCAGGGCAAAGCTGCTCTTCCTTCCCACCCCCTTTGCCCATCCCTGCATGCCAGTGGCAGTTTGGATTTCTGTTCTTTCAGACCCGAAGATTTTACTTCCAGTTGCTTTTTGCAGGACACTATGATTGGTGCTTTCTTTAATATGATGGCATGAGTCACCAAATTACAGCGTTTCAGTGAGCTTTGGGGAACAGCGAGTCTGGGACTTAATTTTTTTCACCTCTAAAGTCCTTACAAAGGGTTGGGATCCTGCTTCAGATTAGCAGCAGAAAGGTTATTCTGGTGTGAGAGCCTGAAGAATACTAATGTGCTCACTCTTTCCTGCAGGATCCTACCCAGAGATTCCACCCAGTGACGCTCCCACAGCAGCACAGGTAGATGGGGCTGACCTGGCCTCTCCCATGTCTCCTCGAACTAGCAAAAGCCGCATGTCCATGAAGCTGCGTCGGTCCTCTGGCTCAGCCAATAAATCCTAAGGAGACAAACAGCCTGGCAGTGATCAGCAGTAGTGTTAACTCTTTCAGGCCTCGTGTTTGCCATAACACTCATGCTCCTTCCTGTGCATTTATTTGAGAAAACACTGGACTTAAAGTAATTTTCAACTTACTGTTTTAAATTTGGACTATTTATTTAAATCAGTTTTTTTTCACACTCCAAGCTGCCGTATTTTGAGGGTTGAGTTTTATTCCATACTTCACGTTCCTAGATAATCATGTCTAAGTAGTGTTACCTTCAAGTTCACGATGAATGTTGAGCCAAAATATAATTGGACAGATAGTCTTATGTTATTTATTGTGCCTCATTACAACTTTATGATTCAGTAAATGCATAGTTTTTACTAATTTTTTTTTGGTGGTGCTGGGACTGGAAGCCAGCTTGCCGAGCATGCTCGGCAAGCACACCATCCTCCACAGCCCAGGCCACAAACTGGATGAATGGAAGCACTTACAGTTGGAGCAGAGCTGCCCATCTGTGTGTCACATAGGCTGCATACAGGATGTTTGTGTTACAAACAGAAGCACTCGTAACAGCCATGCAGCAGCTCAGATCCACCTGAAATTACATGTGGTAACATTGTCTCCCCAGTGCAGACGATGACACAACACACTCAATAACCAGGAAAATCAACTGAACATTGATTTCTATTTAGCTTTCAAACAACTTTGTTCTGCTTTTTTAGGTGGCATCACTGTTAAATGCTATTTCTGTTTTGAGGCTGTGGTCCTTTATTATTGACCAGTTTATCCTGGTGTGTCTGTGTACTTTCTTAAGTACCAAGAAGAAGGTGATGGAGAAAAGGGTAGAAAACTTTTTTTGCTCAAATTATGTGTATTGTTAAAAGCAATGGAACATGACCCACAAGTCTAAGTTAAATATAATATTTTAGTACTAAACTTGGCTGCAGGTGCAGGTTGGTATGCACCCCACCTCCAGAAGTATTTCCTGTAGTAAATAAGCAACCTCCTTTTCTTTAACATGGGCATCTCCTAAGGAAATGTAGCATGATTGATACCAACTGCATGTGTAAATATATCATCCTGACAAACCACAGAGTATAAATTATGTATCATTCATGTAGTGGCTACAGATTTGTAATGGGACAAAAAGATGACATGGTATTTAATAAAACAAAATAAAAATATTCTTCACATTTCCTGTCCATGATCATATTCTATTGCGTGTATTTTCGGACACTGGGAGCTGTAACATACCCCTGTGGTACCTTAGCTAATCATGAAAAGTAAAGAAATGTGTTCTCAGCAACAGGAACATGTTTCTCAGGGCCCACCATCAGTGTAAGCATTCACTATATCTCAGGGCTCCCCCACCATCAGTGCAAGCATTCACTATATCTCAGGGCTCCCCCACCATAAGTGCAAGCATTCACTAAATCTCAGGGCTCCCCCACCATCAGTGCAAGCATTCACTAAAGACCAAAATCAGTGTGACCATCTCATGGCATTTGAGTTTTTACATTTTCAGTGTTTTAAATATATTTTCAGGAATAGAACTTTTCTACCAAATTTTTCTAAGCAAATACTTAGAGTTCCTATGTACTTTTTTATGAAAATTAATTCTTATAAATAAAAACAAATGAGTAAAGAGAGCCTGCAAGAATATGATTAATCTCTACAGAGAGTTTCCCTGCAGCCAACAGGAAACATTTTTCAAAGGAAAATCAAATTTAACTCCTTACGTGCTTCTGTTGAACTGATAACTGGTAACAAGGTGGAGAGGAAGTGCTGACCTGAAACAGTGAAACTGATTAGCACCGTTTGTTTAATTCCTGTCATCTCCAGGTAACACTGTTGAGTAGACTTAAAAAAAAAAAAAAAAAAAAAAAAAAAAAAAAAAAACTTGTTCTATTTTCTGTTGCATTCATTGTGGGGTGTTTTTGCAGAGTTAAAGAAAAAATAGTTTATATTCTGTCTTGCATGGAGCTGCTGTAGTCTGCAGCTAGACTTAAGGAGGAATTCCCGTTGCATTTTACCACCATTATATTCATTTGCTAGATATAGTATCACCTGCCTTTGTGTTGTGTCAGAATAGGTCCCTAAGGATCTAGGGAAAATACTGGGGAGGTAAGAAATGTGTTTTTAAAAATACACTGTATTTAGCCATTTCTTAAGACAGAATAAAACAAGCATAGTCTACATACATTTATTTGGTGGAACCATTCTTACAAATCTATTTGTCAAAGAGCACTCTGCCAGTATCCCAGACTCTGGCTATAGAGGGAATAGTTACAGAATACACATTGAATATGAGGTACAAAAAGAAATTCAAAAGTTGCTCCTGAAAAGAAAATATAAAATAATGAGTGAATTGCCATTCAGTTCATGGTAGATTGCAAGTGTTAACATCTCCCTTAAGTCAGTTTATGATATGGTATGCAGCAGATTTACAGCATAATCATTACATAATTTAAATGAAATCTTGCTATAAAAACATTCACACTTCAGGAATGAGTATTTCTTTAATGTTATGTAAGGAAAAAATTATAAGTAGCTCCCCCTAATGCAGCACATAAAATAGAAAACTTCAGAGGGCACCAACTCCTTCTCGTTAAGCAACACCTTCCCTGCCTCCAAAGCCTAATTTAAAAGAAGGGCCTAAGACATCCAGTTGAGGAAAGAAAGTTCCAGGGACATTGTCGCACCAGACAACAACATCCTCGGATTTCCTGTCCGTTTACTCGGCTCTGAGTCTTCCTTCCCTTCAGGTTTGACGTTAGTCACATAGCTTGATCCGAAGAATATACAAGGCAAATAAATAAATAAATAAAAATAAAAAATAAAAAAACTGACCCTATTGAGACAGAAACAACATAAGTGCCTGTGGTGGCAAAAGAAAAAAAAAAAAACGTTGGTGACTACCATGTTTGGTAGAACCTTGTGTAGACAGACGTGCAGGCGATCACTACTATTTTCCATAGGAACTACAAACCCAAGAGGGATCCATTGGGGTCTCCAGTGTCTTAAGGAAGGGGAAATCCTATTTTAGTGGAAATGACGACGTGAAGCTGTCAGCGTTGACCGTAAATTTTAATGCCAAGTACATACCTTCTCTAGAGAGGGGGTTTTACATCTTGTTGCCCTCTCCTCTGGCAGATCATGGCAAAGAGTTTTAAGAGGGAAGGCATAGAAAGGAGACTGGAAAATTGCAAGATGAAAGCTCCACAGGAGTTCCCTGTATTGTTTTCTTCAAGCCATTCTTGAAATCTCGACAGGCCTTGGTCCTCAACAGCCAGGCCTCAGTGGCATCTGCAGCAGCAGCACTTGCCGGCTTTCGGAGGGGTGACACTTATTAATGTGCCGGGTCAAGCCGGGGGAGCTAAAAAAAGTGGACGGGCAGTACTTGCAGGAGAAAATCTGCTGAGCGCTACCATCGGATGCCCCTCCGGGGCCCGCTTCCGAAGGAGCCCCGACCAAGGTGGGCAATAGTAGCTCCTCGCGGACGGCGTGCCATAGCCGGTGCTTCTCTCGGATATCCGCGGACGGGAACTGCGCCCCGCAAAGTGGGCACGAAAAGGTGAGTGGGGCCGTGCGCTCCGAGCCAAAACCCGGGGTTGGCACACGGGCCGAACCCGTCTCATGGGTGCCCAGGTGCTTGCGCAAATAGGCTTGGCGACGAAACTTTTTGTGACAATATGGGCACACGAAGACCTCGGATGTCGCTCCTGAGCTGGCACCACTCGGTCCGGGCCCGTGGCGCCCTAGAATCACCTCGGGGTAGGGAGCCTGCGGTCGCGCGGCCTCGGGGTGCACCAGAGCCTGCAGGCCGGGACGCGCGGCGCTGTCCCGGTGCTGACCGTCCCCGGAGCTGTCCCGAGCCTGCGGGTGCTGATCGTCGGTCCGGGGCACGCGACCGTTCTCCTTGCCCGCCGCCAGGGAAGGGTCGGGAGGGGTCAGCGGCGCATAAGGAGGTTTACTCGCAGCGCAGGCAGGCGTGGGACGTGGCTTGTGCCAGCGGCGGTGGGAGGCGAGGTTCGCGGGGCAGCTGAAGACCTTGTCGCACTCGGGACAGCGGTACTCGACGCGCACGATGCGGGAGCAGCGGTGCTGAGCCAGCGCGAAGGGGTCCGCGTACTGCTGCTTGCACAGCTGGCAGATGAACTCCCCCAGCGGTGTGCGGACGCCGCCCAGAGCCGGTGCCGGCGCCCCGGGCTCCTCCTCTTTGATCTTCAGACCCAGCACCGGGGACGTGGTCACCTCATCTGCGAAGCTCAGCCTCCTCACCGCCTTAGGTTTCCTGACGACTGCGGACGCTGAGGAGCAGCCTGGGGCACCCTTACCTCGGCGCTGGAGACCATGCGGGGCGGGCACGGGGACTGGGACTGGGATGGATACAGGGACCCGCGGCGGCGCCAACTGCTCCCCCGAGGTCGCGGCCGCGGGCGCCGCGGCGCAGAAGGCGGTGGCGCTGGGGAAGGACTCTGCGGAGACCGGTGAGCGCAAGCAGCGCTCCAGGAACGCACGGCGCAGCTCGGGGCCCGCCGGCCTCTCGGGGCTGGGTCCGGAGCCGTCGCCGCCACCCGTGCCCCACTCGGCGCCGTCCTGCAGGGGTGCGAGACAGGGGGACCCCAACAGCCCTCGACGAGGCTCCTCCGGCGAGGGTGGCACCGCGAGGGGACCCGGAGGGGGAAATAGCGGTTCCGCTGGGCGCGCGCGGTAGGAGCTGCCCGAGCGCTTGGTTCGCTTCACCAGGAAGCCCCTCGGCATGGTGGGTCGGGTGCCCGGGCGAGCCCCGGAGCTAGGCAGGCTGGACCGAGCCGGGCATGCGGCCGCCCGCTTTATAGCTGAGACGCCGGGCCGGGTCGGGCCGGGCCCCTCGGGTGCGTCGGCCAATCAGGAGTGGGAGCGGGTCCCGGGGCGGGGCCTCCGCCCGGCCGGACGCCCCGACAGAGACGCGGGAAGACGAGCGGGCACGAAGAGGCTTGGGGCGCCCAGTACACGCTTGGAGACCACGCGCTGGGGAGCCAGGAACCACTAGCGCGCCACACGCCGGAAGCCGACCGGGCCCGCGCCTGGGCGTCGCGCCGAAAGGCTCGGCCGCCTCGGGAAGACAGTGGAGGGACGGCCGCCGCGACCAGGCGGGAATCCGCGCGGGAACGGGTTAACGTCCCTCTGCCAGTACTGAGCTGATGAGCCGCTGCGAGCGAACTGCAGGGCGGCTAAATCCACCGCCCTGTGCCTACACTTGACGGCGGGAGCACGTCTGCCATCCAGTATCGATCGGGACTGCGCGCTTCTGTGATACTATGAGAATTCATCTGGGGAGAAGAGCTCTCGGCGCCGCAGATCGTGCGTGCTGGCAAACCTCTGGAGCTCAGGACGTGCACGGTTCGGGCGCCGAGCTCTTGGCTGATAAGTGCCCCCTCCCCTGGGGAAGAGGAGTGAGTGGGGAGGGGAAGGGATCTAATTTTCAACTGTCCTCACATAAAGTGGTTTCTCTGTTCACACTTTCCACTTAAGCTACCCAGAGACATGACTTAATGCCTAACTGGCCTGTTTAGCATGGAGGGGATTGAGTGAGAAATGCTGGTGGAATCGGCATTACATCTGCTTCCCTGTACATGACAAGAGACACTCTGTAAAAGATGTGCAGTAGACGAACTCAACAGATTGTCCTCTGGGCCCCTTGCCACCAGCCGGCACTTTGTTGTTGTCGTTAAGAACCTAGAGAGATTTGTAAGTTTGTAGTACTAGCTGAAGGTGAAATAATTAGCCATATTCAACAGAGGTACCGTGCAATGGACCTCTATAACAACGTACCTTTATAACAAAACCCATGCAATGTGAGAAGAGGAAAGGGAAAGAACAGTGCTCGCTCACGGCTCCTGAAACAGAACTGAAAGAAGACTCAGTTAAAGTGGAATGCAGGCTAAGAGTCCCACCATCAGTGAGTAATTACATGGAGGACAGTATTTAAGGAACGGGACATAAAGGTCTATTTATCTCTGATTGTGCATCAGGTTATACTTAAGCATGCATGCACGCGTGCGCACACACACACACACCCTGAAAACAAGTTTCACAAAATAATATTTAACCAAATATGCTGGATTCTCTGGTTTTCTGTTGAGTCCTGCTGCACTTTTAGAACTGGGTTAAGTCCAGCAGTTATAATGCTTTCCACTAAACAGTGTGGAGTCGTGTACAGTAAGTGTGAGATTTTACAATCTAAATTCCTATCCCGAGTCATTGAAATCCTAAGGTCCTAAGAGGGTTGATAAACTCAATTTCCCAAGGCGGCCATTTCTGACATGTCAGTTACCTAGGGCCAGACTTCTCGTTCAAATTCACCTCTTTCTACCCCTTGCCCAGAACGGTTTTTCCTTGAAGCAAAGAATATTGGCACATGTTGTCCACCAGATCCAGTACGACTCCCCCGCCCTCTTCAACAACAACCTTCCTGGAAAACAATAGGACACAGTACACCTGGATTTTTTTTCAATTCTTAATTTACAACTTTCTAGAAAATATGGATAAAGAAAACTCTTTGCCACGATATTATTGGTGACTGTAAATAAGCTGAGATTAGGTCGAGGAAATCATCCCTACCAAAGAAGATGAGTTAGCCGTCAGCACCAGACATAGCTCAGAGCAGTGCATGTTAGCCATCAGCACCACACATAGCTCAGAGCAGTGCATGTTAGCCGTCAGCACCAGACATAGCTCAGAGCAGTGCATCATGACACTAGGCATAAGACACAGGATATGAAGGTGCTCGTGTGTATTGCAGAGCTCAATTATGAAAGAATAAAATGCATGCAATACCGAAAGGAAACAGTGTGGAAACGTTGTGATGGTCATCTACTTGATAAGGATTTTAATAGTTTTTGCTGGTTGGAGTTTTTAGATCTTTTAAGTACCCTGCAAAAAGTATACATGACTCTGGTGATCAGAAAAAGAAAAAAGATTATATCACACACACAAAAGACTAAGGTTAGATGGAGCAGCTTTCCCTAGGATAGCCCAACATCAAACGGAAACTTGCACAGTTAATGGACACTCTCCATATCTCTGCCAGGTAGACCTTACCCTTCCAGCTGAAAGTCACTCCTTCAGTTGAAAAACAGAAAGACTTTAAAATGCTCGTAACAAATAGGACTCAGTGCATACCTCCCATGGGTAATCCTGAAAGATTCTTCAGTGTGCCAGCAATCATTTCTGTTCTCTTACTAAGACACAAAGACAAAGAGGAGAAGGCCTACACAATGTGTGAAATCTTGGTGTCACCCACCCCCTTTCTCTTGACAGAGGGGACAATTTCCCTCTCTGCTCCATTATACATTGGCAAAAATTCATAAGTGCTGAATGATCTCTCAAGATTTAATTCCCTAGCTATGGGATGAAAGTGATTTAAATTTGGAAAATTTGAAGGAAGGGGGGGGGGCATGACAATAGAAAGGAGACCCCACTGGGAACAACGGGAGGAACAAAGAGAGGGTCTGAGCCAATGTCCACTCGATGTACTGGATAGTTTTCATCTGTTTGACACAAATTAGAGTCACCTGGTGATGTGGTTAAGGTTTCGTTGCTGTGAAGAGACACCACAACCAAGGCAACTTTTATAAAAGAAAACATTTAACTGGGGCTGCCTTACGATTTCAGATTATCATCATGGCAGGAAGCATGGCAGTGTCCAGGCAGATGTGGTGCTGGAGAAGGAGCTGGGAGCGCTACATCTGGATCTGCAGGAAACAGAAAGGGACTGTCGTCTACACTGGGCGGGGCTTGAGCATAGGAGACCTCAAAGCCCGCCCTCAGAGTGGCATACTTCCTCCAACAAGACCACACCTACTCCAACAAGGCTACACCTCCTAATAGTGCCACTCCCAGCGGGCCAAGCATTCAAACATGTGACTCTATGGGGGCCATACCTATTCAAACCACCACACCTGGGAAAGGGAAATCTTTTTATATAGGCCTATGGACATCTCCACAGGGCATTTCTTAGTTAATGATGGATGTAGAAGCACCCAGGCTGCTATGGGTAGGGCCCTTCCTAGGAAGGTGGGCCTGAGCTGAATAAGAAAGCGGACTGACAAAGCCAAAGGGACCGAGCCACAAGAAGCCATCTTCTATGTCCTCTGCTTTGGTTCCTGCCTCCAGGCCCCTGCCCCACTTCATGATGGTCTATAACCTGTAAGATTAAATAAACCATCGTCTCCCTAGGTTTCATTTGGCCGTGGTATTTATCAAAGCACTGGCAAGCAAATTAGGACACACTATGTATGTACATGGAAATGTCATCATCAAGCTCATTTTCTGTACAAATAATATACCATCATCATGGTAAAATGACTTCCAAAATTTGGCGAAAATATTTTGGAAGAAAGAAAATCCCTCTTGCCCTGAAATCATAGTATATATGAAGAAGACTCGGTAGCTAGTTTACTTTTTAAAAAAAAATTATTTAACCTTTTTTTTACACTCCAGATTTTATTCCCCCCCCATCCACCCTCTGACTATTCCACATCCCATACCTCCTCCTCACCCCCTGTCTCCACGAGGATGTCCCCACCCCCACCCCACCAGACCTCTCCACTCCCTGGGCCTCCAGTCTCGTGAGGGTTAGGTGCATCTTCTCTGACTGAACCCAGACCCGGCAGTCCTCTGCTGTGAATGTGTTGGGGGCCTCATATCAGCTGGTGTATGCTGCCTGGTTGGTTGTCCAGTGTCTGAGAGATCTTGGGGATCCAGGTTGAGACTGCTGGTTCTCCTACAGGGTCACCCTCCTCCTCAGCTTCTTCCAGCCTTTTCCTAATTCAACCACAGGGTCAGCAGCTTCTGTCCATTGGTTGTGTGCAAACATCTGCATCTGACTCTCTCAGCTTCTTGCTGGATCTTTTGGAGTGCAAACATGATAGGTCCCATTTTGTGAGCACTCCACAACCTCAGTAATAGTGTCAGGCCTTGGGACCTCCCCTTGAGCTGGATCCCACTTTGGGCCTGTGTCTGATCTACTTTTTAACCCCTTGACTATCTGGGGGATTTTGTCTTTAAATTTTTGTCAGAAACAGCTTTATTTCTTCTGTTTCCTGCTCCATCACTTCTGCCTACAAATGTTCCTGTAATATCTAACATCATTTGTCACTATTAGAGGCCATGGGTCTCAAAAACTAGGAAGTCAGCCACACCTCCAGAGTCTGAAAGTGAACTACTGATATTCTCCATAAACTTAATCCTGTCTTGGTTTCCTCATTTTAACAAATGGCACCTATGCCAAACCCCAAAATCCTTTGGCTCAAGCTACCCCCATACTCAGTCCATCAGCAATTCTTGTCATTTCTACTTTCAAACAGGCTCCTGACTCTGAACCCTTCTCAGATCTCCATCTGATATCACTTCTGCCTCCACCTGTCTCCCATGTGCTCTACTTAGCAGCAAAAGGAACCTGACTGTTTGGTCGGAAACATCAGGTGACTCCTGTATTTAGAGTAAAATCCAAAGATATCAATTCACTTACAAACGTGTCTGGCATATATGTAATTAGTTGGTTGGTTCCTGGTTGGTTGGTTAGTTCCTGAATGTTTGGTTAGTTCCTAGTTGGTTGGCTAGTTGGTTCCTGGTTGGTTGGCTGGTTGGTTTCCCTCAATAGTGGAGATTTACCAGGGACTATCACATACAATGCAAATACTTTACCGCTGAGCCAAGTCTCTGGCCCCACATTTCCCAGCCCACTACTACTCTTTCCTTCTGTCCCATCCACACTGGTCTGTCTTCTTAGTTTCCTCAGATGTGACAAGCATTCTCCCGCCTTAAAGGCTGTTTTCTTCTGCTAGATCTGTGGTTCTCAGTCTTCCCATTGCTTTACTACAGTTCCTCACGTTGTGGTGACCCCAACCATAAAGTTATTTTAGTTGCTACTTCATAACTGTGGGTTTGCTACTGTTAGGAACCATGATGTAAATATCTGTGTTTTCTGATGGTCTTAGGTGATCTCCGTGAACCCTTAAAGACCCCCAAAGAGTCACAACCCACGAGGTGAAAATTGCTATGCTAGATGCTCGTCTCTCTGAAACTTGATTCAGGTCTATAGCCAAAGAATGCCACCTCATATCTTTCCTGACAGCCCTAGCTAAGCTAGTGATTCTCTGATCTGGAGGGGCGGTATGCATGTGTGTGCATGCGTATGGGGTTGTACATGCATGTGGAGGTCAGAGGTTGACATCAGGTGTCTTCCTAGATTGCTTTTCGCCTTATTCCTGAAGCAGCCTCTGACTGGGTCCAGAGCTTCCCAGCTTGTCTAGTCTGGCCAGCCATCTTGATCCTGAGATCCTGTTTCTGCTTCCAGAGAGCTGGGGTTACAAGCAAGCCACCACCCAGCCAGCTTTTATGTAGGTGATGGTGATCCCAACTCTGCTCCTTACGCTTCTACGGCAAGTGTGTGATGCTCTGGGCAATCTCCCAAGCCCCCAGTAGCTATTCTTTTAATTTAGTATACAAAGAAATGGGTTTTATGGCAACATTTTCATGCAGATATATCATTACACTTCATTTTTATCCTGTCACACCCTCCCCATCCCCCTAACTCCTCTTGCTGCCCCACTTCCATTACACAAATCTTCGCTGGAAAAGGTAAGTCTGATGTCTGTGTCAGAGCAAAGCTGTGGCCTGGGGAGATGATGTGGAGATGTGGAAAGGAAGAGAAACTGTGAGACAAATAGTCCAAGCCAGAAAAATTACAGTACATGATAAAGGTAATGTGAGTTTAGTCATTGAAATGCTAGATAATATTTAAATAATTGATTGGCAACTATGTAATTATACTTATCTGAGTGTTCCCCCTGTGTTAAGCAGTAAAATAGATGCACACGTTCTAAAAAAAATACTTGAGAGTGGAAAGAATGTACCACCTGGCATCGCTTGGCCATGAACGACTGAACCACTGACTGCCTTTTGAAATTAGGATTTATTTAGAGAGCTACAAATCACGAGAACAGTGAGCCTGGACTCAGGAAAGGGTTTCCGGTGACATGTCATGTAGGAGAGGCACTTTAGTTGCCAGTGGGCAGGGTGCATGCTGGGTCAATTCCTCAGCCGTCCTCACACTCCAGAGCACAGTCCTCCCTCCCAAGACAGCTCACACACTTAGCGTGCCCAGTGAGGAGCACTCCTACATGGCAGATACTTAAGCCTTTGTCAGGGTTGTATAAAGACAGCTCCCAAATATCATTACAGAGTCTCCTGCAAGCACACTTCCCTCCTTCCTCCCAGTCTCAAAGGAATAAGTGCTTTCTGAAATGGATTCACTGCCACAGAGGGGAAAAAAAATACAAATGCAGGTTTGAATCCTTCACTGCTATTTACTGGAAAATTTAAAGTGTGTTTTTCCTTGGCTCTCAATTAGGTGTAGCAACATGCAGAATGTGGAATGTGAATTCAATAAGATGAACTAGAATCCTCTGCAGTGTTGGCTATCATACTCACGCTTGTCTTGAGAATGCAAGTCTCCACCCATAAGCTCACCTGGGTGGAGACGATCCAGCCCACTCTTTGTTATACAAATAATATGTGTGTGCTCTTTCCTAACAAGTGTCTTGGATCCCTATAAAGGATTACCTGGCTGGATGAATAGTCAGTCTTTATTTACATATGTATTAGACTTAATATCCAATCCATATGCTTAAAAAGAATATGCATTTTGCAACTGAACATGCTAAGACAAGCTATGTGTATCTACATGCTCTCCCCACATGGCAAGTTACAGATATTCTCTTTGTTCTCTCAACTTCTACTGCATATAATCTTGAGACTCACAGTTTCAAGATTCATATCAATTAAAGCCACATCTGTTTAGCTAACTAAACCTTTCCCAACCATCAAGTTTCATTAGCTGCAGGAAGGTTTTCTGCCGTAAAGTGCATTGGTTGGTTGGTTCATTTGAGGGCCACATCACCATCCTTTGGTTGTCTCCAAGGTATGTATCTTCAGTTTTCATCTTTTTCATTGTGTCTTCAATGGGTTCTACTAATAGCAGTCTCTATTTATTAGCTAATGATGGTTTTAACGTAACTGACTGTTGAGCCCCTTTCCTGTGCCTAATTGCTATTATATTTGAAATGAAATCTGCCATCTCCCTCACAGCCTTTGCATTTGATCAATTACATCTCTTTCTCTCTCCTCTTTTGTTCCTTGTTAAGAGTGGTGTCTGGTTCTTAAACATCAGTGCATCAGTGCCTCTTAACTAGTTCAAACCCTACACTTATTTTCCTTTCTTGTTCTTAGAACTATGTAACGTTTTAATCAAGCAAAATTCTTCTTTGATAAAAAAAAAAAAAAATCAGACACCTGAATTCTACTCACTCATGCTTCTGTAGCTGTGTGCTTTAGTATTGTGTGTTAAAGGTCTGCAACATAAGCTGAGGACATGGGTCAGTGGATACGAGCTGGCTGTTCTTGCAGAGGACCTGAGTTCAGTTCCCGGCACCCACATCAGGTAGCTCACTGCCTAGAACCAACTCCAGGACAGCCAATACCTCTGTCTTCCCATGGGCACCTGCGCTCATGTGCTCACAGACACAAAATTAAAAATAATAAAAATTGTTGGGGGATGTCTTTGTGCACTGTATATTCAGATGCTGACTGCTGTGCCCAGACAGAACACAGGCATCATCAAGCATCTCCTGTCTCAATGATATGTAAAGATTGTTTTCCATCACCTCTGATTGGTTAATAAAGTGCTGATCAACCAATAACTGGGCAAGGAAAAATTAAGGCAGGACTTCTGATCCCAGTGAGGGGGTTTCTGGTGGAGACCAGAGAGAGAGAGAGAGGGATTCGCCATGAGGTCCCCATGAGGAGAGGACAGATGGAGCAGAAACAGCTAGGGCAAGACCAATATTGTGGCAATGCCATGTGGCTAGGAAATGGCTGGGAAGTAGGCCAGGCTAGCATAGTCAGGTTAGCCTAGCACAGTATCTGCCCAGATATTAGGCTAGCAGCTTATTAATAAAAATACCAGGTCTCCTTGTCTTTACTGGGCAACAAAGAGGATGTAGGAAAGTCCCCAGAATTACATTTACAAAAAATGAATCTTTAAAACAAAAAAGCACAAGGTCCCTCTCAGCTACGCATCAAGTTCAAGGCTACCTTTGCACTATCTCCAAAGCAAAACAGGTTTAATTCATTGATATATATTTACATATGTGCACATCAACTGTAGTAAATCTGAGGGTTTTTTTTTTTTAACTTTTAACAATCGGCTATTACATTACTTGCTTGTTTTGCATATGTGTGGTGCCAAAAGACAATTTATGGAATCAGTTCTCTCCCTCCACCGTGTAGATCCCCGGGATCAAGCTGACCCACTGAGTCAACTCACTGGCCCTGGAATATCTTATTTTCTCTATTATAAGTTTTGCCTTGATTTGTTTATTAATCATTTTATTTGTTTACATTTCAAATGTTATCTCCCTTCCAGGTCTCCCCTCCACAACCCCACACCCATGCCTCTCCCCTTTGCCTCTAAGAGGGTGCTCCCCCACCCACCCACCCACTCCTGCCTCACCTCTCCAGCATCCCCCTTTCTCTGGGGCATCAAGCCTCTGCAGAACCAAGACCTCCCCTCACACTATTGCCAGATAAGGCCATCCTCTGCTACATAGCAGGATGTAGCAGGAGCCATGGACCCGCCCATGTGTGCTCTTTGGTTGGTGGTTTAGTCCCTGAGAGCTCTGAGTGGTCTGGTTGGTTGATACTGTTCTTCCTATGGGGCTGCCATCTCCTTCAGCTCCTTCAGCCCTTCCCTTAGCTCTTCCACTGGGGTACCCAGGCTCAAGCCAATGCTTGTCTGTGAGTCTCTAGCTCAAGGTTTGTTTCGTTCTTAGTTACAGGTATGTGTGTATGTCTAGGGTAGGAGGTCTGTACATAGAAGTGCAGGTACCCACAGAGACTGGAAGAGGATTTCCAATCCCTTGGAGCTGGAGTTACAGGCATTTCCTGAGTGCCAGAAATAAAAATGGGTCGTCTACAAGAGCAGCACTGTGCCTACCCACCGAGCACAGCTTCTGGGTGTTTTCTTTAGCATAGGATACTACCACTGCCCTGCTCATATCACAGAGAAGGCGAGCGGCGGTAGCCACTGCTCTTCTGAAAGTAATGGTTTTAATATTGGGTTGTGAGGGAAATTAGGGTTCTTCTGTGGCCTTTGAAGTCCTGTTAAAATACTTTAAATGGAATTCCAACCGTCAGTTATAAACACATAGGAAAATGAAAGTGCATACACTGGGGGCTTTATTTTACTGTCAAAATCAAGAGCAGTTTGAGGGGCTGAATAGGTAGCTCCATGGTTTAAGTGTTCGGCTGGAGCTCAGATCCCCAGAACCTACCTAAACGCCTGCCAGCCTCTGTGGCCCGCCTACAATGCCAGCCCATAATCCACAGAGCAAGTTCTGGGTTTGATAGAGAAGGCCTGATGATTAGTGACATCTACCTCAGGCATGCACAAGCATGTGCACCCACACACAAGTGCGCATACACGCAAGTGCGCGCACACACACAAGTGCGCGCACACACACAAATGTGCGCACACACACCTCCCAACCACATACACACTGAAACTGAAAACAGTGGTGTGTGTGAGCAGCACTTTGCCCTTTAAGTAGTATTCGCCCCTAACATCTTTCTGGTGTCAAGGTAACTGGTTCCACTCCTTTTAAATTCTCATCTGCTTCTCTTGTTTGATGGGTTTTTTTTTTTTTTTTCCAGTGTTGTAAAATATTTCTGTATTCATGACATATCCTTTAATGTGGAGTTTTCCCTCTTTGGGGATAGATTCATGCTTTTTGGCACACTGCTTTTCTCTTTTGTGGTGGTAACTTGCCTTCACCAAGTTCCTCCGAAGCAGCGGCAGTACCAGCGCCCACAGTCCGCCGTCTGGAGCACCACACATATTCCAGTCAGAGCCCCTGTTCACTGCTTTGCTGCCCTTCGTCTCTGTTGGCCGCTTCCTTCTGTTCCATTCTCTCTACTTTCGTAAGATGTCACGTGAATGACATGGAAAGATCACAATGATAAGCCTTGCTGTGAGCATACAACAGATGCACAAGGACTGATCTCCAAGACCAGGCACCAATCACCAGGCACCCCCGGCATCTGCCTGGGGTGAACTAGTACTGCATGTAGTTAACAGCTGACACACTGTGTGACCAAGAGCTGAATTATGCTGTTGTAAGATGTGCTATTTAACCAAATAATAGGTATTGAAATTTGAGTCCACAGAAATCACGCAAAAAAAAAAAAAAAAAAAAAAAAAAAAAAAAAAAAATTCCCAGTTGGTACATTGACACAGACAGGCTTAAATCTGACTGTTAAGAAATAATCCCTCTCATTTTAGATCAGATAATGAGTCTTACAGCACTTCAAATCACCAATAATGCATGTTGAAATACTTCTTAAATCTTTGTTATTTGACAATGTCAATCTTAAAATGCATTTTAGAGTGACAGTCTTAGCAATCACAACAGGTTCTCTAAAGACTGCATAGTTTAAAGCTAGGCACAGTGACACACACCTGACACCCTGGCACTTAGCAGGTGGAGGGCAGCACCCTGTCTACCTATCAACTTTGAGGCCAGCCTGGGATACACAAGCTCCTGACTCATAACAACTGAGAGCCCACAGTTTAATGATAGGAGTTATCCACCACGTTTTTATTGTTGGTGCACAAGTAGTTCTACTTGCCCATCCAGCCACTTGCAGCCACAGTATGGACACTTCAGGCCAGCATTCAGTAAGACAGGACAAATAGCATAGGCTATCTTCAAGACAGTCATGGAGGTCCATCCGATGGCAAGCTAAGAGATGCTGGCTATCCTGTCTGTGCCTTGCTGTTGGCTTGTGAGAGCTGTCTGTCTGAACCAGCAGTTGTTTTTCCTCCCTCCCTCCCTCTTCCTCCTCCTCCTCCTCCTCCTCCTCCTCCTCCTCCTCCTTCTTCTCTCTCTCTCTCTCTCTGTCTCTCTCTGTCTCTCTCTCTCTCTCTCTCTCTCTCTCTCTCTCTCTCTCTCCCTCTCTCGCCTTCATGTTTATGTAGGTGTTACCATGAAGATAGTGTCTTTTTCTCTAGTGTATATTTTTGGGATTCACTATCAAAAATCAGGAGGTCATAGGTGTGTGGACTCACGTCTGAGCCTTCAGTTTCACTGCACTGATCGGCGTGTCTGCTCTTAAGCCTGTACCACGCTGTCTGTACTACTAGAGCTCTGTAGGACAGTGATACCTTCCGAAGCTCTTTTATTGTTCAGGGTTGTTTTAGCTATCTTGTTGTTGGTTTTTGTTTTTTTTTGTTTGTTTGTTTGTTTTTTTTTAATGTTTCCATATAAAGCTGAAAATTGTCCTTTAAAGATCTGTAAAGAATTGTGTTGGAATTTTGATGGAGCTTTTGTTGAATCTGTACATTGATTTTGATAGGATGGCCATTTTTACTATTTTACTCCTTCTGATCCATGAGCATTGAAAATCTTTTCTTCTTCTGACGTCTTCAATTTCTTTCTTCAGTGTCTAAATGTTTTTAATCATGCAAATCTTTCACTTTCCTTAAAACATCTTAATTTTTTGAGGCCATTTGTGAAAGGTGTTGGTTCCCTGATTTCTTTCTCAGTCTGTTTGTCATTTATAGATAGAAAAATGACTGATTTTTGTGTGTTAATTTTGTATCCCATTACTTCGCTGAAAGTTTTTTATCAAATGTGGAAGTTTCCTGGTGGAGTTTTTAGGGTCTTTTATATATAAAATCTTATGTACCTACAGATGCTTTGACTTCTTTCTTTTCTGTTTGTACCCCTTAATCTCCTTCAGTTGTCTTCCTGCTGGAGCTACAACTTCCAGTACTACAGTTGTACGTAGAGTAGACAACCTTGTCACATTCCTGAATGTAAAGGAAATGCTTTGAGTGTCTCACCATTTCGCTGATGTTGGCTGTGGGGTTGCTGTAAATTGTCTTTAAAATGTTGAAGTATGTCCCTTGTGTCTCTAGTCTATCTGGGACTTTATGATGAAGAGGGGTTGGCTTGTGTCAAAGGCCTTTTCTGTATCCTTTTATATTTACCTCCCAAATGCCACCCCCTCCCATCCCCCTCACAGAGTTCCTCCTCCCATTAACCCCTTCGCCTCTGAGAAAGCAGACCCACCAGGGGTATCCCCTAACACTGATGCATCAAGTCTCTGCAGAATTAGGTGCATCCTTTCCCACTGAGGCCAGACATGGCAGTCCTCTGCTACATGTGTGCCTGGGGCCTCAGACCAGCCTGTGTATGCTGTTTGGTTGATGGCTCAGTCTCTGCCTTCAGCAAAGTGGCTGGATACAAAATTAACTCAAAAAAGATCAGTAGCCCTTCTCTACACAAGCAATAAACAGACTGAGAAAAGAATCTAGGAAACAGTACCCTTCATAATAGCCACAAATAATATAAAATACCCTGGGGTTCCTCTAAGCAAGCAAGTGAAAGACCTGTATGACAAGAATTTCATGTCTCTGAAGAAAGAAATTGAAGAAGATATCAAAAGATGGAAAGATTTCCCTTGCTCATGGGTCAGTAGGATTAACATAGTAAAAATGTCCATCTTACCAAAATCAATCTACTGATTCAACACAATCCCCATCAAATTTCCAACATAATTCTTCACAGATCTTGAAAGAACAATTCTCAACTTCATATGGAAAAACAACAACAAAAAAAAAAAAAAAAAAAAAAAAAAAACAGGAATCTTAGTCAGGATTTCTATTCTTGCACAAAACACATCATGACCAAGAAACAAGTTGGGGAGAAAAGGGTTTATTCAGCTTACACTTCCACATTTCTGTTCCTCACCAAAGGAAGTCAGGACAAGAACTCACAGAGGGCAGGAACTTGGGTGCAGGAGCTGAGGCAGAGACCATGGAGGAATGCTGCTTACTGGCTTGCTCAGCCTGCTTTCTTATAGAAACCAAGACTACCAGCCCAGGGATGGCACCACCCACAATGAGCTAGGCTCTCCCCCCTTGATCACTAACTGAGAAAATGCCATGCCTTATAGCTGGGTGTTCTGCATTTTAAGGAGCTGATTATGTGTCTGTCTTTCAGTCTCTCTATGTGGCGGGCTATATTTACTGATTTAGTATGTTAAACAACTTTTATGCCTCTGGGATGAAGCTTGCTTGGCCATGGTGGATGACCTTTTCGATATGTTTGTTTTTTTTGTTTTTTGTTTTTTGTTTTTCCCCACAAGACGCGGGAGGAGGCGGGCGGGATTCGAACTCGCGCCAAGAGAGACACGCGCCCTCTGCAGGTGGACGCCTTACGGGCTGAGCCACCGCCGCCAGTATGTTTTTGTATTCAATCCAAGTATTTTTATTAAGAATTTTTTTGCACCTACAACCATGAAGGATATTGGTCTGTAATTTTTTTCGTTGGGTCTTTGTATGGTTTTGGAATTAGGGTAAGAGTGGTTTTGTGAAAAGAAATAGAAAATGTTTCTTTGGTGTCTATTTTGCAGGATAATTTGAGGTATATCAGCATTAATTCTTCTTTGAAGAGCTGGTAGAGTTCTTCACTGAGTCAATCTGGCTCTGGGTTTTGTTGGGTTAGAGATTTTTAATTACTATTTTTATTTAACTAGAGGTTACAGGTTTGTTTAAATTGCTTTTTATCTTGATTAATGTTGATAGGTTATCTATATGAAGAAATCCATCCACTTCCTTTTGTTGTGCCAGTTTGGTGGAATGCAGGTTTTTAAAGTATGCCCTCATGGTTCTCTGGATTTCCTTGGTGCCTCTTGTCCCCATTTTCACCGCTAGTCTTATTTACTTTTCTCTTCTCTTTCCTTCTTTTAGTTAATTTGGGCTTTGTTTAATCTTACTGATTTTTGTTTTCAAAGAACCAAGTCTTCGTTTCATCCACTCTTTGTATGGCTTTTGCTGATGTTGATTCTACTTAATTGATTTCAGCCCTGAGTTTGATTATTTCTTGCCATCTACTCTTTGGAGATATGGGATTTTTGTTGTTGTTCTAAAGCTTTCAGGTATGTTGCTAAAGATATGGAATCTCTCCAGTTCTTAAATGTAAGCACTTAGTGCTGTGAGCTTGCCTCTTAGCACTGCTTTCATAGTGTCACGTGGGTTTGGGTGTGTTGTGTTTTCATTGTTATTCAGTTCAGAACAGTTTTTAATTTTCTTCTACATTTCTGCCTCGTTCCATTTTTCATTCAGCGGTTGAGTTGTTCAATTTCCATGGGTTTGTATACTTTCTAGTCTTTCCATCGTTGTCCAGCTCTAATCTGTGGTCATCAGTTGGATGCAGGATGAAGGTTATTTTTAATTTCCTTGTATCTGTTGAGATGTCCTCTGTGTCCAATTTTGGAGAGAGTTCCATGAACTTCTGAGAAGAAAGTATGTTCTCTTATGTTTGGGCAGAATGTTCTGTAGATGTCTGCTAGCTCCACTTGCTTGTGGTGTTATTTAATTTCAGCATTCTTCTGTGTAGTTTTTGTCTGAATGACTTGTCTATGCTAAGAGTGGGGTATTGAAGTCAACATATGAATTAAGCACCCTTATGCTTGGTGCATAGATGTTCAAATTGCAGTATCCTCTTGGTGAATTTTTCCTTCGATAGTATGTAGTGTCCTTCTCTGACTCTTCTGATTAGTTTTGATTTGAAGTATACATTGTCAGATATTAAAAACAGCTACATTGGGTGGGTTCTTGGCTCCATCTGCTTGGAATATCCTTTTTTCCTCCTAAGGTGACATCTACCCTTGATGTTAAACTGTGTTTCTTGGATATAGGGGAAGGAAGGATTCTGATTTCTTTTCCATTTTGTTAGTCTGTCCCTTTTTATTGAGGAATTAAGACCATTGATATTGAGAGTTATCCATGAGCAGTGTTGACTATTGATAGTTTGTTGTGGTGATGGAGGCTGGGTTTTTTCCTCTCTTTTGATGTGCTACTGTGAGGTTATTTATTCTTTGTGTTATCTTGGGGATAGTTCTCCTCTTCACACTGAAGGTTTCCTGCTGGTGGCTTCTATAGATATAGTGCTTAAATTGGTTTTATTGTGGAATGTCTTTCTCTCTTCATCTATAGTGACTGAAAGTTTTGCTGGGTATCGTAATCTGGCTGGCATCTGTGGTCTTTCAGAGTTTGTAGAACATCTGCCCAGTTCCTTCTGTTTTTCAGATTCTCCATTGAGAAGTCAGACATTATTCTAATGGGTCTGCCTTTATATATCAGTTGGTCTTTTTCCATTGTAGCTTTTAATATCCATTCCTTGTTTTGTCTATTAAGTGTTTTGATTACTATGTATCATAGAGAGTGTTTTTTCTAGTCCAGTTGACTTCCTGTTTTGTATACTTTGACCTTGGTACGTGCCTCCTTTTTAGATTGGGGAAAATGTCTTCTATGACTCCATTAAAAATATTTTCTGTGCCTTTCACTTGGATTTCTTCTCCTTCCTCTATCTTTATCATTCATAGATTTGGTCTTTCCATGGTGTCCTGGATGTCCTGGACATTTTGTGTCTGGGATGTTTTGAATTTAACATTTTCTTAGACTAAGGTATCTGTTTCTTCTACACTGTCTTCAGTGCCTGAGATTCTCTCTTGCGTGTCTTATACTCTATTGATGAGGCTCACCTCTGAAGGTTTTGTTTGCCATTCTAAATTTTTCATTTGCAGTTTTATTTCAGCATGGATTTTCTTTAGTGAGACTATTTCTTTATTAAATTCTACTTTCATTATTAAATTCTTTTCATTATTTCATTCAAATTCGGAGCCTCATGCATGCTAGACAAGCCCCCTGCCAGTATCCTCAGCCTTTCTTTTTATAATTTCGCCTACATCCAGCTTTCTGTCATGTAGCTTTCTTATAGTCTTTGGCTATTTTACAGCTGGTACCCACCAGCAAAGCTACAGTGGTTGTTAACATGGAAATGCTCTCGGCAGTTAGAGAAGGCTTTCCAGTACTCTCTCTCAGGCCACTCCTCCAGCCTCAGTCAAACCCTCCCATCACCCTCCAAATCAACCCGAAGGACCAATCATGGAGGGCTCTCAGGGCTGGGGTTGAGTTCTGTGGCCCTGCCTCCTTTCTGACTGATTATCAGCCACCTCATAGATAATCACATTGTTTTCATTGTCACCCCTGAAGCTATACATAGAATACATACAACAAAACATTAAATGAAACACACCCAAATGAATTCCACTCTCCTCCTTATCCCCTTTTTGTTTATACTTTCTGATTATTTGCTGATTCTCACCCAAAAAAGTATGACAATTTCTTTTTTAAAAAAGATTTTATTTAATTATATTCTGGATATGAATACTCTATCTGCATGTACACCTGCATGCCAGAAGAGGGAGACCCCATTATAGATGGTTGTGAGCCACCATGTGGTTGCTGGGAATTGAACTCAGGACCTCTGGAAGAGCAGTCGGTGCTCTTAACCACTGAGCCATCTCTCCAGCCCCAGTATGACAATTTCTATGGTTATTTTTTTATAAATTATCTTTCAGTTCTTAAAACTCTACAAGGGAATTTATGTTAATAAGATTTTCACTCGATTTTACTCTACTTTAAGAAACCTTCTAGGCTTACGTCGCTCCATCATAATGCCTTTGCAGACAACCATGGATTCTCAATTCTGTGACTCTTGGTAGAGGACAAAGTCATAGCCCATTTGGATCAGGTCGTGGGGGATTTTAGACAAACTTCACATGTGCACCTCCAGAAGGAAGGAAAAGCTGATGTACGTGGACTAAATAATTTTCATTCGACCTTACAACGTTGATCTGCAAAGATACTGGCCCTTTTTATTGTCTGTGCCAAATATGTTAGTTAGACGTTATGATCTGTTTTATGATTGCTCTGGCTTAAATCTGATGGGCACACAGTTGCACTGTTATCTGGGCAGCATCTACCCAGCATTCAATTACATTCATCCCGTGCAGATCCACATCAAAGGCTTTTACAAACATTTAGATATATGTTTGTCCATGGAGTTTTCTGCACCCACCAACTTGTTGAGTAATTTTATAAGACCAAATAAATCAGATTTGCCTGGCATTATCTGTCTTCATGAACAAATGCTGTCCGCCGCCCATCACATTGTTATATCTAAATGATTTCAGATCAATTTGGCTAGCTCTAACTTGGGCAATTGCATTCTGCCAGCCCCAAACTCCCTCTATTCTTCAATTGGAGACATTATTCTTCCTTTCACTTAACAAAGTGTTCTGTGCAGCAAGCAGGCAAGTATCTGCGCCAATCAAGCCTAGTTTCCAAAAGGTTTGCATCTGATGGGCTAACCGAAACTGTGTGCTACACCTATGCCACAGTTTCATCTGGCAACATTCTTACATAAACTATGGTACTAGATAGCATAAAGTAATGTTTTACTGCCTTGACAGAAAATGGAGAAAACAAAAAAACAAAAATATCTTCTTTTATATATGCTTTGAATATATATTAATACTAGATTTCTTGGTAAATGATAACATTTAGTTGAAATTGGATTTTATATCAGAAATTAATAATGAGATATGTTAGATATTATTTTATTGAGAAATGATCTTATAGCTGGAGCTACAGAAGAGTGGTCATTGTACTTCATCCAATAAAAATTATGGTTGTGTCCAGTGTGGTGGATTGAATGCCTGTAATCCTAGCACTTGGGAGGGATGATTGAGTTTAAGTTTATCCTAAAAATAGTAAATTCAAGGCCAGTCTAGCTTAAATAGCAAGACTCTGTCTCAAACAAACACACACAAAAAGATAGACTCTCTTTATGTTAAGCTAACCAAATATTCTAGACTTGATGATGCACACCTCTAATCCAGTATCCAGGAGGCAGAAGCAATCGAGTCTCTAAGAGTTCAAGGCCAGGCTTGAATGAGTTCCAAGGCAGCCAGCCAAACTACCCAGTGAAATTTTGTCTCGAAAACAAAACAAAAAAAAAAACAAACAAACAAAAAAAATCAAAGCAAACAAGCAAATGCAGTTCATCATCTGGCATAAGACCACACCAAAAATGTGATAAAATTGTTGATCCAATTTCACTTACAGATGATGGTCTTTAAGGTCTATAACAGATCTTCACAAGTGGAATTTGTCTAAAATATACAATAACTCTGAGACAAGAGAGACATTAGGCTAGCTGACAAGTCAGCGCATGTGCAAAGTGTGTTTCCAGAAAAGGAAAGAGATGAGTGAACTTGTGCTTCTCTTCAGTGTTGCCTCGTTAACTTCATCCTTGAGCTGCTGTGGTAGCTCCATGATGCTCTAGGGTTGTTGCTGGAAATGCTTACAACAAACCCAGATTTTAAAATCCAGTCATAACTGCCAAGAGACAATGTACCCAGGAAGTGTGTGTGAAGCTTTGTGGGACCCACTGCAGTCAGCCCAGGAGACGGCTACTTGTGGGAAGATTCGAACAAGCCGGGAGACCGAATAAATACAAAACTTATCATTATTTACTTACAAAAACTATCTCCTTTACCAGGAGAGTGTAGCTGAAGTTTCTATATGAATAATAACATTCCATAACAAAAATAAGGTGACCAAAACCCAGGAGAAACAAAGAGGGAATTCAGAAGACCTAAGCTGTCCTTTGAACACCATTGCTGTCACTGGGAAGCTGTCTATTTATTTTGTTTGTTTGTTTGTTTGTTTGTAAAAGAAATGATAACTCATGGGACCAATTAATTTATATATATATATATATATGCTTTCTGACATTCTACTATTATATATCAACCAAGCTTCTTTTAGTGAAAGACATTAAATACTCTGTTGGGAAGTATTATTGGGACAAGGAAGGATAAATACTACAAGTTGGTTACATTTTCTTTATCCTGTCTACTTCTCTAGAGACTTTACATAGGGGCAATTAGAATACTGGCCTGAATATCATTGCATAGCAGAGTTGTCAATCTTTAAGAAAGCTTTTGGCTGGCCAGGTACATGGTAACTAGAGTGCTTTTAGGTAAGGACAATCATGCTTGCCAATACTGCAGATTTTCCCTAAGGCGTGACTGTTGCTGTTTTGTGGAATAGGAAGGATTGTTAACATAGCAGATAGGCTGGGCCGGGTAGTGCACTCCTTTAGTGCTAGTATTCAGGGAGCAGAGGCAAACAGATCTCTGTGAGGTGGAGGCTAGCCAGGTCTACACAGCAAGTTCCAAGACAGCCAGGGCTCTCTGGTCTCTGTGGGTACTGAACTCACATGCACAAACACACAGAGACACATACATACATACATACATACATACATACATACATACATACATACACACACATACACAATTAAAAATAAAAATAGGATCTAAAAAATAACAAAACAGAATGACAGCATACATATATAACTCTAGCATAGGTGGGGAAGGGGGGAGGCAGGCAAATCCTTGGAGCTGGCTGGCCAGGTATCTTAGCTGAGTCAGTGAGCTCCTAGTTCAGAGAGAGCCTATCTCAAAAAATAAGGTGGAATTCTTGAGTTCTTTGTGTATTTTGGATATTAGACCTTTATTGGATGGAGGGTAGTGAAGATCTCTCCCAATCTGTAGGCTGTCGTTTTGTCCGATTGACAGTGTCCTTTGCCTTGCCGAAGCTTTTCAGTTTCACGAGGTCCCATTTGTCTATTGTTGATTTTAGGGCCTGAGCCATTGGTGTTCTGTTCAGGAAATTTCCCCTGTGCCCATGCCTTCAAGGCTTTTTCCCACTTTCTCTTCTATTAGATTGAGTGTAGCTGGTTTTATGTGGCGGTCCTTGGTCCACTTGGACTTGAGTTTTGTACAAGGTAATAAATATGAATCAATTTGCATTCTTCTACAAGCAGACCACCAGTTAAACCAGCACCATTTGTTGAAGATGCTTTCTTTTTGCCACTGTATGGTTTTGGCTTCTTAGTCAAAGATCAAGTATCCATAAGTGTGTGGGTTTATTTTTGGGTCTTCAGCTCTATTCTATCGATAGACCTGTCTGTCTCTATATCAACACCATGGGGGTTTTATCACTATTGCTCTGTAGTACAGCTTGAGATGAGGGATGGTGATTCCCCTGGAAGTTCTTTTATTGTTGTGAATTGTTTTCAATATTTTGAGACTCCAAAAAAACCAAATAACCCAATTAAAAAATAGAGCTAAACAGAGAATTCCCAACAGAGGAATCTCAAATGGTCAAGAAGCACTCAAAGAAATGTTTACCATCCTTAGTCATCAGGGAAATGCAAATCAAAACAACCTTGAAATTCTACCTCCCACCAGTCAGAATGGCCAAGATCAAAAACTCAAGTGACAGCAGATGCTGGTGAGAATGTGGAGAAAGAGAAACACTCCTCCATTGTTGATAGGATTGCAAGCTGGTACAACCACTCTGGAAATCAATCTGGTGGTTCTTCAGAAAATTGGAAATAGTTCTACCTGAAGACCTAACTATACCACTCCTGGGCATATACCCAGAAGATGTTCCACCATACCACAAGGACACATGTTCCACTATGTTCAAAGCAACCTTATTTATAATAGCCAGAAGCTGGAAATAACCCAGATGTCCCTCAACCTAAGAATGGATACAGAAGATGTGTTATTTATACAATGTAATACTATTCCGCTATTAAAAATTAGGTCATCATGAATTTTGCAGGCAAATGGATAGAATTAGAAAATACCATCCTGAGCAAAGTAACTTAGACCAGAAAGGACATGCATCATATGTACTCAATTGATAAGTGTATATTAGCCAAAAAGTACAGAATACCCAGGATACAATTCACAGACCATAAGAAGCTTAACAAGAAGAAAGGCCCAAGTGTGGATGCTTCAATCC
Organism: Arvicanthis niloticus; assembly: GCF_011762505.2. NCBI lineage: Eukaryota > Metazoa > Chordata > Mammalia > Rodentia > Muridae > Arvicanthis > Arvicanthis niloticus. The sequence goes on from NC_047668.1 coordinate 13,276,109, forward strand.
CACTTAGAACAGGGAACAAAATAATCTCCCAGACAGAAGGAGAGAGGGACCTGGGTGGAAAGGGAGAGGAGGAGGAGGGGAAAGGGGGAACAGAATCAGGTATGGGGGGAGACAAGAGAGAAGCCCAAGAGGCCAGGAGAATGGATGGAAATATGCAGCTGTAGGGGGTGAGGGCAGGGGTGGGGAACCTCTAGAAAGTACCAGAGACCTGGGATGTGAGAGGCTCTCAGGACCCAATGGGGATGACATTAGTTGAAATGCCCAACAGTGGAGAAATGGAACCTAAAGAGATCAGCTCCAATAGATAGACATGGCCCCCAGTTGAGGTATGGGGACATCCACCCATCTTCAAAATTTCTGACCTGGAATTTTTTCTGTCTAAAAGAAATGCAGGGACAAAAATGGAGCAGAGACTGAAAGAAGGGGCATCCAGAGACCACCCCAACTTGGGATCCATCCTATGACAATGTTACTAATGCCATGTTGTGCTTGCAGACAGGAGCCCAGCATGACTGTCCTCTGAGTCTCTATCAGCAGCTGACTGAGACAGATGCAGATGCTCACAGCCAAGCATTGGAATGAGGTTGGGGACCCCTATGAAGGAGCTGAAGGAGATTGCAACCCCATAGGAAGACCAACAGTATCAACTAATCCAGACCCCTGTAAGCTCCCAGAGACTAAGCCACCAACCAAACAGCATACATGGGCTGATTCATGCCACTCCTCCTTCCCCCATCCCTCCCCCACGAATATATAACAGAGGACTGCCTTGTCTGGCCTCAGTGGGAGAGGATGTGCCTAATCCTGTAGATACTTGATGCCCCAGGGAAGAGGGATTCTGAGGGCAAGTGATGTGGGGATGGGGGAGCACCCTCTCAGAAGCAAAGGGAAGAAGAGATGGGCTGTAGAACTCGGAGATGGGGACTGGGAAAGGGGGCAATATTTGGAATGTAAATAAATAAAATAATTTAATTTAAAAATTGTCAAAAAATAGGGTAGAAAATAACTGCAGAAGACACCCATGGCTGACCTCTGGCCTCCATGCACCCCTGCACACGGGACATGTATGTGTATCTCCAGTGCACACACATGCATGCACCCATGGCTGACCTCTGGCCTCCATGCACCCCTGCACACGGGACATGCATGTGTATCTCCAGTGCACACACATGCATGCACCCATGGCTGACCTCTGGCCTCCATGCACCCCTGCACACGGGACATACATGTGTATCTCCAGTGCACACACATACATGCACACACACCACTCTCATTGTAATTAGGTATTCAGATCAATACCATTTATCCTACTTTCAGCAACAACTTATTGATAGACAACTTCACTTTCTGAATGTTTCAACCTCCAGTACTCCACTAAAATTATATAAAGATATATTGTCAAATCGCCTTTGAAATATCATGTGTATAGCCACAGCGCAGTGTGCCATCAACCTTAGTGAGGGGAGCTTCTTTTTGCAGTGGGTAGTAGTTACTGCAGGGACTCATACCTAGTCAAAATAAATTACTGCTTATTTGTAACTAGGGAAAGCAGGGCACGGTGGGAAGCCTGGTCAGGCCTAAAAATAAGTACTGGGTGCTCAGCCCTAAGTGAGACGTCTCTACCAATCCCTCCAATCCCTCCAATCCCTCCAGGCTCAGAGAACAGTTCAGAAAAAGGGCAGAAAGAATGTAAACCCAAGGGCTGGAGAGATAGCTCAGCGGTTAAGAGCACTGACTGCTCTTCCAGAGGTCCTGAGTTCAATTCCCAGCAACCACATGGTGGCTCACAACCATCTGTAATGGGTTGCAGTGCCCTCTTCTGGTGTGTCTGAAGACAGCTACAGTGTACTTACCTACATAAAATAAAAACAACAACAACAAAAAAAAAGAATGTAAACCCAGGGACGAGCACGCTACACACTGCACTCTAGGGACCTCACTGCCACTGCTGTGGCCAGAAGTGGCATTCACACAATTGTCCTCTGCTTACCTGGGGACATTTCAGGATGGACTTCTGCCCTCCAGAAACTCCAAAATGTGAACATGCCTACAGCATATAGAAGGTTCTCTCAACTGATGGCCTTTGGGGTTCCACACAGGCGAAACTAAGGAGAAAGTAGCATTCCTTTCTCTGGATGCCCATGAGAGGATCTCAGAGCCAGCTAATGGATTCCAGCATCTGCTGGGTCAAGGCACAGAGCCTACTGGGCTTTCCTCTAGGCTCCCCCTGGGGAGATGTGAGAGAGAGAGAGAGAGAGAGAGAGAGAGAGAGAGAGAGAGAGAGAGAGAGAGAGAGAGAGAGAGAAGAGTGCATTGCCTAGCAACCTCAGGCCTGACCAGGCTTCCCACTGTGCCCTGGTTTCCCTAGAATGGAGCAAGCAAGCAGTGATTGTTTGAGTGTGAAGGCCACTTAAAAAATAGAAATAAAATGAAAACAGCCTAGGGCTGTTATGTTTTCCATGCATGGAAGAGCATCTGGGTTCAACCCAATACTGTCCCCAAAGTATATATAAACATACATGTATAAGCCAGGCAGTGGTGGCGCACGTCTTTAGTCCCAGCACTTGGGAGGTAGAGGCAGGCAGATTTCTGAGTTCAAGGCCAGCCTGGTCTACAGAGTGAGTTCCAGGACAGCCAGGGCTACACAGAGAAATCCTGTCTCAAAAAAAAAAATGTATAGATATGGATACTACTCAGATGTATTGTGTGTGTGTGTGTGTGTGTGTGTGCACACGCGTGCACGCACGTGCATATCAGATGCTCACAAGTGTCATCCACTCAGAGGGCTGAGGCAGTAGGATCATTAGAACACAGAACACAGAGTGAGACCATCATCTTTTTAAAAATATATTTGGTAGCTGGGTGTTGGTGGTTCATGCCTTTAATCCCAGAGGTAGTCTGATCTCTGTGACTTTGAGGCCAACCTGGTCTACAGAGCAAGTTCCAGGACAGTCAAAGATACACAGAGAAACTCTGCGGTATGGGTATGGGAGGGGGTGGTGTGGAGATAGTGTGCATTTCCAACCCAAACTGGAGGTGTCTCAACATTTAAGAGCACTTTTGCCGTTTTCCCAGAGGATCCAAGATCAGTTCTCAGCATCCTCATAAGGCAACTCACAACTACCTGCAACTCAAGTTCCAGAAGATTCAGCACCCTCTTCTGGCCAATGTGGGCAATTGCATACATGTAGCATATAAACACGAGGACAGATACACACACATAAAAATAAATACATACACAAATAAGTATGAGTGCCATTTTTGTCAACAACAATATTGGAACTGAGAATCTCCAGAAGAAGAAGTTACTACGTAACTGAATTTTATAGACTTTTTATAAATACAAATACAATGTTTTTCTTATTAAACGATTACATCATTTTTCCTGCCTAGAATTTATTCATAAAACAAATCACAGAAAGAGTGGTATGTAACAAACAAGGAGAACAGGGCATGAAAGGAACCCAAGGAAACTCAGGCCAGGGCAGATCTCTCTGAGTACGCGGCAGGAATCTGCACTGTGCCCTGCAAAATATTTAATGTTCCACCCAAGAAAGCCTGTGTGCATAGAGGAACACTACAGACAGATTTTGGACAATTATGTGAGAATCCTCATCAGTTTTCACTGAAGGACTTTGCTGCAAGTAGAGGGTCTTCTGAAGCCGGAATTGCTCTTTGCAGGACGCGCAGAGGCGTTGAAGCAGCCAAAGCTTTCATTGCTCTTAACTGGAAATGAAGATTCCGCGTATTAGCAGTCTCCAGACACTTAACCGTGTGAAAGTATGCCCCTCGATTACAAATTCTTCCAGCCTCCTCTCCGGCTCCTCTAGCTTTGAGTCTCATTTCAGATGCTCCACAAAATAGTTGGCACAAAAGAAGTAAACCTTTGTTCCTCCTTCCCTCCACCTTTCTCTGGAGATAATAACGCTTTCCTCTCACAGAGGGTGAGGCACAATGTTTTGTAAAGTACTTTAAAAGCCTTTGATGAGGGAGCTAATGGAAACAAAACTGCCCCGTCACCTGCCCTTCCGGCGCCTCTCAAGTGGGCCTTTTCCTTTTTTTGTTTATTTATTTTGTTTGGCTGTTGAGAAGAAATATTGTTGTGCTATTGAATGTTGAAGCTTCGTTCTGCTTTCTTCAGCTTCTTTATGACCCCATGTAGTTTAAGTGCCACAGAATCAAAACCCCTTAAGATGATTTAATCTTAGGCCTAAAGAGCCTCCCCAGGACCAGCTCCCAACACAGCTTTACGTGAGGACATCGCTGAACACCTCTTCGAGCCTGGGACCTCACATTCTCTAACCACCAGCTCTGTGCTTGCATTGATTAAACATGTGACCTCATAAAGTGAAGGAACTGATTGTGCCTATCTACAAAGTGCCCAGCACAATGTTTTACTCTTACTAAGTCTTCAATAGATGATTCCAGGCAATTAAATAGATCCTTAGATCACGCACTGCAGAAGTCTCTGAGCCAAACAGAACCCAGTCTAATGGTGTCTCCGCCCACAGTTTCCGAACTCAAAGGTGCCAGTTTCTTAGGAGCCTCCTGGAAAAACCCTGGGAGCTTCTGCGAGTAGGTTTTATGGCTATTCATGTAAAAAAATCTGCCTGAGCTCTTCTCTCTGTGACTGTTAATAAGCGATTACACTACACAATTTACAAATTAGTCAAATGTGGTTTATGTCTATAATCCCAGCATTTAAAATTTTGAGGGGGGGGGGCGTGGGGGGGGGAAGCCGGGCGTGGTGGCGGCGCACGCCTTTAATCCCAGCACTTGGGAGGCAGAGGCAGGCCGATTTCTGAGTTCGAGGCCAGCCTGGTCTACAGAGTGAGTTCCAGGGTAGCCAGGACTACACAGAGAAACCCTGTCTCAAAAAAAAGAAAAAAAAAAGTCTGAGGCGGGAGGATCACAGAGATCAAGACTGATGCTACTGTCTCAAACACTGAGAAACTTAAGACAGTTCAGAATGCTCCACTGAGAAGCACCTGCAGGCAAAGGACAATGGTGACAGAGGAAAGACACGAGGCATGCAAGGAAAGCTTAGTATATCAAAACTGACTGGAAGCCACACACATGTGACTTCTCATTCTGGCTGGGAAACCTGCTTTGTTTTCTTGAGAGACATGCTTATCCTCAGTGTCTACTTCCTCCATCCCTCTCAAGGAAGCTGTGGAGATGTATTATCTCTTGTCTGGCTCAGTGGGGCAGCTCAACAAAAGGCTTTAGAAACCTTTTCATCACCATTATAAACGTGCCAGGGTACAAAAGGATTTATATAGGTATCTGGAACAACAAATGATGCTCTATAACCCATTCAAATTAACTGAAGGAGGTTCAGGGTTCAAGAGTTAGGAGCCATCCCAAGTGTCATGACAAATATCATTGGAGTAGTGTTACTTTTGAAATTCACAATGATTGTTATTATAATTAGAAAAAAGTTTAAAGACATCTGTAGGATATTTGGCATAAGCCTAACACTTCTCTGGGTGTGTTAACTTTGCATAGTGAGATTATGAATTTAAAGAATGCTGCTCTGATGACCTTTGATGCTGCAGATAATGCTGATAAAATTATTCATGGCCTGAGGTCAGTATTTCCATTTTGGACAAACCTCAGGAATGGCATATATAGCTTGATCAGGCTAGCCCTTCTTGTCCTGGGAATATTTTTATTCCTGCCCATTGTGTTAAAGTTTATCTTTAACAACATCAACATATTGGCAGCCAAAGTACATGGCTTAAACCTGAAAATGGACCCCCAGACAGAGTTATTAAATTAACAGGCTGGCAAGCCAAGGAAGGGTAAGATTCTGCACAGAGCCTTACCAACCTAAGACAGAAGTGCATTGCCTTTGATAATGCATATTCCATGATGGGTAAGGAAGGCATTCTTGTCAGAATGACCTAAGACAGACTCAGTCTTGTTAACAAAATAAAAAGGGGGAGAGGTGGAGAGCCTTTGGGGCTTCTTGGCAGGAATATGACATGGGCCAGGACAAGGAAGTAAGCTTCAAGCAGGAATCTGACATTAGACTAAAACAAAGAAGTAATTTCAGGTATGAATCTGAATCGTAGGCTACAACAAAGAAGTAATCTCAGGCATGCATCTAAATATTAGGCCAGAACAAAGAAGTAATTTCAGACAGGAATCTAAATTTTAGGTTAGAACAAGAAAGTAGGCTTCAGACATGAAAATGACCTAGAACTAGGATAGGGAAGTAGGCTCAGGTACTTTGGTTATCCTGATAAGCCCTTAGAAACAGTGATCACAGGAGTGTTCATGTAATTGGGTTTAAATGCCTTGCTTCTAATTTGACTATTTGTGTTTATTGTCTTGTTTGTTCCTCGACTATTTGCATCTATTGTATTGCTAGACCCTCAACCTAGAACTGACCTTATTACATGCAAATAATCAAAATGGTATAAAAGCATAAAGGAAGAGGGGGTATAGGATAGAGGGTTCTAGGGAGGGGAAATGGGAAAAGGGGATGACATCTGTATTGTAAATAAATAAAATATCCAATTAAAAATAAATAAAATTAAAAAAAGAAATGTGCCAGGGATGTGAACTTAACAAAAATTAAAATGAAACACTGTCTAGGCATAAATTTTTGTAACCTACTTTTAATAAGGGTTCAACCTCTCCTCTAGCCCACTACCCAGCAGAGGTAGTGGAAGAGAAAAGTCATTAGAATATGGGTGAAGTGGACCTGTTCAGCAATAGTTCTTTGGGAGTAACCTTTTGATCTTCTTGGGCAATCCTGTAGCAAACACCAAATAGGATTCCGCAGCTGCAGACCAGTCCACTAGGCAGGCAGACACAGGCATGAACTGGCAGCTACAGTCCAGTCTTTTCAGCAAGCAGACATCAGGCAGCTGTAGTTCAATCCTGAAGAAACTGCCAGGCTTGCCAACTGGCCTGAGGTGAGGCCGTGGAAGAGACAACTGCTGCAGGAACCTCACAAGCAGTTCTTGGGCAAATTTTTCTCAATTTCTGGGTTATCACAGGTTGAGCTCAGCAATGCTATGAAAGGCAAACCAATAATACATTTGTGTCTTTAGCAAAGAATAGCAAGGCCATCAGCCAAAGCTCAGTGCTCATCCTCCACTGTCCATGGGGTCACTTTTCACGTGTCTGTTTTAGCAAGACATCCTTTCACCTGTGTGCCCCAGAAAAACATCATTTGGCATAACTGACTTTCCAAAGATCTAGAGGTTTCCACTTTAACACTGCTCAAGCATTCGTAGAGAAAGCCTAGTAGGCCGAATGCAAGGGAGTCAGGATGGGGTGGTAAACGCCGACTTCCTCCCTCTCCTATCTCATGCCCATTATAGTTTGGAGGGTGAACAACCGTTGCCGGGAGAATAATAACACCAGGTACAGAGAACTTTGCCTGCAAATAAATCAGTATGCAGGAGGGTCACCATAAGTTCAAGGCCAGCCTGGGTTACATAGTAAGGTCCCATCTTCAAAACACAAACTAAGAGGCTCAGAGATAGCTTACTGAGCAAATTCACACAATTGAGAGCATCTGAGCTCAGATCCCCAGAACTCACATTAAGCTGGAGGTGAGAACATGCATCTGCAATTCCAGATAGTTAGGTGTATGAAACAGAACCTGAGACCCTGTCTCATGGTGAAAAGGTAAAGACCAATGCCTAAAGTTGTCCTCTAACCTCTGCATGCACACCACAGCGCGTGCATGCACACACTCACATAATATACACACAAAGATTTTATTCTCGAAAGAAAACAAACAAACTCTGAAATGCTAAATAAATAAAACCATTGAATCTGAGTAGAATTACTTCCCACTTTTCACAGGACTGCTGTCTGGGAAAGAAGAAGACATCTTAAGTTCTTTGATCGCCAGCCAAGTTTCAACAAAGTGATCAAGAAAGTAGAGAAACATAAACAACAGCTGATTATAAACAACAGCTGATTATAAACAACAGCTGATTATAAACAACCGCACTCTCTTCCTGTGACTGACTCCTGTGGGTAGATGGGTAGACCAGGAGACGATAGGGGTTATTAGAGTTGCTTCATGGGAGGGGGTCTCCAGAGTGAGTGATGTTAAAATTAATACTGCTTATTGTCTAGTCCGAGAGACAGAGGGAGGGCTTCCTGGAGGAGGAAAACCTGGGCTTTCAGTTTGACTCACCTGAGTGAATCAAAATCATTATTGTATTTCCAAACAGAGGCATTAATAACCTGACATCTAAAATTATAGTACACCACTGTGTTTCCCAATAAGAGACTGCACAAATAATTGAGACAAAGCAAATGATTTAAAATAATCCTGGGTTGTATTTTTTTTTTCACTATAAATCAGTGAAATGACCGACAACACGGGCATCTTGAAGTTACTTAACTAAATGTTTGTGGAAGGCTTAAGCAAGCAGTATTGTGTGAGACTCCCATGTGGTTGTCTACCCATAAGCCCCTAGGGGTGAAGGGATCACAGATATACCGGGTGTGTCAGTACATACCTATAATTCCAGCAATCAGAGGCTGAGACAGGAGAATGAAGAATATAAAGCCAGACTTGCTATAAAGCAAGTTCAGGGCCAGCCTGAGATATATGAGACCTTATCTCAGATAAAATGGTGGGGGGGTAGGTTAATTAATAGCATATACAAAGCCTCAGGTTTAATCCCCAACTCTGGATGAAACAGGCATGATGGTGCATGGCTGTAATCCGAGCATTCAGGAGGTAGAGACAGGGGAATCAGAATTTAAAGTCATTCTTGGTTACATATGTTGTATGCTGAGGCCAACCTGGGAACCTGAATGAGTCCTGTCTCAAAGGAGAAAGAGAAAGACCACAGACAAACCATTAGGTGAGAAGATAAATAATGGCTACCTCTGACCCAGTTAACTTTCCTTTCCCTTTCTGTAAATACATATACAATGCGGGAAAACACAATAGCAATCACATGCTTCTGCAATATTTTTTCAATGGTCTTACTACACATGACTCTAAAATTCATACACCAACACAGAACACTAAGGGGGTGACTTTAGGAAGCAAGGCCTTTGGCAGGTGGTGAGGTCATAGGGCAAACCCCAGGGAATCCCCACCCTTCTCCAGTGAAGACACAGAAAGGAGTCACAGTCTGAGACTCAGAATGCAAACCCTCATTAGATACACAGCCTGCGGGAGCTTTGACCTTGGACGCCTCACCTTCTAGCACAGTAAGAAATAGCTCTCTGTTCTGCAGAAGCTACCTGGTCCATAGTACTTTGTTACAGCAGCCAGAATAGGCTGAAGAAGACTTCATTCTGGAGCAGTGACTTCTCAATTATCTTGTCATATTTCTTATCGAGTGAACTAAGTGGCTTAAATATCAATTTTCTCATGTTCTAGCTTTTCCCTGCTTTTCTTCAGAAAATTCATGCATCTCTGCTTCCTGCTGCTTGCCTGTGTTCTGGGTTTGGGGTTCCTGCTGCTTCTGTTTTCCTCTGTGATAGTTTACTTGGTGGAGCATCATAAACACCTGCGGCTACAACTCCCATCTTCCTGTCTCGGTGCCTCCCCTGGTCAGAGCAATGGGATCCTTGCTTCCCTGTGGGTCAGTTTGAACTGGAGACAGCGCCCAAGGAGGACCTGCCAGGTGTCCTCAGCATTCCACTGCTATCAAACTAAAACCACGAAAGCCAGCTCAGCTCCCGTGCTAGCTCCCAGGGAAAGAGTGGTTTTCACCGTCTCTAATGGTAGTCCTCTCTGATACTAGTAGTCACTGTAGAAGAAAAGTCATACATGGTTGTATAAAATACAATTTTCATTGTTTTATAGTTTTATTAATTACAAAATTAATTCCAAATGTATTAGCTGGCCATACAAGTACACACCTGTCTTCCTAGTACTTGGAAGATAAAGGAAAGAAGACTTTGAATTCAGGCTATATATGTAAGACCTTGCTCTAAAAACCACATATATTAGGTGTAATACATTAAAAATATTATATATCCCTTATATTACATATCTTTTATCCTTATTTTCTACAAAAAGAGCTACAAATGACATTTTATTGTATCCTAGAATTTATAAATCCATTAATATTGTGTAAGAAACACCCTTTGTAAGTTTTCTTTTCTAGAATGTTAGTGAGGAGTGTCTGAGAAAATGCAGGGACAGTCAAACACATTCATGGCCCTAGAGACCGGCCGTAACTATGAGCGAGCACTAAGATTTCAACTCCTGCCAAGAGATTGTGAACCCCGCTGTCAGAGGTGAGTCCCCTTTTAAGTCAGGGTGTTCCCTACGCTGGAGCTACCTCTTCACCAAAGATCCTTAGAGAAAATGAAATTGGGGTTCACGGAGATCTCAAGTCACAACATGAAGGAGCCTGTGCCTCTAAATGACTAAACTCCCGTCCCTTCCTGACACCTGACTAAAGTTCTCTCATGGATTAATCACTGCTCTGCACCCTAGATCTCCACTTCCCTGTGCTGAGCAGCTCTAGACACCCACAAATATGTTTTGCTATAAATTACTGGCAGCGTTTCTGTTGATATTCGCCGTAATCAAACATTTGTAAGCATGCTGTCTTTTCAATCTGCTCAGCTGATGCACTTTACCTGATCTTTCATTAACGTAATCAAAACACTTGCTGTGTCGCATCTAATGAATGTTGCATGTATGATTAAGTGCTTTCATTCATATTGCAAGTTTGATTTAATGTAATCTGCCTTTCAGACAGCCATTAGCCTAGCTCCTATGTGAATTCGATTAATTGGCTGAATTCTTCCAGATGTCCATTAAGCATTACAGGAATTTGTGGAAACAGCAGGGACAGTCTAGCACAGGACCAAACAATGAAACGTTATATTGCTGCCATGACTTACCAAAAGCTGGATTCATTTTCATTAATAAAACATCTGTACTCCTGCGCAGCTATGCATTGAGATGCGTTTATTTTATATGTTTATTTCTCTTATGACTGTAAAAAGATAGTTAAAGAGAAGCACATTCGCTGATATGTAGACTCAAGGCTTGGCAAGTGCTCACTGACCAAACAGTTCAAATTTTCAAGGTTACAGTAGTTCCCAGACAGAAAGAAAGAAACAAACTAACAAACACCTGTTTGAAGCAGACTTTAAAAACACACAGGATTGCTGGAGTGCGATGCTTTAAGCGATATTACAGACATACCCTAAAAATGTGAGACCTGCCACCTCCACACCCAGCAAATCTTTCAGAGAAAGGAGCAGACGCCGCCCTTCCCCCTTCCCCTTTAAATAGCTGTTGATTAGCAGCGGGCTGGAAGGGATAACAGAGTCGGCATCCACAGACAATACCACACACCAGAGTCATGAGGCTGCAGCAAGAGGGATTGATGGGAGAGAGCCTGAAGGCCTCCTCTCCTCAGGCCACCTCTGCTCAGTAGGCATGGTTAGAGATGAAGAGGGATTCACTGGCCGCTGCCCCTGACTTATCACTTGGGGTGTACTTTCCTTGACAAGCGAGACTGTTGGCCAGGACACGCTTGATGTATTCCTCTTGAGCCGCCTTCATGTTCTCCTTCTTCCCACCCCAGGCCTTTAGGGCAGAAGCCTGCAGGGCTCGGCCATAGGAGAAAGTCAAGGCCCACGGCTTCAGCAGAGGGCACTTGTTGATAGCGTTGAGGTTGATAGATGCCTCTTCCTCACTCTGCCCTCCAGACAGGAAAGTGACTCCAGGGACAGCAGGGGGCACTGTGCGACGAAGTGCTGTGACAGTTGCCATGGCAATCTCTTCACTGGAAAATTTCTGAGTGCAAGTATGGCCTGGGGTGACCATGTTGGGCTTCAGCAAGGTTCCTTCCAGGTAGACATGGTGGTCACTCAGAGCCTTGTAGACCGCGGCCAACACCTTCTCAGTTACATACTGACAGCGCTTCAAGTCATGGTCCCCATCAGGGAGGATTTCTGGCTCCACAATGGGTACAATGCCATTCTGCTGGCAGATGCTGGCATAACGAGCCAGAACATTGGCGTTTTCCATAATGGCAAGGGCTGAAGGGGTATGTTTCCCAATCTTCAGCACACAACGCCATTTGGCAAAATCGGCTCCATCCTGCTTGTACTGAGCACATCGTCCAGACAAATCATCCAGCCCTTGAGTGGTGGTCTCGCCATCAGTTCCTGCCAGGGGCACCACTCCCTTGTCCACCTTAATGCCCACAACACTACCCTTGGACTTGATTATTTGGGGGAAGGGAATTCCATCATCGGTCTTCTGGTACAGTGTCTCGTGGAAAAGGATCACGCCCCCGATGCAGGAATTCAGACGGTCGTCCGCAGTCAGCAGCAGCTGACGGTAGAAGCGCCTGTTCTCCTCGGTGTTCTCGGTGCCAATGGATTGCAGCCGCTTGGCGATGCTTCCAGTGGACTCATCTGCAGCCAGGATGCCCTTGCCCGGAGCCACAATTCTTCGAGCGATGTCAGACAGCTCCTTCTTCTGCTCCTGGGTCAGTGCTGGGTATGGGTAGGGCATGGTGCTGGTGGTAGCACGGCCCTGGCACAGGAGGTGGTGGATTGACTAAGTGCTGTGGCAGGTGGGCAAAAGGACAGTGGAGCGAACGCTGCTAGGGTTAACAGAACCTGTTTCTGTTCTGTGAGAGAACAGAGAACGCTACCTATTCTGTGGGCGGGGCTCGCGGGGTAGATGTGGCTCTGGAACTCCCTTTATAGATCAGGCTAGTCTCACAAGATCCACTTGCCTCTGACTCTCGAGTACTGGGATTAAAGGTGTGCACCACCATGCCCAACTCAGAAGTTAATATTCATAACTGAATATTCATCTGAAATTAAGAGAATAACACAAAAAATTACCTTTTGTGTTTCTTTTTACAAAGATCTACAGATTAATTTTACTAATTGAAGCTAAAAATCGTGGTCTGGAGAAAGTTCAGCAGTTGAGAGCACTTACTACTGTTGCACAGAACCCAAGTTTGATTCCCAGCACCCACACAGGGTGGCTCACAAGTTTCTGTAACTCCAGCTCCAGGACATTCAGTGCCCTCTTCTGGCCGCCTTGGACACTGCACACATGGTATGCATACATAGAAATAGTCATACTTGTAAAATAAAAGCCTCTTTTTTAAGCTAAAAAAATCTTTTCTAATTACATAACTTTATGAAATAATGTTTTCATAATTAAATATACTCTTGCTGTAAAGATAGTAGAGAAATTTAAGAAGAAAATAATCTTGTATCCCTTCTCTTTAAAAAAAAACTTTTATTAGAGTGTGTGTGTGTAAGTTGAAAGACAGCTTGAAAGAGTTCTTTTTCTATCAAGTGGATGCCAAGGACTAAACTCAGGATCATTAGATTTGGAGGCAAGAAATGAAGTAATCACAATTTTATTGGAGCATTCTTTTTTTTTTTTTTTTTTTTTTTTTTTTAGATTTGTCTAGTACATTATACTGTCGATGTCTTCAGACACCAGAAGAGGGCATCAGATCCCATTACAGATGGTTGTGAGCCACCATGTGGTTACTGGGAATTGAACTCGGGACCTGTGGAAGAACAGTCAGTGCTCTATAACCACTGAGCCATCCTCCAGCCCTTCATCAGAGTTTTTCAAAGTGACTCCCTGCTGCCTTCTAGTGGGGGAAAGTTATGATGACGAGAACACCACATCCTTCAGAGGCTGAGCATCAGTTGCCAGGCCCTGTGAAGAGGCTGTACCAGTGAGCTTTCTGTGATGGGCATTAAGTCTACAGATACTCAATGAAGTTTGCTAGCCAATTCTTAGGGCACAGAATTTCTACCAAGAGAAACTCTTGTTGCTTGCAAGTCTTCTTGTTGGTCTTGCTGCCAGATGAAGCTTTAAAAATAACCAAGTTTACCATGTTTTTAGTCATTCAGGAAGAATTCACTGAACATCTGCTATGGACATAAAAGGCTATGTAAGGCATAGTTTCTATACCCACAAGACAAAGCACACATATTACATTCATAAATGCCACTTAAAGTCCCAGGACAGCACAGAAGTGGGGTTGTCTCTCTCCAGTCCCCTCAAGCTTCAAAGGGCAGTGAGCCGTCTCAACTGCAACTTGGAAGAAGAGCAGGAGGGAGGTCGTCCCTATAAGGGGAGGGACAGGTGCGTCTCAGACACCAAGAAGGGGCAGCTTCACTCCCATCACCGGTGTCTTCCTGTTACAGGTGGGCGGCACCCGAGTAATGGTGTTGGACCTTTCGATCTGTTCAGTCTTTTACTGCCCCCCTGTTAGGGGAGTGGCTTGTGTGGATTCTTGAGTTAGAGATTCAGAACAATGTGGTAAGCTTAGTTCTGTCCTTCCTTCTCGACCTCTTTCTTCTGATTGGCTCAGCCTGCTCTTGGCATGTTCTTGAAACTGGTTTTCTCTGAGAAAAGCCACTAGTCTTCCAGAGACAAGGTGTAACTGTTTAATCTAGAGTTCAGAAGGAGGCAGCCTCGAGATTCCACATCTGACTCATCCTCTCTAATCCTGTAAAAAAAGATGAAGCCTCATTCCCACACTGCCTGAGTTCAGCAAACAGAAACTCAGAAGGAATTCGGAGGCTACTTATGGTCCCCGATGCGCAGAAAGAAAAATGATCTAGAAATGTCTGAGTGGAGCCGAGGGGATGACTCAGCTTGTAAAGTGTCAGTCACACAAACATGAGGACCTGAGTGTGCATCTCTGGCACCCACCTGAAATCCCATGTTTGTCAGTGTGCTCGTGTAATTCCAGAATTGGGGAAGCAGATGCAGGAAAACCCCTGAAGCTCATTGGCTGGACAGCCTAGCTGAACTGTTAGGTTTCATGTTCAGAGAGAGACTGTCTTTAAAACTAGAGACTGGAGAGAAAGGAAAGACATGTGATGTTGACATCTGGCCTACACACACACACACACACACACACACACACACACAAAGCCAATGCACATACATACGGGTGCATGTGCATGCAGGCACACACACACATTGATAATTTTGCAGACATGCAGAGACTAAGTATATTAGTTAACATTCTCTAAAAGAATAGAATTGATATGATAGAGTGTGTGTGTGTGTGTGTGTGTGTGTGTGTGTGTGTGTGTGTGATATTTATCAAATTGAATTCTACGCTATGGTCCAGGTAGTTCACACAAGAGGCTAAGAATCTAGTAGCTGCTCAGGAGACTGGATGCCTCAGCAGTCTCCATCTGGCGCTGAAGGTGGTGACTTCTGGAGAGCTGGTCCTCAGTCTACAAGAAGCTGATTCTAAAAATTCTGTAGCAGTAGGATAGGTGAACTTGCCAGCAAGAGTGAGAACAAGCAGGCAAACAGCAAAAGCTTCCTCCTTCTACATCCCTTTATCTGACCTGCCACCAGAAAGTGCTATACACATTCAGGGGTCTTCCTGCTTCAAATGATCCGATCAAGAAAATCCCTCACAGGAGTGCCCAAAGTTTCTACAATTGCAGTCAAGCTGATGATCAGGATTCGCCACCATACTAAGATAGGCATGTTTTTAGGAGATACGGTCTTCTTACTTTAATAGCATTCAGGTGCTTCCTGAACTATCTACTTATAGAATACTGTTCAGAGCTAAATATTTCCATTAATGAATATACATTTCC
The DNA here is from genome assembly GCF_011762505.2 of Arvicanthis niloticus. Classification (NCBI taxonomy): domain Eukaryota; kingdom Metazoa; phylum Chordata; class Mammalia; order Rodentia; family Muridae; genus Arvicanthis; species Arvicanthis niloticus. The sequence continues at coordinate 13,291,688 of NC_047668.1, forward strand.
TGACATTAGAGACTTGATTTGTTTATTGCTTTATCCTAAGGGCTTGAAATACTGCTAGTTACAACAGCTCCAGACATGGTACCATGGCCTGAGAGCTCAGAAATCAGGAGGCTGACACAGGAGGACCAAGAGTTTATGGCCAGCCAGGGATACTGAATTTTTGGGAGTGATGTGGGGTGGGGGGCAATTTAAGACAGGGTTTCGGTTTATAACCCTGACTGTCCTGGAGCTGTCTCCATAGACAAGGTTAGCCCCAGAAGTCTGACTGCCTCTGCCTCCCAAGTGCTGAGATTAAAGGCATGTGCCCCCACCAATTGGCTGACATTGAATTTTTTAAAAAATGTACTCAATAAAATATTTTTTGTTTGTGGAGTTTTTTCTTTTTTATTATATTCTTTATTTACATTTTAAATGTTGTCCCCCTTCCTGGTCCCCCTCTTTGTTGGAGTTTTTGATGATTTTTTTTAACTGGGATTCTTACTTGGCTGTCTGAGTTAGCCTTGCACTCCTAGGCTCAAATGACCCTGAGCAGCTGGGACAAGCTCACAGCACTGCGCCTGGCTTGTGTGTCGAGTGAATGAATGATTATCCTAACGTATGACATGACCTCTGTTTCAGATTTATTCTCAGAGGAAAACCTTACTTTCAAAGTCATGGACAACCCCAGCGTTGCCTCCCATGGTTTCACCACCGGAAGCAAACCCAGTCACTATTTTACCACTTTTGCAATCTGGGTGTCTTTTAGTTAGAAACTTTTTATTTTTAGGATTTGACATGTAAATGTTTGGTGAGTCCCCAACAAAAGAATAAGATATGTCTGCTGAGTCAAAAATAAATTGGACGAGAAATGGGGGTGTCTAAACACTTTTTGTGGAGCTTGGGATAGACAACAAGAAGCAAAGCTTTGTCGTGTGTGAGTGTGGCCAGGTACTCCTGCATCCAAAAGGGGCAAGTTCTTCAGCTTCTGTGGGAAAAAATGTTCCAAAGTTTCCTGAAACTTCTACTAATTAAAAATGAAATGCACCCAGCAAAGCCCTGGTCATTTCTAATTTACAATATTGCTTTGCTTCCAAGGTAAATGTGGACAAGTCACAACTTCTTCTGATGCCTGAGGGACTGAAAAAATTAAATCAGCAGGATTGGCTATTGATGTTTCTAGCGAACGTTTTGAAATCTCTCCCTTTCATCCATCTTGCAGGAAAACAGGATTGCTTTCTGAGCCTTCAAAGATATTAATTCCTTTAATAAATCCTTACTCGGACGTTGGGAACTTCCAAGGTTAGGTTTCTGTAGCAATCTTTCCATCAGGAGTGAACGTTGCCCGCAGGCAGACTCCCAATTTTTTTCAAAGTATCATCACTCTTGGTCTGAAACTGGGGTGAACCGGCATTACGAGAGATTAAGCACACCTTCTGTCCAGCCTTTTCAGATTTCCTTATTATATTCCTTGCAAAGCAAATTTCGAGACAGGCTGTTCGCCTTTCTGGGGATCAGCTCTTAATGAGATAATGCAGAGACGCCTGCAGTCATGGTCCCACCTCTGCTCTTTGACCCCTGCTCTAGCCAGAGCCAAGAACGTGGAGGGGGCGGGGCTGGACTCGAGGTCGAGGCAGGGAGTTTATCAAAACACATTGTGTGCACGTATGCGATTTTCAAAGAGTTAGTGCAAATATCATATTTTTAAAAACAAACAACGAAGAGTGAGAGATTCCTAAAATACACTGGGTATGTGTCAAGAAAGGGTACAGGAAACTGAACCGAAAGTTCTGCCATAGTAGTGAGTGTGCGAGCCTCACAGGGAGGGAGGGTAACCGGGTGCTGGGGACTCTGAGACAGCGACAGCGCTCGCTCTCTCTTCTTCAATAGGCTCTAAGGCTTAGTAGAAATATAAGAGGATGCCACCTCACTCTCGGGGACAGCATTATGTCAATGTCTCTCACTGAACGGGAACATCAAGGACATTAGTCTAACATGTTGTCCTAAGACAACTGCTATAAATTCCTGTTTAATGAGTAAATATGAATATGTCTCTGCTGAAAGAGTGGACGCCATTTCTCTTTTTGTCCTAGCCATTAAAAAGAGAAAAAGGGAGGATACACAGATTGTCTTTGTGGGAAAGAACAATGCTTGGTGACCCATCACTAAACTGGCATGGCTCTCCTGGACACTAAAAAGAGGGTGTCCATGTAGAGAGAAGACAGGGCAAGTATCAGAGGTTAGTTAGTATTAGAAATATTTTGAGGGACAGGTGGAAAGCCTGTAACTCACTGGGGTTTCAGTCTCACTTCCATGATGAATCTTTAGCTAGGGTTCCTTTTAATTTACTTTAGACTGACATGTCTAAATATTAAATGTGCCAAGCAAATTCACCCTTCAAAAATGATCAATGTTTGTCAAGTTACTAATGACTGCTGAACTACGAATTTAGAGATCTATTTTACTATGCCAATGTTTTCTTTTAAGATACAATGATGCAAATTTCAAGTTGAGGCTGTGACTCATGGCAGACTGCTTGCCAAGCATGCTCAAAGCTCTAGATGCCGTCCCCAGCTATGCGAAGGAAGGTAGGGCAATCGCCTGTGTGGAGAGCAGAAAACAACCTTCAGAATGCAGCTCCCCTCTTTCCCCTTGTTGAGGCAGAGTGTGCCTGTACTCCAGGTGAGGTAGCCAGTGAGCTTCTGTGTGATTCTCCTGCCTTTACTTCCTGTCTCACTCCGGAAGTGCTGAGATCACAAATGCACACCTGCTCCTCATCTGACTTCTCCTTGTGCATGAGTTCCCGAATCAAATGCATGACATCAGTCCTGTGCAGCTGGTACTCCTAAGCCGTCTTCTTGGGTTTTTAAAATGCTTGATAAACCTCCCCCAACCCTACTCTGGCCCCACCCCACGCCTTTTTTTTTTTTTTTTTTTTTTTTTTGAGATAGGATCTCACTGTGTTGATTTCTCTGACCTGGAACTCTCTATGTAGATCAGGGTAGTCTTGAACTCACAGAGATTGACTGCCTCTGCCTCCTCAGTGCTGGATTTAAAGGTGTATACCACCACATCTGGCTTTTTTTGTTTTATTACAGTTTAGTTCACTTAGTGTGACTGTGTGTGTGCATGTGTGTGTGTGTGTGTATGTGTGCATGAAGCATGACGTTACACACCAACTCATGACAACTGCATTTTTTTCTTCCACTCTCAGGGATTGAACACAGGTCATCCGTCATGGCAGAAAGTGCCTTAACCACTGAACTACCCTACTAGCCTAGGAGCCCGGACTTTTTAAGTTCTACAAGTAAATTTACATTTCATTATCAAGAACAATTTTTACCATAATGAAACCTATAATAATTGACTTAATATTTAAAAAAAAATAGCATCCTTCACTATAGACCACTGAGCAAACTCCTAGTTTCATGCATTTCTTCATTGTTTGACCTAAGAGTTTATGATTCCCCTAAGTATGGAGAGAATTCAATGCATCTTTTTTTTTTTTTAACTCCATAGATGAGTCTAACATGCAGCCAAGGTAGAGAACTCATGCCTCAGGGGATATAAACACAGTCTATGCCATCATGGGGACAGCCTCTGTCTACTAGTCTGTGCCATCATGGAGACAGCCTCTGTCTACTAGTCTATGCCATCATGGGGACAGCCTCTGTCTACTAGTCTGTGCCATCATGGGGACAGCCTCTGTCTACTAGTCTGTGCCATCATGGGGACAGCCTCTGTCTACTAGTCTGTGCCATCATGGGGACAGCCTCTGTCTACTAGTCTGTGCCATCATGGGGACAGCCTCTGTCTACTAGTCTGTGCCATCATGGGGACAGCCTCTGTCTACTAGTCTGTGCCATCATGGGGACAGCCTCTGTCTACTAGTCTGTGCCTTCATGGGGACAGCCTCTGTCTACTAGTCTGTGACATCATGGGGACAGCCTCTGTCTACTAGTCTGTGCCATCATGGAGACAGCCTCTGTCTACTAGTCTGTGACATCATGGGGACAGCCTCTGTCTACTAGTCTGTGACATCATGGGGACAGCCTCTGTCTACTAGTCTATGCCATCATGGGGACAGCCTCTGTCTACTAGTCTATGCCATCATGGGGACAGCCTCTGTCTATAGTAGACATGAGCTAGGAGCAGAAAGTTCTCAAACTCCACAGACGGGAAGTCACTCCACAGACGGGAAGTCACTCCACAGACGGGAAGTCATGGCAGAAGTGAGAGAGATTTCATAAACCAAAAGTTCATCCCACTAAGAGCCCGTGACCCTTCCGGAAACAGCAGGGAGGGGTGGGTAGCTCCACGCTCTCCTGTCCCGTTCTCTCCCAACAGAAATACTGAAGAACACCCAGATACCAAAAAGCTCAGAACACAAACTGATAAACAGCCAAAGGTTTACGAATCTGAGTTGACTACTCGGCGGAGGAAAGGACATCTGGAGACTGGCGGGAAGCGGGGGCATCTTCCCCGGAATTCCTGTGCTCATTCTGGGGAATGTCTCAGTTGAAGTGGCAACCACTTGCATTCCCAATGTAGACCCCGGGTTCTGGGGGAGAGCTGAACTTATTTGAAAATTACTATGCGTGTCTATTCCTTCTCCTCTGAGGTACCCCTGGGAACTGATTCAAGACACACCTCAGTTTTATCTAACTCAGGACTCACTCAAGCCAAAACAGTAACACATAGCTCAGGGCTGCACAGCTGTGATCCCAGCTACTGCAAAGACTGAGACCAGAAAGCACTCATCAGTCTCAGTTAGAGAACAAACAAAAGCCTACAAGGCAAACAAGCAACCCTCACACGCTGAGGATAAAAGATGAAGAATATAACAGATTGCCTGAGGCCCAGGAGGAGAAACTGAGGGTGATTCTTTGGGAAATCACCCACAGGAGCCAATGAGATAGCTAGCTCATCCAGTAAAGAGGTGCTTGCTGCCAAGCCTGCCAACCTGAGTTCAATCCCTGGAACCCATGTAGTGATGGGGAGAACCAGCGAGAGCTCCTCTCTGACTCTACATGCATCACACACACACACACACACACTCACACACACTCACACACACTCACACACACACAATCACACACACAATCACACATAATCACACACTCACACACTTACACACACACACTCACTCACACACACTCTCTCACACACAATCACACACACACACAATCACATAATCACACACGCTCACATACTTACACACTCACACACACACTCACAAACACACACACAATCACACATACTCACACACTCTCACACACACTCACTCACACTCACACACACTCACTCACACACTCACACCAACCTTTTTAAAGCCATAATTACTGCAAGACGTAGAACAGAATAACATGATTGTAAGTTTTAGAGGAGAATCACAGCTTTGGGGTCTATGACAATAGTTCTCAACCTTCCTAATGCTTTGACCCTTTAATACAGTTCCTCGTGTTGTGGTGACCCCCAGCCTTAAACTTATTTTCATTGCTTATTTTCATTTTCATTACATTATAACTGTAATTTTGCTACTGTTATGAATCATAATGTAAATATTTGATATGCAAAATATCTGAATGGGAATCCCAAAGGGATCGTGATCCACAGGTTGAGAACCACTGGTCTAAGATAAACATTTTACTTAATTCTAATTAAATTTTGCGTTTATCATATAAATACTACAAAGTAATTTTAAGATACATGTAAAGCAGGTGTGGTCGCATGTCTGTAATGGCAGCACTTGGGGGACAGAGGAAAGGGCATCAGGAGTTCAAAGCCAGTTTTAGTTATCAATCAACTTCAAGGGCAGCCTGGGTAAGGCCAGCAGGATGGCTCAGCAGGTGAAGGAGCTGGCAAAGCAAACCTGACAATTTGACTTTGATCTTCAGAACCTCCGAGAAGGTGGGAGAGAAGAACAGACTCCACAAAGTTGTCCTCTGCCCTCAACAGGCCATACACACACATTCAAGTGCAGACGCGCGCGCGCGCGCGCGCGCACACACACACAAAGTTTTAACTAAAAACAGAAAGGAACCTGCATTCACATACCTGTAAACATAATAGTTATATATCAGTGTTGTCTTATAAAAAAAAAAGAAAGAAAAAAGCCAGTTAGGAGTGACACAGACCTTTAATCCCACCACTCATGAGCCAGAGGAAGGTGGACCTCCTAAATTTTGAGTTCAAGGCCAGCCTAGTCTACAGAGTGAATTCCAGGACAGCTAAGGCTACACAGAGAAACCGTGTCTCAAAACAACAACAACAAAGGTAAAGTCAGGCATGGTGGTGTATGCCTGGATGCCCATCACTTCTGGAAAGAAACAGGAAGATACTGCATTCAAGACCCTGCTGGGCTATGTGGCAAACCACTGCAAATGTCAGACCACTACAGACTACATAGTAAGACCGTGTGTCAAAACACCAGTGGCTCTGCTTGGAGCTTAGGGACGCACAGAATTCCAGGCTGTTGCCATTCCTACGCAAACAGAACTCATTTTCTTATCAACACGGCAGGATTTTATTAAATCCTATCGGAGTCTTAGGGAAGACTTTTGTTGCTATCCTCGTTCTCATCACCAGCTCGGCAAAATAACCATTTCTGCTGATGTGGGCTAAGGTCCACGGAAGAGCCTGTGAATGCACGCCAGTCAGGAAGGATGGATCTTGGGTTCCCTGGCTAAGCTGAAGCAGCAAGCGCTGCAGACCAGAGAGCATTCGACAACTGCCGAAGTCATATCTTAGGCATTATTTCATCTGATCTTCAAAAGATTTCTCGTCTGTACTCATTCCTGGGTCACGTTGCCTGCTTCTCAGGCGTGCCCCATCCCACTGCCTGTCCATTTTCTTAATAGACTTAGTTCACAGATTGAAAGGAATGTAACCAGATCAGTAAAATGCACCCTCACCCTTTCCTTCCTTTTACTTAAAAGAGAAAGAAAGAAAGAAAAAGAAAGAAAGAAAGAAAGAAAGAAAGAAAGAAAGAAAGAAAGAAAGAAAGAAAGAAAAGGCTTATTACATTATTTATTTGTAGGTAGTTGGGGCAGGTGTGCCTCTGTGTGTATGTATGTGTGTATGTGTGTGTGTATGTGTGTGTATGTGTATGTGTGTGTATGTGTGTATGTGTGTGTATGTATGTGTGTATGTGTGTGTATGTGTGTGTGTATGTGAGTATGTGTGTGTGTGTGTGTGTGTGTGTGTGTGTGTGTGTGTGTGTGTGTGTGTGTGCAGGGCAGAGAATGGGAGCTGGTTCTTAGGAATTAAGCTCAGGCCTCACGCTCAGCTGCAAGCAACTTTGAGCTATCTCACCACCACATTTCTCTTTTTCTTTTTTTTTAAACAGGATCTCACTCTCTCTGTAGCCCAGGCTGTCCTAGAACTTATCCCGTAAGTATCTGGGAACATATATCCCAGAGGAGACTTAACGCTGTAGCTTTCCTCCTGCTTCAGCCTTGCAGTTGCTGGGTTATAGACATGAACCACCACCACACGTGGCTTATCCTTGGCTTTTGCAGTTCTGTCCTTCAATACCAGGCCACTCAGGTCCTAGACAGCAAATCTGAGCAGCTAGCCTGGGCCTCCTCAGGGCTCTAGAAGCCAAGGAAATCATAGGGACAGGGAAGAGACCACCATGCCTGCCATGCTCTGGGACTTGGGTTCGTCCTTATGCCTTGATGGATGGGACTGTTCACACCACAGCGAAGACCTGCACAGTTTAAAAGAGTCTCGCTCCATCTTGATGTTCTTTCTTCAAGTGCTAGAAATCTAACTTGGGGCCTCAGCATGCTAGGAAAATGTCCTCCCCCCATCCCCACGCTACACCCCCTCAGCCCTAAACTGGGGTGCAACTCCTTCTCTATCTCCCTCTCTGCTCCCAATCGTACCAGTCAGTGTCTTTAAGTTTTATTTTGGTTTTATCTGCAAAACATTATATAAAGCTAAAAATAGTTCCACGTTAAAGTCTTGTGAGGAGGGAGATTATCTTTCAAACACTTGCATAAACAGCCAAACCTCACATTGAAATTAGAACAAGTCACAGTAAAACAAAAATGATTGCTATTGATCGGGTTTTATTCTTAGCACCGGCTAAGTAACTGTGTGCAAAGTGTAAAATCTTCACTTGTTGATTTCTAAGATTAAAATCAATACAACTGTCCATAATCCATAACACTCAGTCTGCCTCCCCAGAGCAGATCAGACAAGAGCAATTAGATTTCTGCCTGACTAGGAGGAAGAGAAAATGGTTTCATCTGGGATCAAAACTGTCCTCTTAGGCTGAATTCCACTTTCTTTTGCTGGTTAGCACTTAGCGATTACTTCTGTGTTATATTTGGTTCAGATGATCAAAATCTTCCCCCATAATCTTCAATAAAAAGGGGGCCAGAGTTTAAAGTTTGATCCCGATTCTAAATTTTAAGGATTGTGCCTCCAACGTCACTTCCTTCCCAAGTTCTCTTCTTGATGGGATTTTAAAGGTGGTTCTACCCCCTTTACCCCTACAGGAGAAAGTCAGCCTGTAGCATCAGGCTTGGCTCACTGCGTTTACAGTTCTTGACTTGGAATACGGAATTAACTTCAGACAAGGACAGGTTTGACCTGGCCTAATAGGTATGCAGATGAAAGGAACACCATTGAAAACATTCTTCGGTGACCACAAGAGTTTCATCAAGTATTTGAAAGGCTTGTATGTGCGGCTGGATGGTAATGTTTTGTTCTTTATGTTTAAAGATTTTGTTTGTTTTGGGTTTTTTGTTTGTTTGTTTGGGAGTTGGTTCTTTATTAGGGGATTGGTTTTGACTTATTTGGATTTGGGTTTTTTTTTTTTTTTTTTTTTTTTTAGACAGAGTGTCACAATGTGCTCTTCTGAAACTCATTAGGTAGCTCAGAATGACCTTGAGCCCCTAGAAATCCTCCTGTCTCAGACTCCTAAATGCTGGGATTAAAGCCATGAACCACTATACCTGCTTACTTTAACTTGAGGTTTTTTGAGACAGAGTTTCACTATGTAGCCCAGGCTAGTCTTGAACATGTGAGCCTTCTCCCTCAGCCTCGCTGTACTTCGGGTTAGAGGTATACATACCCCACTTGGCTTACCAATATGAAACAAGATTACAATTTGGGGGTTTGAATGATAAATGTCCACGATAGGGCCAGTATTTGAATGTTTAGTTCCCACCTGGTGGAATTGTTTAAAAGTGATTAGAAGATGTGATCTTGCCAAAGGAGGTGTATCACTGGGCTTTGCGGTTTCAAAAACTCACACTAGTTTTTATTTGCGCTCTCTCTCTCTCTCTCTCTCTCTCTCTCTCTCTCTCTCTCTCTCTCTCTCTCTCTCTCTCTGCCTCCTACCTGTGGATCAGGATATAAAGCTCTCAGTTTTTGTCCCAGCAAAATGCCTTCCTGCCTGTCTGTCACCACACTCCTTGAGACCTCCAAATAAATGCTTTCTTCCATAAGCTCTCTTGGTCGTGGTGTCTCTTCACAGCATAAAGCAGTATGCTTCCTGTCTGTAGTACCTGCTGCCACGCCTCCCTAATGCTACACCTCCCTGATGCCACGCCTCCTGATGCCACGCCTCCTGATGCCACGCCTCCCTGCTGTCATGGCTCTTATCCCTGTGGAACTGTAAATCCAGGTAAACTCTCTCTTCTAAAAGTTACTTTGGGTCATGGTATTCTATCACAGCAACAGAAAAGTAACTAGCTCACGTTTCTTCCCAGCCTTACTTTATTTTCATGTCAAATTGGGAAACTCAACCTATCTCCCATGAAGATACTTGCTATTCTGTGCAAATAGGCTACTCTGATGTTTGGCGTCAGCACCCCTCAGCTACTGTACCATGGACAAGAGAGAAGAAAGACAACTACAGCCACTTACACTCAGGTCACTTGACTACTTTGGATCTGTGGCTCTCCCACATGAGAATACAAAGTTATCTCATAAAAAAGCAACTCTCAATGCTGATCCCAACTCTACTATCCTGAGATAAATCAAAGGGAAAAAAAAAGTTTGAATCCAGATGATGATTCATCACTGGGGACCTGAGCCCTTAAGTTCTGTCAGGAAGAACTTCTTCCCTGAAAGAACTTCACACCTCCAGGAGAATTCTGTTTACAAGAGAGCTTGAGGGTGAGAATAACATGTGTTCTCTGGTTTATTTGTTGTGGCTGTTGCTTTTTCCAATGCTAGCCTTACTTACATAAACTAGCCAAGCACTCTGCCACTGAGCTAAGTTGCCAGGCCTTATGTGTCATTTCATGATCGAGGTCACCACAGGGTGACACATCCTCTATCATTTGGACATTAAGTTGCAGTAATGTAGGAAGAAGAGGGCGCTCACAGATCCAGCTTGCGTGCTACTAACGTGACCAAAAGATGGCAATGACTTGTCTAGCACCTGCATCAATGAGGCTTGTTCATTGGCCATGAACAAGCTTGGTGTCTCTCCTTTTTATTCAGTGCTTAAACCCAGGAACTTGCTCTAACACTGAGCTACAGCCTCGATCAGCCTTAGGATTTATAGTTTATTTTATTTTATTGGTGGCCAGACTTCACATTTTAGTAAAAACATTTATCCCTCTGATTATAATGATGGCACATACCTCTTCTATTCTGGCAATACAGAAAAAACACCATGTAATAATACTAGAAGTCTCGGCAGCTGAAGCAACTGCTCTCTGCGGACTCTTCCAAACCATATGCACAAGCTCATTGCATGAATGCTCACTTGTTCCTGTGTGGGGTTTTCCTACCCACTAAGCAAATAATGCTGAAACATTAGACATCAGCATGTGTCACCCAATTCAATACCAACTTGTCTAATGCCCTAACCTTCACTTCGTGTGCAAATCACAGCCACCAGTTGTTTTCCTGTGCTTACTGCTAACAAGCCACAAACTGAGGTTCCCACAGTCCCTTCTTGAGACTCAACCGATTTGCAGAACATCTCACAGAATCCAAGAAATACTTGCTTACATTTGCTGGTTAGTTGTGAAGAATAATACAAAAGAAACCAGTGAACCCAGATGAGGAAATGGTTTGGAGAAATTACAGGGGAGGGTGTCAGTGAAGCTTTCATGTTCTCTCTGGCACGCCCTCCCTCCAGGATCCACCAAGAACTCCAGCTCTCCCATCAGTTTAAGAACCCTGTCCTATCCTTTTAGCATTTTGTGGTTAATTCATTATCTAAACATAATCTGTTGTTTAACTGGTGAAGCCATGCCCACTGGTGATTGACTTAACTTTCAGCCATTCTCCCGTCCCCAGAGGTTGAGGAGAAAATGCTAAAAGTTCCAACCCAGAAACCTGGCTTGATCTTTCCAGTCAGACCCCAACCTGAAGCTACCTTGGGGATGCCAGCCATTCAAGTCACCTCATTAGCATTACCAGAAGATACTTCTTTAGAGATCCATGGGTTTCAAAATGGGTGTTCTTAGGTGGATACCAAATATAGTATGAGATATATATATATATATATATATATATATATATATATATATATATATAATCACTGATCCATAAACACAGTATCTGGTCTGAGAATTTTCACTGAGGAATCCTGAAAGAACTACAACAGTTTGTGCTATAGTCACATTGAAGACCCACTAAGGGAAAGCCTCTTAGCAAAAAGAATGGCATCTATCTCTGGGTGGAGACATGTCACCATCTCCTTCCTTAAGAGTTAATGTAGATGTTCAGAATCAAGACTTCATCTTGGAGGCTTTTTCCTTTGATGAGTATGAAGTGTCCTTCCCCATCTCTTTTGGTTACTTTTGGTTGAAAGTCTATTTTATTAGATATTAGAATGGCTACTCCAGCTTGTTTCTTGGGTCCATTTGCTTGGAAAATCTTTTTCCAGCCCTTATTCTAAGGTAGTGTCTGTCTTTGTTGCTGAGGTGTGTTTCTTGTATGCAGCAGAATGATGGATCCTGTTTACATGTCCACTCTGTTAGCCTGTGTCATTTTATTGGTGGAATGGGTCCATTGATGTTGAGTGATATTAATGACCAATGGTGGTTAGTTCCTGTTATTTTGTCATTGGAAGTGGTACTCTGTGTGTGTGTGTGTGTGTGTGTGTGTGAGAGAGAGAGAGAGAGAGAGAGAGAGAGAGAGAGAGAGAGAGAGAGAGAGCTCTTCTTTTGGGTTTTCTGTGAGATAATTAATTTCTTGTGTTTTCTTGAGTGTGGTTACCCTCCTTGTGTTGAAAGTTTGCTTCAGCCGGGCAGTGGTGGCGCACGCCTTTAATCCCAGCACTCGGGAGGCAGAGGCAGGCGGATTTCTGAGTTCGAGGCTAGCCTGGTCTACAGAGTGAGTTTCAGGACAACCAGGGCTATACAGAGAAACCTTGTCTCGAAAAACCAAAAAAAGAAGAAAAAAAGAGAAAAAAAAGAAATTGTGCTTCTTCTAGTACGTCTCCTGTATGGCTGGATTAGTTATTATTTAAATTTTGTTTTGGCATGTAATATTTTGGTTTCTCTATCTGTTGTGACTGAGAATTTTGCTGGGTATAGTAGTCTGGGCATCTGTGGTCTCTTAGGGTCAGCAAGACATCTGTCCAGGATCTTCTGTCTCTTAGAGTCTCTGTCAGGTGTAATTCTGATAGGTCTGCCTTTATATATTATTTGGCCTTTTTACCTTACAGCTTTAAATATTCTTTTTTTTTATTCTGTACACTTAGTGATTTGATTATTCTGTGGCCAGAAGATTTTCCTTTCTGGTTCAATCTATTTGGTGTTCTGTAGGCTTCTTGTGTGTTTATGGCCATCTCTTTCTTCAGGTTAGGGAAGTTTTCTTCTATGATTTTGTTGAAGATATTTTCTGGCCCTTTGAACTGGCTATCTTCATCCTATTCTATTCCTATGAAGAGAGACAGAAGAGAGTCCCAGAGGGCCCGGAGAATGAATGTAAATATACAGCTGCCAGGGATGGAGGTGGGGGTGCCAGGAATCTCTTGGAACTCCCAGAGACCTGGGATGGGGAGGCTCCCATGAATCAATGCGGCTAGCCTTATCAAAAATGCCCATCAGTGGGGATATGAAACCTGAAAAGACCACTTCCAGTAGCCAGAGAGGACACCCCCCCCCCCAGTGGAGTCATGAGGACATCATCCCACCTATAAAACTTTTGACCCAAATATGGTCCTGTCTAAAAAAAATGCAGGGGCAAAGATGGAGCAGAGACTGAAGGAATGACAGACCAGTGACCTACCCAACTTGAGACACATCTCATGAGCAGGCACCAACCCCTGACATTCTTACTGAAACTATGTTGTGCTTGTAGACAGGAGCATAGCATAGCTGTCCTCTGAGAGGCTCTACCAGCAACTGACTGAGACAGATGCAGATACTCACAGCCAAAGATTGGACAGAGGTCAGCGACCCCATGGAAGAGTTAAAGGAAGGATTGAAGGACCTGAAGGGAATGGCAACCCCACAGGAAGAACAATAGTGCCAACTAACCTGGACCCCTGGGATGAGTCCACCCCCCCACCCCCCACCCCCCACCCCCCACCCCCCACCCCCACACACACATGCAGCAGAGGGCTGCCTTGTCTGGCCTCAGTGGTAGATGATACACATAATCGCATAGTCCTGCAGAGGCTTGATGCATGGGGGGAGGATAGGGGGTGTCACCCTCTCAGAGGCAAAAGGTCAGGGAGGATGTGGAGAAGAACCCTGGGAAGAGGAACATGGAGGCTCAGCATTGGGGATGTAAATTTTTTTAAAAAATAAAATAAAAAAGAGTTAATGTAGGGGGCTGGAGAAGTGGCTCAGTGGTTAAGAGCAACTAATGTTCTTCCAGAGGACCTAAGTTCAATTCCCAGAACCCACATCAGGTGGCTACAACCACCTGTCACTCCAGTTCCAGGGGATCTGACACACACACACACACACTTAAAAATAAATCTTTTCTTAAAAGAGTTAATATAGGGGCTGGAGAGATGGCTCAGTCAGGTCTGTTCCACACCCACACCTGCTGTTCACAACTGCCTGTCACTCCAGTTCCAGGGGATTCTATACCCTCATCTGGCCTCCACAGGTATGTCCATGCATGTGATGCATGGACAGACAACTAGGTGTACATAATACATACAAACAAAAATAAAAGTTTGGGGGTAAGAGTTAGTTCAGATGAGCTGACCAGTCACCCGAGCAAGGGCCCACCCTCAGGAATATAGGTTTGCCTCAGGCCAAGCTAAATATGTCTGAAGGAATAATTAGCCCTTTAAAAAGAGAACGGACCAGGGTACCCCATGTGCAATGAAGTGAAGTCTTATGTAAAGAGATAAGGTACTCTTCCTTCCCAGTGGATTGAACAGGGAAATTGGGATGCTGTCTTAGGGATCTCATCAGTAAAAGAATTTAAAAATAGATCCAAAAAGAGGTTTGAGGACAATTTTGTTATAGTTGAAAGGCAAACCCAAGGCTGGAAAGCTGTAAATCTTGGCTGCTGCCTGGAGGAAGAAGATGGATGAGAGAGAGAGAGAGAGAGAGAGAGAGAGAGAGAGAGAGAGAGAGAGAATGTCATGCCCTTTGAGTAAGCTGGATGTCAGGGAGGGGAGCTTAGGGAAAAAGTGAGGTCTAAAGGGTTAGGGGAAGCACAATCGGGAAAGAGATGGAAAAAAAGGAAAAGGCGTACTTTCCTGAGTAGTTCAGGGGTGGGAATTCTGGGACAGACATGTATATTTTTGCACATGTCTTTAATCCCAACTTCCTCAGATTTATAAAATTTCAAAGTAAAAAGAAGAGGGGAAAAAAAATTTATTTGAGACTATTTTTCTATAGAATGATGAGGACAAATGCCAGAAAATAGGAAGGAAATAGGCAGTAAGTGTTCTATTCTTCCAACTAACCCCCCCCCCAATAGTGTTGTAAGCCTTACCAATGGAAACATGAAAAGTGGGGCTGGGAGTGTGCCTCAGTGGTTAGAGCACCTGTCTCTTGTGCCTGCCGCTCTTCAGAACAGCAAGATACAAGGTGTGTATAGGAAGGATTCTTTTTCATGTTAGAGCACAGGAAAGCAGAGACCTTGAGAAGTCTATCTTAAAAATACTCTATCTTAATCTCTGACCTGTTGGATCCTAATGTGAGAGCCATGTGATACGCCTTTGCCTGACTCTGTCCTCTCAAACGCATCTCTGTCTAAACCAAGAATCAGCATCCCTAAGGGCAGGCTGTCAAGGACCTACTGCCATCCCACTGCTATCACTCAGCAGGGTGAATAACTTTCCTCTATTATTTTTATCAGAATAACTTAAGTGATAAGTCGGTAGGGGGTATATTTGCAGCTCAGCATGTGGAACCAAAGAAATCTGACTCATTGCCTGGTAAGGAAAATAACCATCCCCATCCCCCATCCCCCATCCCCCATCCCCCATCCCCCATCCCCCATCCCCCATCCCCCATCCCCCATCCCCCATCCCCCCATCCCCCCATCCCCCATCCCCCATCCCCCATCCCCCATCCCCCATCCCCCATCCCCCATCCCCCATCCCCCATCCCCAGTGCAGACTCCTGTTCTGCTCAGAACTTTAATATACAAGGCAAAATGTTTTACATATTATTCAGGAAGTTCCATTACAAGTAACCAGTACTGGCAGATGTTACTGTCGAAAAGACTGATGGGCCTCTCTCTAGCTCTCTCCTCACATGCTCCTTAAAGAAGGAGTCCATGTCTTCTCCAAATCTATGTATAACTGCTCAACAATGGGTTCCATACGGCCTCTCATGAGTGACTGTGTAAGTGTTAGGAGTAACTTGGGGACGAATCTCAGAAAATCTTACTTATCTATTTTGGTTTCCTATAAATAGGTGTTTTCAGTGAACACACAAAACAGAGTTAGGGCTTGGGGGTGTGGGATTACCTAGTGTGCAGGAAGCTGTGAGTTCAGTCCCCGGCACCGCACCGAGTAAACCAGGCATGGTAGTGCATG
This sequence comes from Arvicanthis niloticus, assembly GCF_011762505.2. Lineage (NCBI taxonomy): Eukaryota > Metazoa > Chordata > Mammalia > Rodentia > Muridae > Arvicanthis > Arvicanthis niloticus. The sequence goes on from NC_047668.1 coordinate 13,307,601, forward strand.
CCTGTAATCCCAGCAAGCAGGAGACAGAAGCAGGAGTTCAAGGTCACCTTCATCCACAGGGCAGATTTGAGGCTACCCCACGTACAGGACACTTGATCTAAAAAGCAAAAATTGAAATACATCGCAAAGGAGTTTTAAATCTTCTCTAGGCCTGGAGAGATGGCTTTAGCAGTTAAGAGCACTTGCTGCTCCTGCAGAGGGTTAAGTTCCCAGCAGTGGTGGCTCACAACCACCTGTCAGCCTAGTTTCAGGGCACCTAATGCACTCTTCTGAACTCAGGCGCCAGACATACACATAGTGAACAGACATCATGCAACCCAAAACTCCTATACATAAAATCCAATTTTATTTTAAAAACTGTTAATACTCTAATTTGGGGAGACAGTGGCAGGACGATTCTGAGCTCAAGGCTAGCCTGCACTACTTAAAAGGATGTATCTCAAGAAAAAAAAGTGAGACAGGTGTAATGACACATACCTTTAATCATGGTACTCGAGAACCAGATGTAGGTGGATCTCTGTGAGTTCAAGGCCAGCCTGGTCTATGTGAGTTCCAAGGCAGCCAGGGCTACACAGAGAAACCCTGTCAAAAAAAAAAAAAAAAAAAAAAAAGATTATAACTCTCATTTTACAACAGATATAGAAACTAAACTAAATCCAAAACCACCAAAGTTTCTGAACTACACAAGCAATAAATTAAAACAGACTTGAAGTCTAATGTTTTTAGGGCTTTCCCTACAACCTACTCTGTCTTTTTGGAAAATAAAAATAAAAATTAAACAAAGGAAAAACTGCCACCTTCAACCCAGGGGATGGATGTTTAGTCGACTATGAAGAAGGAAAGAGGGGAACCCCAAAACAGCTCAGGGGGCAAAGACCACCCTGGGACTCTCAGGAAGGAAGGAGAGAATAGATTCCTGAAAGTTGTCCTCTGACCTTCACATGCATGCTGTGGTGAACATGTACACATGCACACACAGATAGATAGATAGATAGATAGATAGATAGATAGATAGATAGATAGATAGAGATAGAGATAGAGATAGAGATAGAGATAGAGATAGAGATAGAGATAGAGATAGAGATAGAGATAGATATATGGAGTCCAGTGGTTAAGCGAATTGGCTGCTCTAGAAGAAGACCTGGGTCCAGTTCCCAGCTACTACATGGTGGTTCACAGGCATGGTAACTCCAGTTCCTGGCATCCAATGCCTCTTCTGATCTCAACAGCGTCCTGTACACATGTGGCTACCTGTTTGTGCTCAGGCACACAAACATATACATAAATAAATAAATATTTAAAAAATAATAAGAATTGTTGTACAAATCAGCTATAGTTTTCAGCCCACTTAATATTAAAAGACTCTGGTCACACATCTATAAGAATGTGCGTGCCAGCCCGTGCCGACCTGTATCTACACAGGGCACTCTGTGGCCACACCATACCTTCTCTCAACTAGAATAGCTGCCTGGACTTGCCACAATATAAATGCCTGAAAACTAAAAGCCAACTGTCACTATTTAACCATGTGCATTTAATTTTGCCTTTTAAAATTACAAACTACTTCACACTGAGTGTCAGAACACACAGCCTTAATCCTGGCACTAGGGAGGCAGAGGCGAGCTGATCTCTTTGAATCTGAGGACAGCCTGCTCTGCATGTTGAGAACACATTTTAAAAACAAATTATCAACTACTTAGGATAGTCTGGAAAAATAGAGAATACAGGAAACTCGAATCACCAAGCATTGGATAATCTTCCATTGTGTTACATAGTTTCTGTTTCTTCAGCATTTTCCACTTGTTTGCCTGTTTCCCTGGCAGAGTCTTGTCCCCGAGTTGGCCTCAAGTTTAGCTCTAAGGAACCTCCCACCACAGCCTCCTAAGAAATCAAGAAGTCTGGTGCTATTGCTGCTGCTTTCAAAAGCACTAGGATGGTGTAGAAACCTTCCCTCTCTCTAATCGGCTACTAACTGGCGTTTGCCACTGTGCTGTTCCCATTCACAAATTATAGTCTTATCCCACAGCTATCAATATCAGTGCCTATTATTGTTTTACATATGCTTAAATGATAGCATTAAATCACCTTCTTAAATTTGCTTTATGTTTCCACTCACACTAAGGATTTTAAGTCTTATCCAAGTTGAGAATATTCTGGAAGAACATATGAGGAAGGGAGCCTGTGGCTATACAGTGTTTGCCTGCCAGGAATGAGACCCTGATTTGGAGCCAAGTGCCACAGGAAAAATGTTTCCTTGATCAGACATCATAGCTCATGGTTGTAATCACAGCGTTTGAGAAGATGAAACTAGCCTGAGCTATTGCTTAAATGAACAACAAACAGAAGGCTGAGGGTGGCTCGGTGGTCATGAGCCCTGGCTGCTCCTCCAGAGGACCCTGGTTAGGTTCCTAGCACCCACATGGGAGCTCACAGCTATCTGTAACTCCAGTTCCGAGGGATCCAATACTCTCTTCCAGGTATCAGGCACACAAGTGGTAGCCAGATATATATCCAAGCAAAACAACCACATACATAAAATAAAAACTTAAAGATCAGATTAAAAGAGAGAGAGAAGGTGAAGGATGAAAGAGGCTGTTTATCTGCTACAGAGGAGTAAGGCAAACCCTTGGACTCCGCTGGTGTCAATTAAAAAAAATATACTAAAAATAGAACTGCCATATGGTCCTGCTTTACCTTCTTCCTGGGTATATAACTCAAAGCAGTCAGGGTCAGCATGGAACAGAGACAGCGACACACCCAAGTCTATCATGCCGCTGTTCAACAATAGACAAGTTATAGAATCAGCCTGCAGGTCCATCAGCAGATGAGTGGATAAAGACAACGGGGTGTAAATGCCACATACGTATTTACACACCATGTAGTGTAAAAACTCCTGATCTTCCTGTCCCGGTAAGGTCCTGGGAGTTTTATTTAGCCATAAAGAAGAATGAAATGGCCCTTTCCAGCCTCTGCCTTGAACCCTGCAGCTGCCGCGATGTTGATGCCTAAGAAGAATCAGATTGCCATCTATGAACTACTTTTTAAGGAAGGCATGATGGTCGCCAAAAAAGATGTCCACATGCCCAAACACCCGGAGCTGGCAGACAAGAATGTGACCAACCTTCATATAATGAAGGCCATGCAGTCTCGAGGCTACGTGAAGGAGCAGTTTGCTTGGAGACATTTCTACTGGTACCTTACGAATGAGGGCATCTAGTATCTCTGAGATTACCTGCACCTACCTCTGGAGATTGTGCCTGCCACCCTGTGCTGCCCCGAGGGCCCACAAGATTCACAAGGGGGTGGGGGAGACAGAGACATGTACAAAAGGAGTGCTGACCCCCTGGAGCTGACAAGAAAACCAAGGCTGGGGCTGGCTCAGCAACTGAGTTCCAGTTTAGAGGTGACGTGGTCAGCCACTTCAGTGAAATTGGAGATTATGTTGTATTAAATAAACTTTAAAGAAAAACAAAAACAAAAAAAAAGGATGAAATGGATGGAACTAGAAATTGTTGCAATCGGAAAAATAAAACAGACAGACCTGGAAAATTTTTATTTTGTTTTGTTTTATTTTGTTTTGTTTTGTTTTGTGGGGCCAGAAACACCTTGGATAGCCAGTCTAGAGCAAGAGTGGGGTTGAGAAGTCTCCAAACCCAGAAAATCTCGTCCTGAGACTGGGAGGAGTTACAACTGTTCCCTTCTTGGTCTGGAGAGGCATGCCCCAGCATTCATAGCCTGTGAGGCCCTGTCCTATTCATTTACAGCACACAGAACAGTAACAGAGAGGCCATAAATGGATAAAACATAGGAAGACTTTAACGTTATAGAGACAGGGGGAGTGTATGACCCCCATCTCTGCCACCTTTGAGGTATTCACATAACCTGGTGGCCAGATTACAGGCTTAACTTCCTTTCTCACCCTGAAAACTCCTACCCACTGTCTGAGGTCTATGTAGCCCTTGTTACCCCCAATAAAAGAGAGCTGTTTCACTGAAAACTGTCTCGGGAGAAGGCTATTCCCCAAGCTAGCTGAGATCCTGAGAATCTACCCGCCTAGATAACCGTCTTTTCTTCCATTCCAGAATAGAACACAACAGTGCCAGAATACCCTGAGAGCAAAAGCAGAACCTAGCCACATTTTTTTCTTATGCAAATCTAGGTGATTGATTGATTGATTGAGAGCCTCCTGTCAGGCTAGCCTCCAACTCACTATGTATAGCTAAGAATGACTAAACTTCCTTTCTCTACCCCATGCCTGCTTCACAAGGTTCTGAGCTAGGACCCCGGACTGTTATCCTGGGTACCCTTGCTCCTGGCCCATATTAGCGTCCCTCTTCTGCCAGGTGCTCTCTCCAGAGGGCTGATCAGCTGTTCTCTACCTGCTCTGTGGGAGCTAATTATTTTTGGCTTCCCAGTGAGGCCCTGTCCTATTCATTTCCAGCACACAGAACAGTAACCGGGAGACCATAAAAGGATGAAACATAGGAAGACTTTAAATTATAGAGACCAGGGCGAGTGTAAGCACGGGTACCACACACCATCTGCCAGCTCGAAAGCGCTGCTGTGTCCACTGATTAACATTTTTATCATCGAAGCATGTACGTGTTGCTGGAAGTGATGATGGTGGCTTGTGTGTGAGTGTGAGTGTGTGTATGGGGATGTGAGTGTGTGTGTGTGTGTGTGTGTGTATGGGGGTGTGTGAGTGTGTATGTGTTGCTATGTGGTGTGTACGTGTAGTGTGGTATGAGTGTGTATGTGTGTATGGGGGTGTGTGTGAGTATGTGTGTGAGTGTGTGTGTGAGTGTGTGTGTGCACTGTGTGGTGTGTGTGTAGTGTGGTATGAGTGTGTATGTGTGTATGGGGAGTGTGTGTGAGTATGTGTATGGGGGTGTGAGTATGTGTGTGAGTGTGTGTGTGCACTGTGTGGTGTGTGTGTAGTGTGGTGTGATTGTGTAAGAGAGTGTGTGTGAGTGTTTGTGAATGTGTGTATGGGGGTGTGAGTATGTGTGTGTGAGTGTGTGTGTGTATGAGGGGTGTGAGTATGTGTATGTGTATGAGTGTGTGTGTATAGGGGTGTGAGTATGTGTGTGAGTGTGTGTGTGCTATATGGTGTGTATGTGTAGTGTGGTGTGTGAGTATGAGGTGTGTGTGATATATATGTGTGTATAGAGTGCTGTATGTGTGGTGTGTGTGGTGTGTATGTGTAGTGTGGGGTGTGTGTGTGGTGTGTGGTATATATGTGTATATAGAGTGTTGTATGTGTTGTGTGTGCTGTGTGTGTGGTGTATAGTTAGTGTGTATGTGTTTGTGGTGAATGTGTGTGTGCTGTGTGTATGTGTGCTGTGTGTGAGGTATGTATTCTGTGTATGTTGTGTGTATGTGTATGTGGTGTGGTATGTATGGTGTGTGTGTGGTATGCAGTGTGTGTGGTGTGTATGTATGTGCATGTGTGTGTATGTGGTGTGTAGTGTGTCTGTGTGTGTGGTGTGTGTACTATAGAGTGTATGTGGTGTGTGTGGTATGTGTATGTGTGTATATGTGGTGTGTAGTGTGTGTGTATGTGTGTGTGTATGTGTGTGTGGTATGCAGTGTGTGGTGTGTGTGTGGTATGTGTATGTGGTATGTGTGGTGGGTATGTTTTGTGTGTGTGTGTGTGTGTGTGTGTGTGTGTGTGTGTGTGTGTGTGTGTTGGTGGGGGAAGGGTCTATCTGGGCAACTTTTTTTAACCAAAAATAGTTTCTTTCTTCTGTCCCTTTCTTAGCAAGTCATTACCATTGACAAAGCCTCATAACTAGGTTAATAGCTGTTACTGTGTGATCTCTAAGGATTGTTTTATTGCTGGTTTTTTTTTTCTTACGGCCCCATCTTTTTTGCTCTTCAAGGCACAGTGGCATAAAGGATACATATAGCCCGCATTTGCTTCTTCGGGCATAGGAATTACACCAGGCTATTTCTAAACAGACAGTATTCTAGTTCTTCTCTTTAGATGCCAATTAGAAGATTAGCGTCTTTTCTCTCTCCCTCTTTGCTATTAAATAGTCACACAAAAGCCGAGCTGACAAATGACTCCTTCCATGGTGCTCCACAAAGACAGACAATAGATCATCATCATTTAGTATACTCAAATCCTATTAATCACAGATTAATGAGAACATGTCTAGTGGGCAAGAAATTACCAGAATGTGGGTCTCCTGGCTTGTTACCCACGTAACATCTGCCGGCCTTACCTTCAGTGTCATGTCATCTTTTATCACATTGAGATAATGTTTGCTCCAGAAACATAATTAAGATAATGGAGCAGATTCAGAACCTTCCCTTAATAATTAAAGAGCCGGGGTTATGCTTCTCAGTCTAGTGGCTTTTAAAAAAACTAATTTCCCTCTGTTTTTGATTATTTCCTTTTTTCTTTTGCTCACAATGAACCATCGAATATTGGGGTTTGGGCTTTCCTGGTTTTACCTCTCTATAAACTGAGAGATTAATCTTCATGCCCAAAACTAGGACAGAGTCAGACCTGGAATTCATTTTTCTACTGGAATAAAAATCTATAGAACACAGGATATACCATTACATCCACATACATGATCAGCCATTTTTGCAATCTGAAATATTCTAATTAAAATTTACACTTAGGTTCCATCTGAGCTTATACGAAACATTAAATGTCAAATTGCCTTTCTCTGACTCTCAACCGTAATGTGCTATTTTATCTTTTTAATAGCCTCGAATATTTAATATTTTTTAAACTCAGGGTTTTGCCAGTGACTTTATCTTTAGTCCTAAGCTAAGTTTCGTGAAATTAGGGTCCAAATACTTGTATTTTTGGTAGGCGCCCCTGTCCTCTTGTCCCAGCACGGGTAGAAATGAACGGACGTGACACAACGTTAAAGGGGGTGGGGGGCCGCAATGGCATCTGTAATCCGCTCATAAAGAGGGGTAAAGAATCGTAATTTATGAGCATAAAATTAAGGAAAATAGTAGCCTGTGTTCTAAAAGTGTGGACTACGTGTCTGCCCCTCTTAGAAGGGAGCAGCGATTAGCCCGGGCTGGCTAAGCTGTGGTCCGTGGCCTCTGAGTAAGCCGTGATTCAGCACCACGGGAATAAAAACAGCTCCTCCAGCAAGGGTGGGCCAGCGCCAGCCAGGGGAGGAGGCGGCGGATTGTGAAGAGCTTCTTAATTAAATTTTAATTATTGCTAATTAGAACCACTGTTTTTTTTATATCCCCAACAAGCAAGACAAGAGTTGGTCTTGCCTTTTATTATTCTGCTAATTAGTTTCCCAAGGAGAGATTTGAAAGGGCATACACACCGCTTTTACAGTATTCGAGTTATGAGCGAGCTCAACCTGTAGGTAGGTCCCACCCTAGAGGCTTGGCAGCTCTGGTCTGCTTCCAAGATGCCAAATGGAATGGTATCTCTTTGTCTTCTATTGGATATTTTTTCCTTTTTTTTTTTTTAACATAAATACATTTTCCTGTTGCTTATTCTATTTACCTCTACCTCCACATGAATTTCAAAAGGCTTTGCTTAAACTCCCAAGATATCTAGCAAGCCCGCTCCACATGTGTAGTGTGCTTTGGGAAACTGCTAATGTCAGCAATGATCATAATCAGGTTTGCGTAACCAGGTGTGCTCATGAAAAGCCACTGCTGAGTCTCTCTGGTTATGAAGTCAGGGCTTCGAAATGGCTAAGAATGCAGGGTCCCTGTACTGAATGGCTCCCACGTTCCAGCAAATACCACATAATGAGCTCCACGTAGCCATGCATGTGTGGGCAATGCAGAAATTCTAGCTGGAAGTATGAAGACACAATCCCAGAAGATTCCCAGGACCTATTAGTGTTATAAACCCTCGGCAGGATATGAATCCTATCTTGTAAGTACATGAATTTCCTAACTTCTCCCAAGACACCATGCTAAGAGTTCTGAGTTGATGCAACTCCCTGTGTTAATTACAATGAAATCCATCAAATGAAATTACATTTTTGGAATCAACAGCATTTGGCCATACCAGCCCACATGCCTTGACAGCATCCCTCTGCTGTGGGAGTCGAATTAACACATGTGTTTGTTTCCTCACCTCTTACATTCACGGGAGCCCTGTGATATGTTAATTCACACCAAATTCCAATCCTTTTCCTGTCTTTATCTTCCCAACTCAACATGTCAACACCTTTCATACTAGGGAGGGAAAAAAAACTGCTTAGACAAGATTTTTACTCACTTTAATTAAAATTACAAAACTAGAAAACAAAGAGTAAATAAATTAAATCTGTCTTTCTGGGTCCTGTCAGCATTGACTCTGATCTGAATTCATCTAAAAGTCAACTGGGTCTTTCTTGGCCTGATTAGTCAATTAGCCGGAGCACACATTGGCTGGAAATGTGTTTTTTTCAGGTCAGTAAGTTGCCCTCACAATGTGTGGCTGACATACCAATAAAGACAGACTTCTGACGGTCCCCATCAGTACTCGAAGGTTCCTGTGGTGTCTTTAGCTTATGCAATATTTGAAAGCTGTCTGTGGCTCACCTCACATCTCTTCACAGTCATTACATCATAGTTTCTCTCTTTATATAGTGTGATGCTGGGTACACAGAGGGCTGTGGAGTTGATTTTACAGGGCAAGAGAGTCTTCTAGATTACCGGCTGCCCTCCTGTTAGACTCTTGCCTATGTGAAAACTGGATATTTTGTTTTTGTGGAGTTGGGGGTTTTTTTTGCTCAGAGGTTTGGTAGGATTGGATTTTCTAAATACTCGAGATAAAACCTAGGACCTCATCTATACTAAACAGACACTCCCCTGAGCTACACCTCTGGCTCTGAAACTGAAGCACACCATTTCAACTACGCTGGGTGACCAGAGGACTCCTAGAATCAACCTGTTTCTATCCCACCCCGACCCAGTGCTGGGGTTGCAAGCACACACAGCCATACGGGGCTTCTATGTGGCACTGGGATTTTTAGCTCAGATCTTTTAGCACAGGAAGTACCCTTACCTACGGTGCTGTTCCCCTACACAAGCTCCCTTGCTTTGGTTCTTTTGAGACAGGGTCTCATTCCATAGTTAGCCCAAGTTGGACTTAGACCCACTATGTAACCCAGAGATTTTTTTTTTTTTTTAACAAGATACCCGGACTGTTGCCAACCTCTCCGGATCACCCTGGGGAAATCCTGTAGAGTTCCTTTGAAGATAGATAGCAAATAAAAAGCGTGATGGTTTGGGTCTAAATGTCTCCTGAAAGCTACAGGCTAATAGCTTGGTTGCCAGCCCATGGGACCTTTAAGAGGTAGAGATTTGTAGGAGTCTGGTTGTTGGGGACGTACTGTTGAAGAGCATATAGAATACTGGCCATTCCCAGGCTGCCACGGGTGCCTGACACATGCTCCATACTGTGACGCTTGGCCTTCTGTCAGGCACTGAATCGAAAGCACATTCTAACTGTTGAGCAAGCCGCAGCGGGCGGCTGGGTCACAGGGAAGGTCCTCTATGCTGGTCGCGCGACAGCCAGCGGGTCCCAATAACACGAGACAGTCCGAAGGGGTTCCTAAGGTTTATTGTTCATGGTGTGGTAGTTGGGTCTGGATGTGCGCGCCCCCCAGTTCAAGCCAGAGGGGAGCTGGCTTAAATAGGGAGGGGGGAAAAAGGAGGGACTGAGAAGAAATAACTTAATTTAGCTAGCCCCCCCCCCCTTTTCGGTAACTCATGAATATGGAAATCTCGAGGTGAAGGCCTGTAGCCACGCCCTCTACCTGTAGCTATAGATGGTGAAGCAAAACCTCTCTGGGAGGAGCTACTGAGCCAAACGTGTCTGCAAGGTGCAGGTTAATGAGAGATGTGGACCGCATGAAGTAGTCTGGAATCCAGGGGCGTGGGGAGATAATTGCCGTCCCTGACAGCCCATGTCTCTCACAGGCCATGGTCTCCTGTTGGGTCTCCGGCTATCTCAAACCCAGTACTCTACCGGGGAGACCAAATCATTTCTTCACGGCCCTACATCTAACCACCATCTGAGACCCCAGAAGCCAGGAGCCCAAATAAACCTTCTCTTCTTTAAGTCGATCCTCTCAGGAATTGTATCACATCGATGGACAGCTGATTAAGGGAGGCAAGGGTAACAATAAAACAGAAGGAGATGCACGGATATGGGTGTATGCCAAGAACTGGGCCATCCAGTTCAGTTCTCTCCTCCACCTACCCAGCTGCCTCCTCTCTTCCAGCAAAACCATGTAGCCAGTAGCATTCCCAGCCACGGGCACATGAGGTTTTCATGGATGGAACTATGTTTGAGTTTCTCAAACGTGACATCGGCATTTGAGTTTTGGCAGCTTTGGGAGTCTCCACAATTTAATTATAATTAGAACATGGGCCATGGTCTGAATGCTCAAAATTCCCATGTTGAGATACCTTTTTATTTTATCTATCAATCTATCTATTTATGTATGTGAGTGTTTTGTCTGCATGGATGTCTTTGTGAACCACGTTCATTGCTTGGTGTCTGTGAAAGCCAGAAAAGTCGAGGCCAGCCTGGTCTACCGAGTGAGTTCCAGGACAGCCAAGGCTATACAGAGAAACCCTGTCTCGAAACACACACACACACACACACACACACACACACACACACACACACAGCCAGAAAAGAGCATCGGATCCCCTGGAACTGGAGTTACAGACTGTGGTGAGCTGTCATGTAGGTGCTGGGAATTAAACCTGTGTCCTCTGGGAGAGCATCCAGTGCTTTTGACCATGGAGCCATCAATCCAGTCCTCCTGTTGAGATCTTAACCTCCAAGTGATGGTATTTGGAGGTGAAGCCTTTGGTAAGGGCAGAACCCTCAAGAATAGGAATGGTAGTCTGGTAAGGATAAGAGAGCAGAATTCTTTACACCATTTGAGAACAAGGAAAGAGAAGATTCCATCTACAAACCAGAAAGCATATCTCACTAAACCTGCCTGAAAAAGCCTCCATAAGATGAGGCTAAAGGATCTTTTATATATATGCATTAGGGGATATATATATATAATATATATTATATATAATATATATGGAAGAAGAGAGATATGACTTTACATAAACAATTAACTTCTCACTCTAGTCCCACTACTTGTCTAGGATAGCAGAAATTTTTAGATCAGTGTTTGTGTGTCTATTTGCCTGCTTTGAGAAAGGGTCTTGCTTATGCAGCCCAGACTGCCAACTTGAATTCCTGATCTTCCTGCCTGTGACTTCTAGATGCTGGGATTGCAGACACGTGCTGCATGGCTGGCTTACACTGGGTAAGGAGCTTGGGTATTCAAGGCCAGCCTGGAATACATAGTGAGACTCTGCCTTTAAAAATAAATGAAAACAAAACACAAAGCAACAACAACTAGCTAGAAATGAATCTTAACGTTTATGATAATCAATTACATGAATGATAAAAATGCCATAGTGAAACCCAGACATTGCACACTAACTTAAAGAATGATCACTGGGCATAGTGGCTCCTGCCTGTAATCCCAGCACTTGAAAGGTGGGGATGGAGAATCAGTTCAGAGCCATCCTTGTCTACATAGCAATTTGATGCCAGCCTGGGCTTCAGGAGACTCTGTCTCCCGAAAGAGAAAAAGTACATGTAAGTTAGGGGTTTGGGAGTGGGGCATAGGGGATGCTGGTTAATAAGCATCTTTACCCAGGCTCAATCAGTGCCCAGGGACAAGGCCCCAGGAGAATAAACTGAGAACTAGCTCTCATCACTGTCTGCTTTGTGACTGCAGATGCAACACAACCAGATGCCTCAAGCTCTTGTCACCATAAACACCCCACTGTGATGGACGATACTTCTGAACTATGAACAACAGCAAGCCACCCATTCCCCCTGAAGTTACTGTTGCTGAAGTGTTTTATCACAGCAACAGAAAGTAACCAAGGTAATAAGTGAAATGAGAAACCAGCCACCAGATTTCACTGTAAGAAATTCTACCAAGCATGGTGATGTACATAATCCCAGTACTTGGGAGGCAGAGGCAGGTACGTCTTTGTGAGTTTGAGGCTAGCCTGGTCTACAGAGCACATTCTGGGAAAGCTAGGACTACAAAGAGAGGTCCTGTCTCAATAAAAGAGAGAGAGGAGAGAAGGAGGGAAGGAGAGATGGAGGGAGGGAGGGAGGGAGAGAGAGAGAGAGAGAGAGAGAGAGAGAGAGAGAGAGAGAGAGAAGAAATTCTAGCATGCCTGAGGATAGATATTTCTGTCAGTAAAGCTCTGGGTTCACCCCACAAATCCCTGGTTAAAAGTCAAGCACACTATGCACCCTTGTAATCCCATCTTTGAGATGGCAGAGACTTGTAAATCTGTGAGCCCCCAGGCTAGTGAGAAACCCTGTCTCAAGAAAGCAAGGTAGACAGACACTCCTGAGGAAGAATGATATCAGAGATTACCCTCTGGCTTCCACAGGCACACCCACTCACCAACACACACACACACACACACACACACACACACTGTGATAGCTTACATTAGAATGGCCCCCAGATGCTCATATATTTAAATTGTTGGTCCCTACTGGGTGGCCGACCACCCCACATCCTGTACCTCCACCCTTTGGAAAAGCTATCAGTACTGCTCCGGTGCCATGCCTGCCATGCCTGTTACCATGGTCCCAGCAATGATGGTCATGAACTCACCTTCTGAACTGTAAACAAGCCCCCAAGTAAATGCTGTCTTTTATAAGTCTGCCTTGGTCATTGTATCTCTTCACAGCAAGATGCATATACACAAGAAAGAGGGAGACAACTAAGGAGTGCTATTCTGGAAAAATAGTCTTCCTCAGGGAAGAGCATGGCAACTGGTTATCCAGTACCAAATGGTTAGCCCTGAAAATGTATACATACGAGACATATTATACAGACTGAGAAAGTTACATTTATATAGTTTAAAATAAATGTATACGTGTGTATTTATATATGTAACAACAAAGAAAAAGCAGCAATGAATTTGAGAGTTGGGGGCAGTACTTGGAAAGGGTTGGAGGGAAGAAAGGGAAGGGGAAATGACATAATTATATTATAACCTAAAACATTGTTTATTATTATTATTATTTGTCTTTTTGAGACAGGGTTTCTCTGTATAGCCTTGGCTGTCCTGGAACTCACTCTGTGGACCAGGCTGGCCTCGAACTCAGAAATCCGCCTACCTCTGCCTCCCAAGTGCTGGGATTAAAGGTGTGCGCCACCACCGCCTGGCTAAAACATTGTTTTTAAAAAGAATGTATAGAGAGCAATGTTGCTTCTAGTAGCAGGAAATTATAATTAATAAAAATATTCATTAAAATATAAAAGAGAAAGGGGAAAGAGGGAGGGAGGGAGAGAGAGGGAAGGAAGGAGTGAGAAAAGTAAGGAGGGAGGAGAAAGGGAAGGAAGAAAGGAAAGAGGGAGGGAAGAAGGGAGGGAGGGAGGGAAGGAGGGAATCAGTCCAAGAGTTGGGACCTGCAGTGCAGACCTGTGATGCAAACACTAAGGCACAGAGGCTCTCCCATTCAAGGCCAGGCTGGTCTATCTAATGCTTTAGAAGCCAGTCTAGCTTATACAGTGAGATTCTCTCTCAAACTAAATAAGTAAATAAATAAATAAATAAATAAATAAAATTCCAGAAAATTCTTTTTTTTTCTTTTTTTTAATTTATTTTCATTGGATATTTTATTTACATTTCAGATGCCATCCCCTTTCCCCATTTCCCCTCCCTAGAAAACCCCTATCCCATCCCCCCTCCTCCTTTTTGCTTTTATACAAATTTTTTAATGTCAACCAAAGGCTTTATAAGTTTGGTAATGCTCAATATCAATCAGAAGTGTAACCTAATACCCAATCTAGATATATCAACTATCTTTGACTGGCGGAGACATGTGAACATCCGCCTCCATGTCTGGTCCCCCCTCTCTCTCATCACCTAGCTCCTCCTCTCCTTCTCCTCCTCCTCTCCTTACTCCTCCTCTCTGTACTCCTCCCACCTTAGCTCCTCCTACATATCAATAAAATTCCAGAAACTTCTAATTATACTTTCTGTACATGAAACTGAGTATTTCTTGAAACATTTGAGCCAATATCTAAGTTCAAAATAATTGTCTAGTATTTTTTTTTAATTTGAAAGGCATTGACACTACTCAACCTGATCCAAATAATCAGTGTCACCACAATGTGGCTTCCCCTGGTCCTGGACAATACAGCCTGTGAGAGAGGTAGTTTTGAGACTGAGTCCCATGGCCAGGTGGCTGGAGTCATGTCCTGACAGCTGCTTACTGGTTCTGTGACTTTGGCCTGTTTCTTCTTCATAAAATGGGGTCAATAGCAGCTATGTAGAGAATAATTCTGAAAATTAAATAAGTTGGTTTTAGCTAGGCATGATGGCATACACGTGTACCTGTAATCACAGCACGTGGGAGGTGGAGGCAGGAGGGTCAGGAGTTCAAAGCCAGCCTAGACTATAAGCCCATCTCAAGTCAGTGGTGGTGGTGACAGCAGCAGTGCAGGAGCCTTTGATGGCACCATTCAGGAGACAGTTGAATCTCCAAGTTCGAAACCAGCCTGGTCTACAGAGTGAGTTCCAGGACAGCCAGGACTACACAGAGAAACCCTGTCATGAAAAACAAAAGCAAAAAAACCCTGTCTCAATAGGTAAAAGGGGGGACTGTTTTTACACAAAGAAATTACCCAAAACACTTTAAGAATTACCATTTTCCACACATGCACAAAGAGACAGACAGACACACAGAGACACACAGACAGACACAGAGAGAGAGAGAGAGAGAGAGAGAGAGAGAGAGAGAGAGAGAGAGAAGGGGAGAGAGATCTGCATAGACTCCAAGGAAAACAGAAACTTATGGGCAGGGCATGGTGGCATATGAGAATAATTCCATCAATAAGGCAGGAGAATGGATGTAAGGCCAGCCTGCACTACATAAAGACACAGGAAAAGACAGAGAAAGGAAAGAAGGAAAGAAAACTAGAAACTTTTGATAAGCCCTGCACATACAGACATACTCAAAAGCAAAGCAAAGGGTTCTTCAAGACAATATTGTCCTCAGAGAAGCATCTCCGATGATATTATAATCACCTGACAGGGTAGAGAGCTACAGAGAGACGCATCTTGTCTCTTGTAAGGCACTTGATCAACAGTGTCATTTTCTAACCAGAGAAAACCTGCTTTTGTTCACTTAATGCAAAGGCAGTGAAACTCAGGTACTCGTTCTGGCTACTGAAGACACACAGGAGAGAGAGTGTTCGTCTGCCAAAGGAATACCACTCTTAGAGTCCTCTCCAGGCGTGGGTGATGGGCACCAGGACTGGTAGGACAGGAGCCGTTTTTCACAAGGACTTGCACCAGACCAGAGAATAGGAAAACACTGCTTTAAGCACAGCCAAACCAGACAGGCATAGTGGCCATACTTTTAATCCCAGCACTAGGGAGGCAGACACAGGTGCATCTCTGTGAGTTCAAGGCCAGCCTGGTCTACATAAAACAAGTTCCAGGCCAACCAGAGCTACACAGTGAGACCCTGTCTCAAAATAAATAAATAATCTGGACTGGAAAGATGGCTCCGTGGTTAATAAGAGCACTGGTGTTCTTCCAGAGAATCTGGGTTCAATTCCCAGTACCCAAGAGGTGGTTCACAATTGGCTGTAACTTCAGTCCCAGGGAATTCTGAGCCCTCTTCTGGCCTCTGTGGGCACCCACATGGTACACACATATACGGGCAGGGAAAACACCCATATGCATTTTTAGAAATTAAAAATAAAACAAGTTAAACTAGCCACAATATCCACGGAAGATCACCTAGACAAAAGAAAGTTCCAGCTTAAAAAAGAAAAACTCACCTTGTGTCTTCACTAACCCCACCCAGCCCACACGCATATGGATTTTCATTTATTGTTTTGTGGGTGGAAAATTATAACTAATCAAGACAGTACATATCTATTTTCCGTTCCTCTGGGACAACCTGAGACCCAGTGCTCTGTCTCCCGAGCTTCCTACTCTAATAATGAAATTCCGTTACAATGAAAGGGCCGCGATTTCTGTGGAATTGGAGCACTCAGACTTGCCCTACTTGGATATGGTGGCGGTGTGAAGGCAGGGGCATGCTCACACCTACGAAGAAGGGCAGCATTTGGATTTGTTTCTCTTTGCTTGACTTTGGTCGTACAATGTCCGTTAGAAATTTGTTTCCATGATGATGATGAAATAACAATGATGATGATGGTGATGGTGGTGGCAGCGGAGGAGGAGGAAAGAGGAGGAGGAGGAGGAGGAGGAGGAGGAGGAGGAGGAGGAGGAGGAGGAAAGAGGAGGAGGAGGAGGAGAAGGAGAGAAGGAGAAGGAAGGAGAGAGAAGGAGGAAGAAGAAGAAGAAGAAGAAGAAGAGGAGGAGGAGGAGGAGGAGGAGGAGGAGGAGTAGGAGAAGAAGAAGAAGAATAATAAGAAGAAGAAGAAGAAGAAGAAGAAGAAGAAGAAGAAGAAGAAGGAAGAAGGAAGAAGGAAGAAGGAAGAAGGAAGAAGGAAGAAGGAAGAAGGAAGAAGGAAGAAGGAAGAAGGAAGAAGAAAAGAGGAAGAAGAAGGAGGAGGAGACGAAAGCTAAATCGCCAAGCAGCTTCAGGAGGCAGCATGCACTGAACAGAGAGCAGGGACTTTCATCCTTCCTGGCACCTCCTCCCCCACCAGTACCACTGATCAATTCTCATTATTAGCTCTCAGAAAAGCACACAGTCTCTGGGCCCAACCTGGCCTCGGATCAGAGAGTCAATATTCTACTGTAACAATCTGCCAAAAACCGCAATTCAAGCGCATTTAAAGTGTGTCTCCCCAGAGGACAGCAAGAAACAGGCCACCAGAGGAGCTTTGCTGTTTAGTGTGACTCGGCCACAGCTGCCTCTGACATTTCTGAGCCAGCAAGCAAATGTAGAGTGACAGCGACACAGCACAAAGGCTGGGGCGTTGATCCAGCTTCCGCACTGGCTGTGAGAGTCTGAGTTCCGGGAGGATGAGCCGGGCAGCGGCGACCGGAGTGCAAACAATGTAAAAGAGACAGGGGGAAATGAGAAGAAGGATGCTTAGGAGAGACAGAACACATAAGGCACGGGAACAGGGCACAGCTTTAAGCACCCTCCCCACCCTGTGCCCTGTGTGTGTATGTGTGTGGGGAGGGGTGTGTGTGTGTGTGTGTGTGTGTGTGAGAGAGAGAGAGAGAGAGAGAGAGAGAGAGAGAGAGAGAGAGAGAGAGAGTGTTTAATTGCCATTTTTAATCACCAAATGGTAATTTTATGTCACTCAACTATACACACTTAATTTGGCAAATAAAGCACATACATAATCAAAACCAAAGTGGGACAGTAACCCTGGAGACGGATGAGAAGCCAGAGGTCCATAGGGAACAAGTGACTTCTTCACATACCACTAAATCTCTCACTATACCATAATTTAAGTATATTTAGTTCTTATTTCAAATGATGGGATATACATAGAGATGCAGGAGGAGAGAAAGAAAAAGAGGGGGGGCGGTAATAGCTGGAGAGATGGTTCGGTGGTTAAGCGCTCTTGCTGCAGCTGGGTATGGTGGCGCATGCCTTTAATCCCAGCACTGGAGGAATGGATGGATAGATAGATAGATAGATAGATAGATAGATAGATAGATAGATAAGACAAATGAGCACTTGCTGCTCTTGCAGAAGACCTGAATTCCATTCCCAACACCCATGTTGACTTCAGCTTCCGTTCCAGCCTCTGAGGGCACCTACAAACATGTGGCAGTCACTCACACAGACGCACACGTTCATATAGGTAAAAATAAAATAAGTAAGTAAAATAATAAAAAAGAGGGGACTAAAGAAATGGCTCAGTGATTTAGATCACTGCTTGCTCTTACAAAGGACCTGGGCTCTATTCCCAGCACCCACATGGTGTCTCAGAACCATCTGAAACTCCTGTTCCAAGATATCTGATGACCTATTCTGGCCTCCGTGAGCACCAGGCACATGCATGGTGCACACACCTACAAGCAGACAAAAACACTCATGCACATAAAACAAAACATTTAAAGAAAATAATAATAAAGAATACTTAAGTTTCATTATGTAATAGTAATGAATTTTATGAACTACAAAAATTCTAACTCTACTTTGAAAGTTTATATAAAATTTTGTAAGCTACATGCGAAAAATTAATAGCCTTTCTGGATCCTTAGATTGGTTAAAATTTAAACTAATTTTTATGTGTATGAGTGTTTTGCTTGCATGTATGTCTTTTGCATGTGTGTACCTGGTGCCCATGAAAGTCAGGAGAGAGTGTGTCAGATTTCCTGGAACTGGAGCGTAGAGAGAGACCACGCAGGTCAGCTGCTGGAATTAAATCCAGATCCTCTGTGAGAGCAACAGGTGTTCTTAATCACTGGACAATTTCTTCAGCCCCAATTTTTCCTAAATTTCAAAACTTTGAGCCAATATACGGAATTTTCCTTTTCTTTTTTCCTCAACAGCAAAACACTGATTATTCTCCATGATGAAATACAATTATTATGCAATCAAAAATTTGAAAATATGTGTGCAAACTGTATGGTGATCAATGTGATCCCAGCTCTCAGGATGTTCATGAGTCTGAGGCCTGCCAGAGCTACATTTTGAGACCATCTCAAAAAAAAATATGTAATATATAAGTTTGTATTATATGTCCCTTACTTTATTTTTTCTAAGATTTACTTATTTTTGTTTTACGTGCATTGGTGTTTTGCCTGCATACACATCTGAAGATGCCAGATCCCCTGGAACTGGAGCCAAAGACAGTTGTGAGCTGCCATGTGGGTGCGGGCTGGGTCCTCTGGCGGAACAGCTACTGCTCTTAACAGCCATCTTTCCAGCCCTGCACCTTACTTTCTTGTGTGTATTTTTGTTATCAGATAAAATTGAGACCTAACATCATACTTTAAAAATCAAGTTGTCATCTGGGCGGTGGTGGCTCACACCTTTAGTCCCAGCAGTTGGGAGGAAGAGATAGAAGGATCTCCAAGTTTGAGGCTAGCCTGGTCTATAGAGCAAGTTCCAGGATATCCAGGGCTACACAAAGGAAACTCTGACTCAAACAAACAAAAACAAACAAATAAAAATCAAGTTGTCATTAAAATGTTTTAAAAAGATAGAACTCCAGGGAAAGAGAATGTTCTGCATAAGACTGAGTGAGGCGTGTGTTGTTCTGAAGGGGAAGAAGAAAGAGGAAAGCTGTCAACTAGAAAATGGAATATAAACGAACTTACATTATGAATAAGTTGATACCACACATGTATTTGTAGACATAAGAAAGGAAGGGGGGTTGAAGTTTTCCTTCCACGGCTCACCAAGTTTTTCATCTTATCTACAGGTAACATGTTCATTTACTAACACACACTCACACACACAGTGGTCTAGATAAATTATGAGATGGAGAAGGACCATTCGTAGCCCAAGGAGGGTAGTGGGCAGACCCACGGAGGAGATGATGAGCCAGCTGTGGTCTGTGTGCAGGCACGGAGTCGGGGCTCCAGATGCGAGGCTGTTCCTGCAAGAAGAAACTGGGAGAGCGGCATACTTTAGGGTCCGTTAATACTTTTAATGCTGGTTTAACTTTCTAAGACCTGTCTTTCTAGGGCCGGAAACAGGGAAAGGAAAAGTCAAGAACCTTAAATTGCTCCAGCTAATTCTGAGAACAAATCCTAACAGGATTTGTAGGCCCAGTCAAAGTAATGGAATACTGAAATGACCAGCAGAAGCCACAGTGATCAGATGACGTGAGTATGGACAGACCCAGTGAGCCCAGAGGCAGGATGTAGAAGCGTTTGGGAAGAGGCACAGAAAACACAAGAGGAAGAGCCAGAGACAGCCAGGTAAGAATGAATCTCAAGCTGAGGCCATAGAGTCCTCTAAAGGAAGAATTCTTAACCAGGACATGAGAATCCCTTACAACCTCACACCGTCTGTGCCTGTACTGTCCCACTGAGCTTCCTGACCCCAGGACACAGGTGCTCCCAAAAGTCAAGCTTAATCTCTTGGTTAACATCATCCAGATGTTCCTTCTAGGAATACATACTGGTAAAATCATTATAGTTCCTGGTTGCAACCAAATTCTTAGTACAAATGGAAGCTCTGAACAGTCCTAGAGTCTACCTCCCACCCCTACCCCTACCCCATCCCACTGCGTCACACACAAGGCTAAAGCCTCACCTAAAGGAAGACAATAGAATAAATACAGTGTCAGGGACCCTGACCCTACACTCACACATGGGTACATGTGACCCCATGCTACCTTGCTGACCACATTGCCCGTTACTCTCAATGCTTCATCCAACCCAGCAAAAAATCCTGGGCTCTTCCATTTCCTTCACTCTTTACTTCCTTATAGTGACTCATGAGCCACATAAAACCTGCTTTCCTCTTGCCAGCCTGTTTTTGTCAGCTGCTCAGGCCCAGCAGGGACCCTCTCTTTTGGCATTCAGCTACTTTACTGGGACCTGGGGTACTGAGGTCACTAAAGACCAGCAATGTCTCAGCCATTATAGTCCAGGCTGAGGGCTCGAGGGTACACTGGTCCACTAGTAGCCCTGCAATATTTTACCACAGGTGATCCATTGCAGGGTTCATTAAAACATACACGGGACAAGCCAGCCCTGAGCCTGGGAGACCTGCAGCCTACACGGGACAAGCCAGCCCTGAGCCTGGGAGACCTGCAGCCTGCCTTATACATATCCCTTTGGCAAATTTCCCATGAAAGAACATGGGACAAAGGAGAATATCACTCCAATTCACAGCAAAGGTTAGGAGGCCAGAGCAGGAGTGAAGCCCCAGGCAGTAAAGCTGCGTGTGAGAGCATGCAGCAGTCAACACCTGACTCATCGGAAGTGGCCCTGTCACCACAGGCAGATCCTTCCCTACCAGCAAAGAGCCCTTGTGTTTTCAAACCACCTAACCAAACTAGCCTTGGTCATCTCTCAGCCCTTTGACCTCCAAGGTCATTAACTATCCCCTTCTGGCTCAGCACATCTGGGCTGACCACACAAGCCAGTCCTATTTCCACATCTTCATCCTGGAGCGACTCCACAGGCAAACCAATGGGCTCCAAACCTGGCCCCAGAGGTACTAATGTCTAATAAAACATAGGGAAAATCTTGGAAGACTTTGAACAAGAATATGATGTAACAGAAATCAGAGCTTTCTGCAGCTTAATCTGGCATCTGTAAGGTGGACTTATGGGTAGAAGTTACTGGACTGGGGGATTGGTTACAACAATCAAATGTGACATTCTACAGGCCCAATTTTGCAAAGTGGGCATATCAGGGAAAGTACATATATTTAAGGAAAGAAAAGTCAACTAAACTCAATGAAAGTTTACCTATGGTTAAAAAAAGAGAGAGAGAGAGTTAGGAGGTGGGTCTGACGTGACTTTAAAATAGAGGCATGGCATAAGAAAAGTATGTGTTAGAGAAAGCTGGTATTCCCGAGGGGTGAGCAATTTGAGGGATTATTCAGACAAAGCAAACCACTGACATACAGAAAGCTCTAAGCTCCAAGGAGCAACGGAGAATAAACATTTGACTTCCTTTGTGTGTATGTGAATGGGCTTAGTGTTTTCTACATTCAAGAACAGCTTAGTACAGAAAGCAGCCAGAATGGACAAACCACAGAGGAAGAAATCCAAATGGCCACTAAGCGTTTTAAAAAGATATCCAATAGTAGACTTGAGCTGGTGAGGACTGGTTTCTAAAAATAGAGTGTAAAGTCCAAGTCAAGGGTGGTATAGCCAGTCACCTCTGTGAGCCTCTTAAATCCACAGTAAAATATCATTCATATATGTATATATATAATATATATATGAATGAATGAATGAATGAAATAATATATATGAATATATATTATATATACATATATGTGTGTATATACATATATATTATATATACAGATAATATATTAATTATATGTTATAAAATATATATAATATAAATATAATATAAATATATATTATATGGTATATAATATATATATGTGTGAATGATATATGTATATATTATATACCACACACATAATGAGCACATAGAGTCCTTCAGGTATGTTTAAATATACGTTAGCTCGTATTGGGGGTTCCCAGATTATTCTCATGTCTATTCACTAGATAGACTTAGATCAAACTGTTAGAAGTAAGGTCACACTTTATTACAACAAAGGTGATTCAAGTCAGCATTGGGGTGAGAACTGTCTAGAACAGAGCAGAAGAGTAAGCAAGCACACGTTTCGAGTGTCCCTCCCATTTTAGCCCATAGATCACACTGATGAAACTTAACTGTGTGCAAAGTACTGATCGACTCGCACGCCTTTAATCCCAGCACTTGGGAGGCAGAGGCAGGTGGATTTCTGAGTTCGAGGCCAGCCTGGTCTACAGAGTGAGTTCCAGGACAGCCAGGACTACACAGAGAAACCCTGTCTAGAAAAAAACACAAAACAAAACAAAACAAAAAAAAGTACTGCTCAACAAAGGCTGGTGCCTGAGCCAGGATAGCACAGGTCGATCCATAGAGAGCATCGTTTACAAATCTAGATAATCTCCTACACGTGCATGTAGCTGGCACACTGAGGTCTGGGATACCAGGCACACAAGAACAGGTCTTCACCATAATGTACGCTTCATCCTCTGAGTAGCTGAGGAAGTAGAAGCACAAATTCAAGGCCAATCTGGGCGATGTCGTGAGGTCCAGATCTACCAGGTTACATAGCCAGACACTGTCTTAAAATTAAAACATGCAAACAAAACAGAGAGAAAGGAGGAGGAGGAGGAGGAGGAGGAGGAGGAGGAGGAGGAGGAGGAGGAGGAGGAGGAGGAGGAGGAGGAGGAGGAAGAGGAGGAGGAGGAGGAAGAAGGTGGGGGAGAAAAAAAAGAATTAAATTTAAAAAAATAATTAAACACCCAGGTCCAGAGGAGCAAGCCAGGAGTCCTTAAGAGCCTGAGACAAGACACAAGTTCAAACCAGCCTGGGAAACTCAGTCAGAACCTGTCTCAAATTTTAAAGCTTAGACAAACCATGATACATTCATATCTTGAGTTACTATACAGCTATTAGAACACATATGTTGAGTCAAGGGTGGGGCTTGGCACACACTTTTAATTCCAGTATTTGGGAGGCAGAGGCAGGTGGCCTCTATAAATCTGAGGCCAGCATGATCTACATAGCAAGTTCCAAGCCTGCCAGAATCTCTTAGTGACTGTCCTCTGAGACAAGCAAGCAGCTCCTGGGACTTGGATATTTCTGGCTGACATTGAAAAGACAGTGACCTGCATTCTTCAGCCCTGCCCCGCTTGCAAAAGACCATCCCAGCCAGGCCTGTTGACTGTTTACACCCTCACAGAGGGGTGGGGGGTTATGAGACCCTCACCTGAATACCCAACTGCTCATATTACCATCTTATGTGGTGATGGCTCTGAATTTTCATCTTTAGACTCTGTGTGGTTGACTACGCCCACTGATTTTCAGATATTGAAGGAGCTCCACACACCTTAATCACATGCACATGGCCTCAGGGGCTTGGGCACATTGCAGAGGAGACTGGGGCCGAGGGCTCTATCTATGTGACTACTGGAAAGCTCTCTTCCCTGACAGGTAAGGCTTTCCAGGTGCAGTTTATTGGGGGAAGGAGCAGGTACACTCCTTAAGTAATCCTTCACCCAAGCCTGATAAGGAAACCCAATAAACTCATTGGTTCCCAAGAGTGAGCTGTGACAGAATTGTGACTCAGTTTGTCTGTTGTGACCTTTGAAGAAGGGATAGTATTATTTACATCCCCCACTGACAAGGAATTTTAGCAATACCCTGTCCAGAAAATAAATTTTTTTAAAAGGAATGTTGGGAGGTTAAGGAGCTGACTCCGTGTGTAAGAGAACTTGCTGTACAGGCATGAAGACCTGAGTTCAAATCCTCAGTGTCCAAGCAAAAGCCATACCAGGTCTTGCCTAAAGCACCTGAAACCCCGTTGCTGTTATGGGGAAGGACAAGAGGTTCGATGGGGTTTGCTGGCCACCAGCCTAGCTCCAGATTCAGTGAGAGACTCAGGCAGAGGGTGAGAGAGCAGAACACCCTCTGGTTTCCACATGTATGCACACATACCCCGCCATCACATACAGGTCAACACACACATGTACACACAAATAAATAAGAATGCATATGGTGGTAAGAAAAAGAGTTAAGATATAATTGAGCCACATTATTCCCAGATTCTATAATTTATATTTGCAAATATTATATAACTCTGATGAAAACTTATTTGTGGAGTTAGAAAAAATTAACTATTTGCCATCTCTTTTGACGCTAGGACAGTCCCAGCTGAGGTTGAAAAGACAAGGTTCGCCTTCTCACTCCAGCTCTCGTACGGTCATGAGTTACACCGCTGTTGGCCAGGTTCAAAGTGAACGAATTAACAATGCTTATTGGCAGCTTTAAACAGAAATATGCATGAATTAAGGTTAGTTATTGATCAGTGTATAAAAATGCTGTGACCAGCAGCTCAGTGTTTTTTTAAAAACGGCATCCCAAACACTTGATTTATCAAGTGAGGACTCAGGACCCAGATGCTCAGTGAAAGCCTGCTCACTCAGAGAGGCAGAGGAAGCACCCAGACGGCCTTCCACTCCACCCATGTCCCTGAAGGAATTCCTTCCCCATGCCATCTGAAATACCCTTCAACTCAGTGTCCCTCCTTTCTACTTCCTGGGCTTTCCTATGGTCACTCCCTGTCAACTGGTTTCTTGCTTCACCTCTTGCCCTTGGGTTCACTTTGTGTAATCCTGTTTGCAGAAAATTCTTGAATTAAAGCTTTGTGCTCGGGCTGAGCCACACCACAACAAAACCCAGGTTTTTCCAGTTCACAATCTTTTTTTTTTTTTTTTTCAGATTTATTTATTTATTTATTTATTTAATATGCATAGACTGTAGCTGCCTTCAGACACACACCAGAAGAGGGCATCAGACCCCATTACAGATGGTTGTGAGCCATCATGTGGTTGCTGGGAATTGAACTCAGGACCTCTGGAAGAGCAGTCAGTGCTTTTTTTTTTTTTTTTTTTTTTTTTTTTTTTTTTTTACATTTAAGATGCCATCCACTTTCCCCATTTCCCCTCCCTAGAACACCCCTGTCCCATGCCCCCCCTTTCCTTTTTGCTTTTATACAATTTTTTTAAAATGTTAATCAAAGGATTTATAAGTTTGGTAATGCTCAATTGGAAGCGTAACCCAATACCCAACCTAGATATAAAAACTATCTTTGACTGGTAGAGACCTGTGAACATCTGCCTCCATGCCCCCTCTCTCTTTCTCTCTGGCAGTCAGTGCTCTTAACCACTGAGCCATCTCTCCAGCCCCCAGCTCACAATGGTGGGGGTTCACAATGTGATCAAATATCCTGCAACATCACAGGGCCCTATCTATCCCTGTAGTTCCCCAGGAGCAATGATTGTATTCATTAAGTCATTACTCTCCAGAATACCAACATGGAACGATGAAAGAATGAGACACAAACATACTTGACAGGCAAGCGCTCTGCACTCAGCTATATCCCCAGCCTTTGTATATGTATAGACAATATAGAAGGGTATATATCATATTAATAGCAGTCATCTTTGATAAGAATGAGGCAGGTTTTAATCCCTTTACACTTTTTCAGACTTTGAGTAGCAATGGTAACGTGTAATTTATAGAATGGTTTTATGTAAGACCCTAAGAACAGAGCTGGCCAATTCAAGGCCTTAGCATCATTCAAGGCGTCATAAAAGGTAGTGAAAAAAAATCAGAGCTGAAGTCTTTAGTGGCCCAGGGGCACCACTGACCCAGCAAGACCCCTGCACATGAGGACTGGGACTCCTCCCAGTTTGGAAGGATGAGTGGGAGCCAATACAGAAAATTCTAAGCCTTGTCATGCTCACTCTTAAAAAAAGAAACGTTGGCAAGGAAGGCATGGTTGCTCATGCCTGTAGTCCCAGAACTGGAAGTGAGGGGATAAGGCAGGAGGATTACTCTGACTTTGAGGTCACACAGAAGACCCAGGGAATGTGACCCCCTTTTCTAACCTCCAAGAGGACCAGGCATGAACATGATAGACATATGTACATGCAGGTAAAACACTCATAAACATAAAATACAATAAGTCTAAAAGAAAAAAAATTTAAAAACCAAAACAATAACAAAACCCTTCAGCTTCTTCATTATCAAAGGTACAGAAGAGGAAATTCTTGATGGCTGGGCCCCTTTTCAGGCATAAACAACTATTACCTTAGTTATTATATTATCTTAATCAGAGAGTCATGATTTCCCACCGGAGACTCCCGACAAGATCAGGCCTAATGATATTCCTTCATAGGAGAGGGTGCGAGTGTCATCTAAGATTCCAGCTAGCCTATCCCCACTTCCAGATACAAGTAATTCTGCCCCAGCCACATGTGGACTCAGAAGGTGCTAAAGTGTGTAGAAACAAGGTTAACTAAAGGGGTACTCCATCTTTGCAGCTATGAGAAGATCACCACCCATCACCCACCCTGTCTTCAGTGGCGTAACTTTTAAGGGTCACCCACGTACCCATAAGCCCATAAACTGCTCGGTTTACCAACTTAGACGTGGATGGAATCATTGCTTTGCTTGGTCACCAGTGTCCTATCTGGGTTAAGCACACTCGGGAAAGTTAGCACAAGCCAGCTCATCTCCAAATGAAGCTTGTCGACCATCTGGGATCTGGGAGGGATCAAGAATCCCTGGTTTGTTCCCACATTGGTAATGAAGCTGCCATGGGCCACACCATCACCCCATCCCTCGACGCGATGCAGTCCCCAAGGCTCTAAGTACGTGTATTGTTTGAAAAATCGATGCGAAGAGCAGTTTTGTTTTGTTTTTAGGGGGCGGGCACCTGCAGTCCTGTGACAGTCTTACCCCAATCTCCCTTTGGGGAATCTGTGTTGTCAACACTCCACCTCACATTACTCAGGCTGCAGCAGCTGTGGCAGCATTTTTTCATCCTTGGTTGGTTTTCTACCTCCCTCCTCCCCCCAGCCTCCTATTTATGCCAATTCTTCTTTTGTGAGGGATCCCTCGGGGCTTCATTAATTACTCAATCCAGCCCACGGGTCACCGCGGCTGTTTCGGGGACAGAGCGCGGTCCATCAGCAGAGACCCAGGAAGGCCATTGGAATGTGGCGTGGAAGAGGGCGCCCACTACCGGCAGCTCTGACGAACTGCACACGACTTGCTAAGCGGCTGGTCGTCTGAGCCCTGTAAAGAACCCATGGCTGTCAGTGGTCCTTATCTCGAGTGTCAAAAACACTTAGCACCGGTGGACACCAGAACATGAAGGCTAATCCAAAAGGAACCCTTAAAAAAAATCAGACAAATCTTAAGGTCAGATGCAACGGAATTACCTTTATACAGTGACTCCAAGACCCAAAGGAATTAAATTTTTGAGAGAATGCAACTGGATTTTAGTAAGAAAGAACTACAGGGAAAAACCTAAGATCAAATGCATCACTCGGGAGAACACAAAGCAATTAAGGCAAGCGAAAAAGAGGATGGCAGCTCCAGAGGAAATGGAAGCAGGGTGCTCTTAGGCGCTGGATGATCGCAGGGCAGGCCCTCTTCAGAGGAAACGGTTTCATTAACTAAATGGCTTGGAAGCTCTTAACACGGATGAATCAGGGAGAACGTGTTTCTGGGACAGAGAAGGAAAGAGGTTGATTTTTAAAATAGGAACCAAAAATAATTCTTCCAAGACAGAATTTTATCTAAAAACCAGTAAAAAAAAAAAATTAAAGTGACTCAATAAACACAGACCTTTGGGCAAACACACACACACACACCCCAAATGATTAAGAGATATTCAACTTCCCTAATAATTAAGCAAATAAAAATTAAGATAATAGCGTGATCTTATCAGATTGGTGAAGACTAAACAAACTTAGTATGTTCAAAGTTGACCAAAGAGCTGTAGCTGTAGCTGTAGCTCTGCAATGGCCAGAGGCCCGTCCCAGCCCCTGACTGAATAGACAGAACAGGCTGGATAAGAGGGTAAGAGAACACAAATTAAAAAAAAAAAAAAAGCAGTAGGTCAAGCAGTGGGCAGTAGTGGCTCATGCCTTTAATCGCAGCACTGGGGAAGTGGAGGCAGGCAGGTCACTGAGTTCAAGGCCAGCCTGGTCTACAGAGTGAGTTCCAGGACAGCCAAGGCTACACAGAGAAGCCCTTTCTTGAAATAGATAAATGGATGAATAATGAAACCTTTTGTTTAGATTGCTAATCAGTACAACTTTCTTCTTAAGGAAATGTAACAATTTCCATTGTACTTTTTGTTCCTCTCCAGTGCCTGTCCTTCTTCAAATGCTGTGGAAATGTCTGTCATATTGACCTGAGGTACTGCCAGCAAGTCACCAAGGAAGGCTGTGAGCAATTCATAGCTAAAATGTCTGTGAGTGTCCAATTTGGGCAAGTGGAAGAGAAACTTCTGCAAAACTAAGTTAGTTCCAGGACAAGCATGTAAATATGGGGGGATACAGCCGGGGAGGGGGAAGACTGCAAAAACAAGTGGGCCTGTATTTCCCTTTGGAATCTGAAACGAGAGACTGACTACAGGACACAGTTCTGTTTTGCAAGTCTTGCCAAGGGAGAAGCTGTTCAACCAGCCATTTGGGGATGAGTGAGCCAGATGTTTTCCTTTGCTCTTTCTGCACAGTCACTGCACTGCTTTCTGGACCATTTCTAAGGCAGCCTTTAGAAGACACTCCAATTGGACAGGAGGATAAGCTTTGGAGAAATCCTTAGAGGCCTAAGCTTAGTGTTTTTATCAGTAGTTTTTGTTTGGGGTACCTTGTTTCTTGCAGTGCTGAGGCTTCTGGTGTTAACAAGGAGTGGACCACACACACCATCTGCAGCCATCTTGACACGTTTTGTTTAGTTGGTTTTGGTACATCTTACATTATACAGAACTATTTTTGTATAAATTGTTTAAAAATTATTTATGCAAGATTTGAATGCATACCAATGTTTTTATTAGATTGCCAACTGTCCTTCAGGTAGGGGAGTTAACCTGCACCTCAACATAAAAAGCCCGTCTCCAGATGTGCCCAGGTGTGACAGGGGGCTACGAGCTTCCACTTAAAAAGCAAGTTTGGCTGGATGCTGAGAGCCTACTGTGTATGTCAAGAAGTTACACAAGCCTGTTGTGGATATGTGTGAAGTATAGTCCAGGTAAAACACTTTGCCAAGTTTCAATAGAATTCACCTCTTCCTCAGAATTTTACAATAGAGACGTCAGCCTTTACA
Source organism: Arvicanthis niloticus (assembly GCF_011762505.2). NCBI lineage: Eukaryota > Metazoa > Chordata > Mammalia > Rodentia > Muridae > Arvicanthis > Arvicanthis niloticus. The sequence goes on from NC_047668.1 coordinate 13,336,923, forward strand.
CTCAGGAGGGTTTGCTCCAAGCATTGAGTTCCCGTATTCTATTTACATAGATCTAATTTATACCACGAATCAAGTAGAATAAATGTGCCCGCACCCCTTCCTTTGTCCCCCTTCTCTCCAGTGTTCAGTTCTCACTTAAGTTGTGGTAAGCTGGCTATTTTCTAGTTGTCAAGTTCTGCATCCATGTGTGCCACTCTTGTTTATGGTGTTTCCTAACCTTTCCCTGAGGCGGCTTTACCTTTGTTGGATTTGTATAAACCATTGTACAAAAAAAATTTTTAAAAAGGAAATGTAACAATTTACACTTTTTGTTCCTCTCCCTAATTCAACATTTCCGTTTCTAATGTGTTTAATAAGTGTGTGTGTGTGTGTGTGTGTGTGCGTGTGTATGTGTGTGTGTGTGTGTGTGTAAACATGTACTTGGGTGTCTAAATTCAGGTACATGCATGCCACGGTGCACTGCAGAGCTCAGAGCATCCTGACTTGTCTACCTGGAGACCAGTTAGTTCTCCACCGTGTCCTCCAGGCTACCTGGCCAGTGAGCTCCCAGGAGCTCTCATGTCTCCACTTCCTATCTCCCCATAGGAACACTAGGGTTGGGATGGCTCGTTGATCCAGATTTTACACAGATTCTAGGGACATTGTTTCAGGTCCTCATGCTTGCAAAGACTTGGTTACCTCTCTGTCTCTGCAAAGAGACACCATGGCCAAGGCAACTTATAAAAGAAAAACATTTACTTGGGGGCTTGCTTACAGTTTCAGAGAGTTAGTCTAGGACAGTCGTGGAGGTGAGCAGAAAACAGAAGGCAGGTAGGCTCCGTGCCTGAGCAGTAGCTGAGAGCTTACATTTTATCCACAAACAGTAGGAAATGAGAGACTGGGCCTGACTTGGGTATTTGAAACCTCAAAGACCACACCCAGTGGCACATGTCCCCCAGCACTTCCTAACTTTCTTCATAGTCCATCAACTGGGAACCAAATATTCAAACATGTGAGCCTATAGGGGCCATTCATATCCAAAACACCACACGTAGCAAGTGCTTTTATTCAATAAATCATCCGCCCAGCCCTGTTTCTAATAATGTTATCTCATAAAAATATATGAGTGTTCAATATAACATTAACTATAATGCTGGAAAAAAAAATGTCTCAGTAAGTAAAGTCACATGGCGACAAGCCTGATGACAGAAGTTTAGTTCCACATGGTGGAAGGCAAGAACAACTCCCCCCCACCCCCCAGGTTACCCTTCACATGCTTACTGTGGCAAGCACACCGTACATACACGAGCACACATGCAGAAGGAACAGAAAGATGTCGGGTGTGGGGATAAACAGATGACAGATTGTTCAAAGGTTAGAAACAGTTGCTGCTCATATACAGAAGACCCTGGTTTGATTCCCAGAACTCTTGTAGTGCCAAGGAAATGCTAGTGATCCCCCTCTTCCCCCCCCCCCAAAAAAAAAAGAAAAAACAGACAGGAGCCAATCTGATGCATCTCATAGCAAGGCTTTATTCTATTCGATCTAGCTCATTGTCCACCCCACCCCCAACCAGTACACTGCTGTCACACAGGACGGTTTTGGTGGTGGGGGGAGCCCTAAATATCTATCTGGGCAAGGCTTTACAGTAAGCAGCAAACAGTGGGTAAGTGTGCAAGCATCTAATTGGAAAGCTACTGTGACCTTTAACATAATTGGCTGGTGCTGGGAGTCATATTATAAACTTTATTTCTGCTCCCCTCTACTTTGGTGGTCGTTAGGCAGGGGATAGGCTTGTAACCTGGAAGCACAGGTCTTGTTGGGGATCAGCCTGCGCCTGACTGGAGATAGGCTGGGGTTTTGTTAGGAGGCAACTTGGAAACTAATGCTAGGTACCAGCCTGTTAATTTACCTCAATTCAAACTTAGGTCATGTTCTCTAAAATGGAGTCTGAACTTAAAAGAGTTGGACTCTCACTTTAAAATAGTTAAAATGAATTTTTTAAGACTTATTTTGGGCTGGAGAGTTTGCTCAGTGGTTAAGAGTACTGGCTGCTCCTCCAGAGGTCCTGAGTTCAATTCCCAGCAACCCCATGGTGACTCACAACCATCTGTAATGGGATCTGATGCTCTCTTCTGGTGTGTCTGAAGACAGCAACAGTGTAGTCACATATACTTATATGCATAAAATAAATCTTAAAAAAAAAAGAGAGACTTATTTTATTTTATGTGAATACACTGTGGCCCACATAACAAAATCTCACTGAGCCATCTCTCCAATTCCTAAAATTATTTTTATATGCTACAAATTTTATAAATTTTGTATAATGTGAATTTTGCCTCAAAATTAAAAGTTCAACCAGGGGGCTGGAGAGATGGCTCAGTGGGAGAGACTGCCTTAAAATACAAGGCAGAGAGTGATCTAAGAAGAGGCTATCTGGCCTCTACATGCATGCACCCATATGGAGGCCAGGCAGGAGGGAGGGAGACAGAGACAGACAGAGAGGGAGGGAGAGAGTGTGGGGGAGAAAGGGAGGGAAGGAGGAGGGAAGGGAGACAAAAACAGAGAAGAGAGATGCAGAGAGTTTGGGGACAGTGGGAGGGAGAGAGTGGGGGAAGGAGGGAGGGAGTGGAGGAAGGAGGGAGACAAAGACAAAGAGGGAGAGAGTAAGGGAAGGATGAAGGGAGGGAGGGAGAGAGGTGGGGGAAGGAAGGAGGGAGGAAGGGGAGAGGGAGGGAGCTCTCTGGCAATGAACTACAGATCTCTGGTTTAAAAAAAGAAAGGAAAAAAATACATATTGTGAGAATGACCACAGGCCGTCCACTTACATCATGCTTTGAAACCCAGAACATGAAGTAACTATGAAGTAAAGAGGAGGCCATCCTAAGACTCAGATCTTCCCTCACCACTTCCTCACCAAATGTTGGTCTGAGGTACTCACAGCCTCAACCACTTCTCTTCAAGACCTACACATAAATCTTGTTCAATAAAAACAATTAGCAGAAGAGAGAACAGTCACCGGCTGTAATTACCTAAATGTCTTGCCGTTAACCATTTGAACGACTCAATCTTCTGCATTGATTGTTTCGGTGGACGATCATTAAAACCAAATAACCTGTAGATTCGTTTGATCTCTACAAGTGACAAAAACTAAACCTCCAGGCATTTTATCACAAGTCCCTGATCAAGCCAGGCAAAGAGCAAAAAGCACACCAAGGGACAGGGCGGCCATGCCAAGAAGGCGGTGGTGCAAGCCACGCAGGTTTAGTTACCAATGTAGCACCTCTCTGAAGCCAGGAAAACTCTTGGCTGAGCCTTTTAATGAGTTTGGCGTAGCTAGAATAATGGCTTCTGCTGTCTCCTGCAGGTTCCAGACACCAACATGCACCTCCCAGCTGACCTCTCCTAGTGGCACCCCATATGCCCTAGGAATGCCAAGTGCCGACAGCTTAGACTTGACTGAGGGCATCGTGTTCATTTATCTAAGGTAAGAAGTTTGCAGATGGACCATAGTGCTGCCACAGGCATTTGATATGGGTGCTGGGGGTCAAACTCAGATCTTCATGTTGGCACAGAAAGCCCTTTGCCTACTGAGCCTTGCCACATCTCCACATTTTTGTTTGTGATGGTGGGGTTTTTGTTTGTTTTTTGAGACAGGATCCCACTCTGTAGTGCTGGCTGGCCTGGGACTCACTGCATGGTTCTCCATCTTCACAGAAATATCCCTGCCTCAGCTGGCATTAAAGGCATGCACCACCACACCCAGCTCCTACAGTGTTTTTTAAAGTTAATTTAACCCAAAGTAAATTAAATGAAAATCTAGGCCTAACACATTGTGGCATTTGGAGGGTAGAGGCAGGAGGATCAATCATTCAAGGCCAGCTTGAGTTACAAGTTACACAGGAAGACAGGAGAGGGGACAAGAAGGGTGAAGAAAAGGAGGGAGGAAAGATCTATGATTAATGTATAAATTGTATGATAATAGAAATTCAGAAACACCGCATTGTAGAGTGTGTTTCAATTTGTGTTGTGAAACAAGAAGTATATAGACCAGGCTGGCATGGAATTTGCTACGGCCAGGCTGGCCTTGAGTTCCTGATCGTCCCGCCTCAGCCTACTAACTGCTGATGGTGATGATGCTGATGCTGGATGGTGATGCTGATGGTGATGATGCTGATGGTGATGATGATGATGGTGGTGGTGATGATGATGGTGATGATGATGGTGGTGGTGATGATGCTGATGGTGATGCTGATGGTGATGATGCTGATGCTGGATGGTGATGCTGATGGTGATGATGCTGATGGTGATGATGATGATGATGGCGGCGGTGACCACAATGACAATGACGATCACTTAGTGAAAGTTTAACGCTTAGAGAATGGATGCATTTCGCCATCCTGGTGCCTGAGTGACACAGTGTGAGCCACAGTCCCATCAGCAATTCTACCAGCTCACTTCATTTTTTCCATTTTTTCCATTTGCAAGCTGCTTCTCTGGGAGAGCACAGAACTGTATCACACACAAAAAAACGGTCTTGGCGTCCATTGGTTTTAAAAAGGCTTCCTTCTTAGGGATGTATAGAGTGTCTGCAACAACTTCCTCTAAACCAAATCCTGGCTCAACTCTCACTTTCCTTGATCTCAGTACTCTACAATCTCCTAAGTCTCCCCTCTTAGAGAGGCCTTCCTGACGGTTCATTCTAGAACAACTGCTCAAATCCCTCTCTAAGCTCTTTCCGTTTTCTGTTGGTTCCTGGTATAAATCACTACCTGGCATTATTTATCATTATTTATCTATTGACTTGTTATCATCGCTCACTCTCTCAGATTAGAAGCTTCCGGAAGCAGAGACTCTGTTGCTGAGGTCTATAATACAGAACACATAAGGCCCAGCAAGCTGAGACAAGCCAGGAGGAGGTGACGCACACCTTTAACCCCAGCACTCAGGAGGCAGAGGCAGGCAGATTTCTGTGAGTTCAAGGCCAGCCTGGTCTACAAAGCGAGTTCCATCACAGCCTGGGCTACGCAGAGAAATCCTTCTCAAAACAAACCAAATGAAAACAACAAAAATAAAATAATAAATAAATAAACAAAACAAAAAGAAAGAAAAGAAAAAGGCCCCAATAAATATTTGTTGGCTAAATGAATCTGCCATTCTTTTTAGCGTTGTCTGTATGTCTTCTCACATTCTCTCCTCCAGAAGCTGGTGCACACTGCTGATGTCCCAAGATGTTTCCCTTTATTTGTTGTCTTAATTCAACCACCCCTCCCTGTTTCCCTATATGCAAGGCAGCTCCCAACCCCAGCCTCACACACTCTGCTGCCGAACAAACTACATTATATCTTCCCCAAAGAAAACACTCAAAATTGAGACCCCTCTGCCACCAAGTCTTGTCAGTCATTTTTCTTCCTGTGATTTTATTGGGAATTTGTCTCTTTACCATTTGTGTTTATCACACATGATAATCCATTTTAAATTTGAACTCAACATTGCTACATAACAACATCTCTAGACCCTTAGAAAATTGTAAAACCAGATATTTTTCTAAGAGAAATGAAGCATATGTTTGCATAAAGACATGTGCTAGAATGTTAGTAATGGTTTTCTCATAAAATCTAAAAAAAAAAAAAGAAAAGAAAAGAAAAGAAAAGAAAGAAAGAAAGAAAGAAAATATTTCAAACATCCCCCAACAGGTTGAATGGGCAGACTTCAGAATGTCTGTACAATGGAATACTACCTGGGCTGTCTGGTTTTATGTCAACTTGACACAAACTAGAGAGAGAGTTAACTGAGGGGAGGAACCCGCAATTGAGAAAGTGCCTCGGGCTGGTGAGATGGCTCAGCGGTTAAGAGCACTGACTGCTCTTCTGGAGGTCATGAGTTCAAATCCCAGCAACCACATGGTGGCTCACAACCATCTGTAATGAGATCTGATGCCCTCTTATGGGGTGTCTGAAGACAGCAACAGTGTACTTACATATAATAAATAAATAAATAAATAAATAAATAAATAAATAAATAAATTGTTAAAAAAGAAAGAAAGAAAGAAAATGCCTCATATAGTTGCATGCTTCGTTCACAGTTGGTTTGAGAAGTATTAGAAAATGTGGTCTTGAGCTGGAGAGATGGCTCAGTGGTTAAGAGCACTGACTGTTCTTCAAGAAGTCCTGAGTTCAATTCCCAGCAACCACATGGTGGCTCACAACCATCTGTAATGGGATCTGATGCCCTCTTCTGGTGTATTTGAAGACAGCATACTCATATACATAAAATAAACAAGTCTTTAAAAAAAAAAAAAAAAAGATGTGGTCTTTTCTGAGGAGGTGTGCCTCTAAGGGTGGGCTTTTAGGTTTCAGAAGCCCACACCTTCAGGCCCAGTGTCTTCTCTGTCTACTGCCTGAGGATCTGAAGTAAAGCTCTCAGCTCCTTCTCCAGCGATGTGTCTGCTGTAAGCCACCATGCTCCCTGCCACGATAATGGTCTGAAACTGTAAGCCAGCTCCCAATTAAATATTTTTCTTTACAAGAGTTACCTTGGTCCTGGTGTCTCCTCACAGCAACAGAATGCTAAGACAAACAGTGATGTGGAAGCCAAAGAAACCCTTTCCTCCCCAAGTTGTTTTTGGTCACAGTATTTCTCACAGCAACAATAACCCTGACTAAGACACTACCCCCCCCCTTTTTTTTTTAAAGATTTATTTATTTTATGTGAGTACATTGTTGCTCTCTTTAGACACACCAGAAGAGGGCACCAGATCTCATTACAGGTGGTTGTGAGCCACCATGTGGTTGCTGGAATTGAACTCAGGACCTCTGGAAGAGCAGTCTATGCTCTTAACCTCTGAGCCATCTCTTCAGCCCCTACACTACCCCTTAATAGAAAGGAAGCAGTCACAAGTCCTTAAGTAAGTGTCAAGCGCATTACAAGCTGACCTTGAACATTTACATACCATTTAAAGCCATTCACGGAACAGCCTCAACATGGCAAAATTATAGTGACAGAAGACAGACCCATCCTTGCCAGGAGTTAGGGACCAAGAGGGTATCAATCCAAGAAGCAGGACATGAGGACGCAATTCTGTACCCTGCTCACAGTATGCAAATCTACATGCTTGGAAAATTTCATAGGACTGTGTCATAAAAACCTAGGACATGTAAGAGCTGTAAATTCTGACCAGCTCTGTGGCTATTGCTGGCCTTGAACCAGAGAAAGCTGCTGGCCTTGAAACTCACTGTAGTCTTTTACTTAACCCTCAGATGATCCTGAAAACTGGAATGGTGTGTGTTATTTAGCTAGTTCGTTATTTCTGAGATCAAACCCAGGACCTCATGCGTCCAAGGCAAGCAAGCAATCAACCCCTGAGCGACACGCCGACCTACGGCGCTGCTTTTGGTACTATCATTGAGAGAAGCTGTGTGAAGAGTGCAGGGGAGTTCTCATACTACAAAAAAAAAAAAAAAAAAAAAAAAAAAAAAAAAGGCTCAGGTGATGTGTAAGGCTGGACCCACAGATCCCGCCACCTCCACCTCCCAAGTGCTGGCACCACAGGCTTGCACCCTCACTCCAGGCTCTGAAACCACTGACATTCAATTGGAAACAAGAGCTTATAGAGAATTCCCATGGAGAAAATCCCAACTGCAGACATGAGAGCTCTAGCTTACTCTTCGGGGCTCTAGATAGAAATAATCCCGAAAACTTAATGAAGTAATAATTAGCAACTGATTATCATGATTAATAAGCAAATTTAACCTGACTTACCTACAGCTACAGCTGCTGACCAAGGACTTCAAGGATAATCCCACAATCCCCCTAACCTGGTCTGTTTCCTCTCTCTGGAGGGTGGGGCTGTCGCCTGTGAGGCAGGGGCCACTTCACCTGATGTGAGTAGAGGAGGTGGATTTTGCTGAAGAGCCCCTGAAAGCCCTGAAGTTGTGGGGTGTCCACCAGAGAAGACGTGGGGTTAACCCAATAGAAGGTCTTTATTAGCCAGCCGGCTCCTACACTGTAGCTCTGAGCCTTTCTCGGGCTTTTAAGTACAAGAGCCATGTTCTAGGTTCACATGCTTCAGTTAACAAGAACAGTTAGCCAGAAGCAGGACTACAGAAGCCAAAAAGCAGAAAGGTCAGCACATGTACAGACTTTTCCAGAACTGTGGGCTTTGATGGCTTAGGCCTTTGTTTTAGTTTTGGCAGACGGTGCTTTCCATGTGCTGAGTCTTACGGCCTGAGTGGAATTTCCATCATGGAGTCAGTTGTGCTAAGGTCTGGGGACATGTTACATTGTATGTATAATTCTGATGTAATTTTCATCCACATGGCTTCGTGTATAGATTTTGATTGCCTATGTACACGCTGTAAACAAACACCTACTCAGTACCAATAACACAAAACACATCCAGAGCCCAGCAAAGGCACTGACTGGGCAAAGGATTTATATGGATTTTCTCCAGTGTCCTATGTCCTGTGCCTTCTCGGCTTCCTTCCCCTCCCTTCACTTCCCAACTGCTATGGCGATAAACATTTACCATCTTCAAATAACATATAGTAGACTGGTCTAATAAGCCAACGTGGGTCTCACTATGTTAGAGCCGTGGCGTCAGCAAAGCTGTGTGTGTGCGTGTTCGAGTGCATGTGTGTTCTGGGAGACCTCATGCAGGTGACCCTATCGTCTTCAAACAGCAATACCACACCCACGCTACCCGCCTCTCTCCTGCTCCCTCTTTCTTCTATGAGGACCCTACAGATTGTATCGGGCTGGTCTGGATCACTCAGAATACTTGATCCAAATCAAGGCCACTAGGTCAGAAGCTTGAATCCCACCTTCAGTCCTAACTCACCCACGTGACCTAACACAGATAGGATTTCTTAGAACTCAGATACTGGCATGGGGATGGGGGTAGGTTAGGGGCGGGCTAGGGGTGAGGGTAGGGGTTGAGGTAGAGGTGGGGTAGGGGTGAGGGTAGGGATGGGGTACGGCGCTGTTCTGTCTAGCACATGCTGGAATCCTTGCATTGAAATTATCACTACAGGTGTGTTATAAACCTTGTTAAACATTTCTCATGGTCTTTACTTTTCTTATTCACCCCGTTGACATGGTTTTATTTTATTCTCACCAGGGTCATTATTGTTCAGTGTAGATTAAGAACACACCATACAAGCCAAACACAGTGGTGTGTGCCTATAATCACAATCCTTTTAAGAAGCTTGGGGAGATGGAACATTCTAGAGCAAAATAGTGAGTTCCAGACCACATAGTAAGATCCTGTCTGTTGTTGTTGTTGTTGCTGTTGTTGTTGTTGTTGTTGTTGTTGTTGTTGTTGTTGTTGTTGTTGTTTTGGGTTTGTTTGGGTGTTTTGTTTTAAGAAAATTGGTCTGGAGAGATGGCTCAATGGTTAAGAGCACTGGCTGCGCTTGCAGAGGACGGGGGATTGAGTCCCAGAACCCACATTGTAGCTTGCAACTGTCTTAACTCCAGTCCCAAGGATTCAGATACCCTCTTCTGACCTCCATGGGCACCAGACACACACAGGGTACACACACATTCACACACATGTAAAATAAACGTTTTTTAAAAGTAAAATAAGAAAATTACAACAACAAAAAACTACAGGGTTAATTAGAGCCATAGCCAGTATGTAGACATATTAACTTTAAATGTCTATGCAGTTGGTAAAATTAGGTAACGTACTTCAGTCACCAAACCCACGATACCTTCCACATTCCAGAACCACAGATTTCACACATTCAACAAGACAGAGAAAGTTATATTCTATTTAGCCAAACTCTCTTAAGCATGAGGAGAGACTAAGGGCAGAATCTGAGAAAAGTTACACTGTCAGTGTTATCCCCAAGGGCCTGTATAGCAAAGGCAGTCCTTTATGGCTAGCAGAAGTTTCTCGCATTTTTTCCCTACTCTCAACACTCAACTGACAATAAACCTGTGAAGAGATGTAACACACATGCACACACAAGTACGTATGTACACACACACATACATACACTTAAAAATAAAAGGTTTGAAACTGGCCATGGTGACATAATCCCAGCACTGGAGAGGCAAAGGCAGGAGAATCTCTGAGTTCCAGGACAGCCAGGGCTACAAAAAGAAACCCTGCCTGTCTCAAAATAAAATAAAATAAAATAAAATAAAATAAAATAAAATAAAATAAAATAAAGGAAGGCCCCAAGAAACTCCCATGTGTGTTAGAAAAATAAATTGACATGCAAGAAAGATCGTCTCAGCAGTCCCAAGAAGTGCCAGTAGGTGGCAGTAGCACGATACCAAGGCGTTTCTGGATTGATCTCTTTATTGAAAGCATTCATCTTTTTTTTTTTTTTTCTATTGAAGTTACAATGTTTATGTTTAGTGTGGCTTGATGGGCTCCATCTGTATGTAATTTGACAATATTGAAATCAAATTCTGATACCTACTCACATGGATGTAAGCCCTATTAGATTTCAATTAGCATTCACTCTGATCTGATTACAAGGCCTTAGCCAATCCAATGTCTAATAGGGAGACATTTAGGTAATTGCAGCTGTCTGCAGTTATTACACGTGCTATCATTTTCACAGAGCGATTTGTGTAAAGACTGGGCCATAAAATTCATTGTGTTGGTAGAGACAAGGGGTGAGGGCTGACTGGCACCAGGGCACCATTAACGAGCTTGTTATTGCGGTCTGACATTTAGGGGTGCTTTTCATTAGGGAGGAAGACAGGAGTGTAAGGTGTTGACCTGTTTAGCCCTGCTCCAGATACTTCAGTCTCCACCCTCAGTATTGTTTCACTTGGCAAAAGACAAGGGACATCAGCCAAGTCTCCTTTTCTTCTCAGTTAGTTTAAAATGAACACAACCACACCCAAACTCACCTTCTACAAAGGTTCTGGAATGGAATAGGGTCTTGTGGCTCACTAGATACTAATCTCAATCCTGAGGAGTGCTGTTAGACACGGCTGCACACCTGCCAGGGACGCTGATGGTAGCTTCACTATAAAAGGGACACCGGGGGAAGTCACCTTGCCGATCGGGCTCCTAGTCTAAGGTACAAGGCAACAACAACAGAAAAATATCCCTGCCCCTAAAGAATTTCAGACCCGAGGAAGTAACCTGCAGGTGACATCTTCATAAGGGTAGGACGAAGATGAGATACCATATACAGAGGTGGGGTATAGAAAGTCATCCTCTGAGCTGGTCCATCAGGAGCCAATTATTCTAGAGAGAGAAAAAGTCACCAATGAGTAGTGACACACATCTTTAATCCAAGCATTCAGGAGACAGAGGCAGGTAGGTAGCTTTTTGTGAGTTCAAGGCCAGCCTTGAACTAATTCCAGGACAGCCTGGACTACACACAGAAACCCTTTCTCTCTAAGGGGAAAGAAACTAAAGGGGTGGAGAAAAAAAAAAAAAAAAAAAAAAACAGAAAACCCAAGGGTTTTAAAATCCACAATTTAATATTGTGCCTGACCACAGCCACCATTAGAACTATCTCAGTGACCTTCTGTGACCCCTCCGGGGTGCAGTCTTAGTACCTCCATTTGGTCCCAGGAATGTTCACCATGTCTTTCCTGCCTAATACTGTCACACACTCCCTCTACCCCGCCCTGGAGAAGCACTTGTGCACACCTGTGTACCCCACAGGAGGCCCAGCCTCCGCCCCCTGCCTCCGCCCCCTGCCTCCGCCCCCTGCCTTCACACTAGCTTTCTCCTGACTGTGCTGACTGAGAAGCCCAGGACTTTTTGTGCTCAGTCTCTTTCTGCTCATTGTCCTTTCAGCTCCCAGCAGTTAGGGACAGACCCGTGCTTGAACTAAAACAAAAGAAAAAAAGGGAGCGGCATTTTGAAAGCACCAAATCTGTTGTTGCCTTGAGCTTTTTCCTGTGGGGCACAGGTGATAAAGTTGGAGATTTGTGCGATCTTCCAGGGAGGGCTGGAAGGCAGAGCTCCCTATTAAGTGCTGCTACAGAGCTCCCTACTAAGTGCTGCTTCTGTGCTGCCTGTGGTTAGGCAGGAGCTGCATGAGGGATCTCCACTCATTTTTAGCACCAATTCAACACCCTCGAGACAGCGGCCCTGGCACATCTAGCTCTATGCTAATTGTCACTTTTGCTGAGATGTGTCACCCAGGGAAGCCCCCTCAATCTGCTAGACCTGAAGCCGAGACAGTGGAACGCCGCCATGCTAGGCACTTTATAAAGCCTTTCCGGGAGTGTCTGCCAGAAATCCTATTGGAACGGCTGTCTGTGATCAGCGAACAGAGCCTGCACTGCCTCCGTTTTTCTCTAGGATTTCCTGTCAGGAAACCTATCTAGGAAACAAATTGTTTAGATATTATCTAATCAGAAAGCAAAAAACCATTCTTCATATACCAATGGGCTTCTCACTTGGAATTTAATTGCATTTACCTGTGTGTACTTTTAAACTAGGTCAAATGTTGAGGCCTGATAGTTTGTTAGACATGCCCCTGCTTCTAAAAGCTTCAATAAGACTAGCTGACCGACCTCACTAGCTGATTATACATGGCCTGTACCAAGACCTGCCTACTGGCATCTCACCAACCAACCTAATCCGAGTCCCGCCCCCTCCTTCCCAGTGTGCTGTCCTCAAAACATTGCTACCGCAGAGGACCTGCTGAGGTAGAGCCTCTGCCAGATGAAGTTGGTGGTGGACACCTGTAACTCCAGCACAAGGAACACTGAAAGAAAAGATTCTTGGGTTTTTGGGCCAGTCTAGGCTAACACGAATCTGTCTAAATTTTTTAAATTCAACCAGGATAATTATAAAATAACTAGAGCTTCTCCCCGAAGACTGAAGTTCACTGCAACAGCTGCAACTGTATTCAAGATCCTGACCACCCGACCTCCTCTGAGGCACTGTTGAGAAATGAAAAGCTGTCATTCGAGAGCCAACGTTTGTTAAGTTTCAAATGGGGGACAAGCAGCTGAGGTGCCTCTTTAATGTGTCAGAGTAGACGTGGGTGCCAGGTTCTCCCAGCATCCCTCAGTCCCTACCTGTGACAGGGTATGGCTGGCATACCCACCCTCTACCCTCTAGCCCTGGGAGTGGGCTGCCCTTCTCCCTGATGCCCTACCCTATATAACCTAGACACTTTGGTACATTGAGCTCCTGGATGCTGTACCTGGTTCCCCCTTCTCTCCTTTCTCTTCCCCTCCCCAAATGGCCCAGGGTCACCACCACTCTGGACTTTCCCAGATGTGACTACCTCTGGCTATGCTCTCCCACATACCTGTAATAAACTGTCTCCTCCGCCATACCCAGAAGCAGCCATGCCCTCCCTTTTTTCTCTATGTCTCTCTTTTTCTTTTCATTCAACATTACCTTGGGTTTTCTTTAGATCCTTTCCATTTGCTGTCAACCTCTGCATCTGGCAGAACATCTTCTCGGCTTTCTCATCTTCCCTTCAGACTGAGAGATGGAACCTGGGGTCAGGAGAGGGCCGGGCAGGTGCTCTCCTGTAGCTCCAGCCCTCTCTTGGCTTTTACTAAAACCCTTGGAAAGTAGCACTAAGCTTGACAGCCGTGATTCCCACCCACTCTACAGCTCAGAGGTGGGCAGGGCAGCCTCCAGGTCCCCTGGTCTGCTCGTCTTGCTGCTCCTACCCAAGGACCTCACACATGTGCTTTAGAAACACAGGTTTACAACATTCTTTTCTGTGACTGAAGTTCATACAACTGTCTCCATGGAACTGTGTCATTTGGGTAATTGTTCCTTAGCCGTGGTCACTCATATGTCACTAAGAACATCTTTGTTTGGCAGTACTAGAGACTGAACCCAAAGCCTTGTGCATGTCAGACAAGTGCTCTACCCCTGAGCTATACTCTGCCTTTGTATTCTGTTCAGAATAAGCCATTTTCTTGTTTCTTTAAAGCAGAGTTTAATTTTGTTTGTTTATTTATTTGTGTATTTATTTGTTTATATGAGTTTTGCCCACGTGTATGTATGTGCTCCACATGTGTATTGGAGGCCTGTGGAGGCCAGAAGAGGGCAGCAGATCTCCTGGAACTACAGTTAGGGATGTGTTGCGGCCCCTGCTGCTCTGTGTTTGGGGGCCAAAAATGTCTCGGGCCGCTCTGCCAGTGTTGGAACCTGCACTGCCAAAAGCCTTGGGTGCTAAACTGTTAGAGTCTGTACTGCCCCAAGCAGCTCCGGTCTGCAGGTCAGGGTTCAGCAATAGAGAGAGTGAGGATGGACAGACGTGAGGAATGGAGACCAGACAGAATGTGATTCAATCCTGTTTATTCTTCAGTCTCTCTTCTTAGTCGAAGTCCCAAGTCTTGAGTTCCTAGTCCCTAGTGCCTCCAAGTTCCAAGTTTCTTCCTCCAAGTGTCTTCTTCCTAATGCCTAATTCCTACTCCAAGTTGTACTCTCTGAAGTGTCTGATTCTCTATTCCTCTTTTCTGTCTGCCTCTCGCCTTTTATATGTCTCACTTCTAGGCCACGCTTCTAAGTCACGCCTTTAATCATGCCCTTAGGTCTTGTCTCTAAATCTGATCTCTAAGTCACGCCCTTAAGTCACACACCTTTAATCTCACACACCCAAGGAAAAATCCTGGGTATCTAAACCAAGATGTTATCAGAGTGTGCTCAGCTGTTGTAGGCTATTGTAATCAAATCTCTTTTCAAGGTATATGGCTCAAGATGGCTGCAAGGATGATAGCCACCTTCTGTCGGCTCCCCACAGGGATAGTTGTGAGCCATGTGGGTGCTGGAAACTGAACCTGAGTCCTTTACAAAAGCAATAAGTGCTCTTAACAATGGAGCCATTACTCCATGCCCATATTTGTCTCTTGTCCTATAAAGTAGCAAGAAGTAAGGCCCTGGGATGTCATCTTAAGATCCAAAGAGTCTCCCTGATCCTGGGCTCCTCTTGGGAGATGATTCACAGGCACCAGAGGAAGTAAGGAGGCCGGTATCAGAGGGGCTTGCCTCTAGACCAGCAGTCCTCAACCTTCCTATGCTGCACCTTTTAATATAGTTCCTTGTGTTGTGGTGACTCCAAACCATAACATTGTTTACCTTGCTACAATTGTGATCTAAATATCTGATATGCAGTGACCCCTGTGAAAAGGTCGTTCAATCCCAGAGGGGTTGTAACCCACGGTTTGAGAGCTTCTGTTCTAGTATCTTTTACTAATGTTGCAATCCAGGGTGCCTACAAGAGGATGGTCTGGATTCTTGGGGGCATGGTTATTAGCACCATCCTCCGAGTAGCCTTCACTGTCTGCTTGGGGCAGGGCGGGGCGGTGGTGGTGACAATTTACTCTCTTGAAGGCAGAAGCAGACCAGATAGCCCTTGCAGATAACCTCCGGGTAGAGATGTGTTGAGAGTAGTCTTTAAAACTGCATGGTCCAATCTGGCTTGTTCTTAAGCAGCGGCCGTGTTCCAGACTAGACAAGGCCTGAGGCCAAGAGCAGCAGCGTGCTCGGCTCAGGCCGGCCAGAAGCACCGGCCCTGGCACCCACGAGACGCCATCGTGGTGGCTGTATCAGCCAATCCACCACGCTGTCCACAATGCTTGGCTGAGCCCAGATAATACCCGCCATCCCCCGTACCAGGTAGAATGAAGACTCTTAACACTTAATGGCTATCCAATTGGTACATATATTTGGAAATGCTCAATTAACAAAATACCCGCACAATTAGAATTGTAAACCCAATTAACTAACCTAGATATGAGTAACTACCCGAGAATGCTAAAGATACGCGGACGTCTCCAGCCATCTTCTCTTCTGCTCCTCCCCCTTTCATCTCCTCGCTCCTCCTCCTTCTCTTCCTCCATCTCTTCGCTCCTCCCACAGTAGCTCCTCGCAAGTTACCGAACTTTGTGTGTGTGTGTGTGTGTGTGTGTGTGTGTGTGTGTGTGTGTGTGTGTAGGGGGCGAATAGCCTGCTACAGAGATGAGTTGATTGGATGACAGACAAGAGGCAAAGGAACAGTCATGACAGGCACAGAGGAAGAAGAGATATTCATGGCTTCAGAACATTCTCCCCGCCCAACAGAACCCAATCCACACCCTGTAGAGCCTAACGCGGAGTAAAAATGGCACCCAAGCAGTAACTCTTGGCAACAGGGCAACGCAGGTCCCATGTCCGAAACAGGCTTCGAGAACTTGAGGACCCCGAAGAGGGCTGTGCACTAAGCATGGAAGGAGTCTTGGAAAGGTCCTGGAAGTAAGCTGACTGAGGTGGCTCTTGAACTCTTAGTGCTTAGTCTTTCCCAGGACCAGCGTTGGCGCTGAGAAGCAACGGGCAGTGGCTAAACCCAGAGGAGAGAGAGAGCGAGCTATGAGTGCTGGCGAAGGAATTCACGATGTTCCCGAAGTCGCAGCCCACTGGACGTTCTAGCCCAGGGAATGATAAGAATAAAATCTGTATCAGAAGAGCAGTGTCACTGTATAATTGTAACTTTTTGTACCACCTAATTAATCAATTAAATTTAACACAGGGTCTCAGACATCCCAAACCTGGCCTCCAATTCACCATACAGATGAAGATGACCTTGAACTTGTGATTATCCTGCTTCTACCTCCCATGTGCTGGGTTATACCTCTGTGCCATCATATCTGACTTCATTCCATACTGGAGATCAACCCCAGGAATTCATGTATGCTAGGTGGTCCTTCTATCAGCTGACCTACGCCCTCAGTCACAACAGCTTAAATTTTAAAACCACTAACTGATTTTTTTTAATGTTCAAAATATGCCTAGTGTGGTAGAATATGCCTTTAACCCCAGCACTCAAGTGGGCAGAGGCAAGCTGATCTCTGAATTCCAGGCCAGCCTGGTCTACATAGTGAGTTCCAGGACAGCCAGGGCTACACAGAAAAACCGTGTCTCGAAAAAAAAATCAAAATACAATGTATAATTTATTACTAGAAGAAGAGGAGGAGGAGAAAGAGGAAGAATAAGGACTTTGTAACTGGAGCCCAGTGGCTTTTTCATCTCAGCACTCTGGGTGTAAGAAATAATGCCAGGTAATCTCTGTGTGAGGCCAGCCTGATCTACATTGTGAGTTCCACCCAGCCAGAGTTATACAGTGAGATTCATAAAATAAATAAATTAGTAAAACAGCAACAGACAACAACAAAACCAACCACTGTAAGAGAGAAACCACAGAAACAATAAAATCAGGCTGGACTTGAACACTGGACCTGAGATCTCTTAGCTATGCCTGTGAGTTCTCAACTTTCTGAACCTCAGTTTCCTTTAAAACAGAGAGAATGAGCCTGTCATGTGGCTCATACTTTAATCCAAGCACTTACAAAACAGAGACAGGAGGATTGTTGTGAGTCTGGGGCCAGCCTAGGGTACATAGTTAAGTTCCAGACCAACCTGGTCTTCAGAAATAGACCCTGACTCAACAAAATTGAAAACAAAACACAACAAATTCCAAAACACACAAGCACAGATAGGCACAGCAAGCCGTCCCTGTCCCCCAAACGTTGATGCTGACCAGTGATGTAATGCCGGCACTCAGGAGGCTGTGGCAAGAGGATCCTATACTCGAGGGCCGTCTAGGCTACTTGTCGACAACTCTTCATACAGATAAGTGGAAATGGATACTGATGGTGTTTGAGTGGTCAGTGGGCTGGGCTGACTGGCTACAGGCTTTAAGGGGATTGCTGCCAGGAAGAAAGACGGCTTTCTTCCTTCGGTTTATAATAATGCTGACCTCTCTCCTCTCACCCATCCCTTCCTTCAGACGCGATTCTCCGAAGAAAAGTTATTCAAAAGTGGCCAGAAGATGTCGCTGCAGACAGCGCGGTGTGTACTGTGCGCCTCTCTGGCAGCTGAATTTCATCTTGCCATCCAAGGGAAAGTTCCAACCCGTCTCCACGCTTCTCTGGTACGCCATGATTCTGCTTCTTCGTATGCTCACCCCTATGCTGTGCCCCCATGTTTCTGTTCCTCAAGTCCAGCTTCATACGCTCTAGATGTCCGGGGAACCTGGGAGTGGGACCGAGTCCGCCATGAAGGCAGTGCCAACATGGAGATCGGATTCTTCAGGTCTTCCTTGCAACCTCTTCACCATCAAATTCACGAAGATTTTTCGTCAAGACCCATTCCCACGCTGATATTCCCACCCAGCTTCCGCATGACCCTTTGTATCCTGTTTCTCCCAGTCTGGCAGATATGCTCCGTTTTCAAAAATTACCTTCAAATGACTTAGTGATACCTGAATTCAACTCACTTTCAAAAACTATCAATGTTCTTAACAAAAGCATTCCCCGAACTCTAGCATGGAAGCAGCCCTGGTCTACAGGAAATAATGAGCATCCCTGAGCCAAGTTGAATGACTTATCTTGAGGGAATATGACAGTCATGGGACTGGACTCCAACAGCCTAGCAACAAAGAAAAAAACATTCCAGGTCAATGTATGCCTTCCTTGCTCATATCTTCCTGCCATGACTCTTCCTAGTCTGTTCCCAACTTGCTTTCTGTGTGGAAAAGAAAAAAAAAAAAAAAAAAAAAAAAAAAAAAAAAAAAAAAAAAAAAAAAAAAACCCTTGCTAAGCATTGTTTTCAGACTCTGTAACTTTACAGATCCCTAACCCACAAGACTCTACTCCTCACCCAAGTGATGGGAACTCAGAACCGACAGTCAGGAAAGGGGCCTGGAGCTGCTCACAGGAAAAGGCTGAGGTCAAGTTTCCCTTACTCTGTAACCTAAAGCAATCTTTCAGAGACCTGTTTCTCTTTACCCAAACCATTTCTCAAACTTAGACTATGAGGGAGAAGGGCTTACACCCCCCAGGGAATTTCTGGAAGTAGTCTGGGTTTATTATGCCCCTGGAGCTGAGAAGGATCAACGACCCCTTTCCTAATTATACTGCCCACAGACAGGGACCTCGGTTTACATAAGATATGGCAGCACCCAGCTTCTATGTACAGGCTGCCTCACTTCTAAGCCGCTGCCAATGCTCCCCCTCCTCCCCCTCCCCCCTTCTCGTCCTCCTCCCCTGACTAAACTCAGAATGAATTTACACCTGAGAGCAGCAGAGGCACCTGCACGTGCTGAAGCCATGTGCTGTCGCACCTCCACCACATTCCTGACCCAAGTGCTCCTCCCAGAACACAACAGAGATGAACAATCCTACGCACCTGAACCTGTTGCCTGGTTACTGTCAACAAGCAGAGAGGAGTGAGCCAGTACTGGCCAGGGCTTACACTGCGGGTCTCCTCCTAACCCTGCAGCAACTTCCCCAGTGAGCAGAAGCCATGCACGAGTGTTTACTGAAATAATGAGACTTCAAAGTAGATACAAGCAGTCCCCCTGTGAAATATCAGAACAGTGTTCGACTTGTTGTGTTTTACAATGCAGGGTTTAAAGCCTGCTTTGGAGAAGGGACAACTCTGCTCAGGGCTCAGAGGCTCTAGTTCTAACCTCGCCCGCCAGGAGCAACCTGGCACATTCTAAATGGACACACACAACAACAGCAGCAGCAGCAGCAACGACAAAACAAAAACAAAGACATAAAAGGCTGGAGAGATGGCTCAGTGGTTAGGACCCCTGATTGCTCTGCTAGAGGACCTGGGTTCTGTCCCCACCACTCATTCTCAGCCATCTCTAACTCCAGTCTCAGAGGGGATCTTCTGGCCTCTGTGGGCAGTGTATACACAAGGTACACAGACATACACTCTGGCGAAACAATATATATATTAACAAAAATAAGGATTTGTTTTTTAAATCCAGAGAGTTTTATTTGTGTTGGTCAACTACCCCTGGCCTGGCCATGGGGTCTGTCCTGGAGTGTGGGGTTAATATACCCAGTGGTATTGACAAAAAGCTTCTTGGTTAGAGGTAGGACCAGGTTTCCCACTCAACCCTCTTAGTGCTGGGACGGTCCTTCTTATTTATTTATTTATTTATTTATTTATTTATGGTTTTTGGAGACAGTGTTTCCCTGTGTAGCCCTGGCTATCCAGGAACCCACTCTGTAAAGTAGGCTGGCCTCAAACTCTGCCTGCCTCTGCCTCCAAGTGCTGGCTGGGATTAAATCAGCTTCAGTGTTCATATGTTTGAATTATTATACATGATAGGTCAATCCTTTATCTGTGAGTTATATCCCCAGTCCTACTTTTACTTACGACTTTGAGACAGAGACTCACTGGCCAGGTTGGCCTTGAAATCATTGCGGTTGTCCAAGCAGGTCTTAAGTGTTTGGTCCTCATGCATCCTATCTCCCGAGTAGCTGGGATCACAGATACACACCACCAGGCTTGGCTGGAATAATGCCTTAAAAAATCGGGAAACTCCACACCAATATTGTTTATTTTTAGTTTCCTCCTTTAACAAATGGTAGACAAACAGAACACCAAGTACATCCGAGCCATGTGGCCTGATCTCAAAGGGAGGAAGAGTAAACTTGGTTCAGACTGATGGGATCCCTCCACCTTTAAACCCCTCACCTGTGAGCCCTGCCTGGCCTCTGTCGGTAGGAACATCCTCTGAGGCTTTGATCTCCATTACACGGGAGGATATGAAGCAAAGAAACCACACTAAGGCTTTGACCGTTTATTTTTATCTCAGTGCAAATGGAAGTCCTGACAGCTGCCCTTCTGTGGGAAAAAAATCCCTAGCTAGGGTGGAGTAGGGTGTGGGTGGGGCTCCCAGGGTCTGACAGAGTTGGAGACAGAACCACATCTGCACTCACACTGTCACAGCGGGGCTGGCTGCTGTGCACTGTACACTTCTACCATGCTCCTCTGTTCTCCAGCCCAGCTGCACCAGGATGGGTAGTCTCATTCAGGAGCCCCTCTGTCTGAGGCTAAAACAAGTTAGGAATAATTGCCCAAGACAGTTGACCCAAGCCAGTCTGCCCATGGGGGGAGGGGAGCAGGTTGGACCACCGGGTTGAACTTGCACAAAAGCTCCATGAATAGTTTTAGTTTCACCCAGGAATCATGAAATATCTACAGTCTCATCTGCCTTGACGGTCTCTAAGCATTATCATTTTCAAAGTGTTAAGCTTAGATAACTGTTTGACAACGAGGGGAAACTGAGGCACGGAAGGATGCACAAGTTCTCGCCCCGCTGAGAAGCCAGACCCTTCCACTGCCTGGCATCTTCCTTCTTGTCCACACACAAACCTGCTTAGTTGTAATGCTGTTGACTTAAGCTATATTGAGCTGTGCATGAGGGAAAGAAAGCCTGTCGGCTCACTTTAGTCAGTCAACAATGTTCCTGAGCAGCAGGTAAACAAACAGAAGGTAACTCCTTGGGAATTCCCAGGGAGGGACGAGTCATGCAGCCTCAGCACCGCCCAGATTTTTCAAAGGCTTTTGTGACAACCCAGAAATGCCTGGGCCTGACTCCTACCACTAGGTGTCACACTAAACAAGACCGAGATGGATGCCAAGGCCTGAGGTTGTCGGGACAGAACATCTTAAAGGAGGCATAAATATACATACTCCTTCATTTTTATACCTGCTGCCCCAAGTCACTTTCTGATGCATCCTTTATAGGTGGGGCTTTGAGTTCATACTGTGGTACTTTTTTAAAAAAAATAGGATACATTGTTTAAATTTTTTTATTACTTAAATTTTTTGTGTGTGAATGTTTTTCCTGCTTGTATGTATGTGCACCACTTTCACAATTGGTGCTGGACAGTGTTGAATCCCCTGGGACTGGAGTTACAGGCTACTATGTGGGTGCTGGGAATCAAACTCAGGACTTCTGGAAGAGCAGCTAATACTATTAACTGGTGAACCATTCCTCCTGCCCTGCTATTCTTTTTAAAGAACTATCTACTTTATCTCCCAAGGGGAGGAGAGACTGGGGAGGGGCTGGGGAGCTTTTCAAGACAGGGTCTTATGTTGCCCACACTGGCCTCAAACCAGGCTACTTTGAGTGTATTCCAAATTATATTACATTTTTTTCTCATTTTTGCAAGGTGTTTCCAAGTGTTAACAAGAACGTTACCAAAATGATTAATATACTGTAGTAGAAATTAGACAAGCTGACATTGGGCACCTGGGTAAATTTCTAAATAGTTTGCTTTCTTTTTTTAGGAAAATGGGAACAACATCTAGCTTACCAAATTACTTCTGAGAACTAACAGTGATGCATATGGAGCTGGGTTCCTCCAAAAATGTATACTGTGACATTTCCAAGTCCATGTTCATACTCCCAAAGCAGAGACATGTGTTTCCAGACAAATGATACCCATTTCATACCACAAAATACCTTAAATATTCCAGAACTGACATGCAATTCCAGCACTCAGGGATAAGCTGAGACAGAAGTCTTACTTACAATACAAGGTTAACCTGGACAACACAGTGGGCTACAACAGAAACCCTGCCTCAAACCACCTCACTAGCACAGATCCAAGCTTAGTATTTATAAAATAAGTTCACCATAAATAAAGTTAAGTGACTTCTCCAACTAATGCATTTAATGAAAGACAGAACATGGCATTGAGATCTCCTGCTTATGGTCAGTTTCGATGTGTCCCAATTACCACATTTGCAGATCAAGCTTACAGAGAGGAAGAGGAGAATTTGCTGAGGGAGTTTTAACATCAACATGACCCTTACTGACTGGAGGGTTGTTTTTTTGTTTTTTTGTTTGTTTGTTTGTTTTGTTTTTTTGTTTTTTCCTGGATTTTGAATTTTTCCCCAGTGTCCTCACATTCATATTCTGGGGAAGGCATTGGAATTCCAAAGAGAGGAGGGTTGGTACACCAACTCTCATCAAGAAAAAGATCATTCAAATCTCAGCAGAAAGCTATGCAGAACTGTAGAGGCCTCCTGGGTCTATTCTGACAAAATCCTGATCCAAGTTGTTTTAATTTTCTTGAGTCTACTCAGGCTCCTAAGTAGGGTGGAAGCAACACTTGTACTTTTGCAGGTCAAACTAGAAAATTATAGGCCCAAATCCCTTTCTTGGGTGAGTAGTTACCCACAATGCTGCCGTCACTGGGGAGCAAGGAAGCTGGTAGAGCCAGCAGGTCTCAGATGTGGTCGGTGTTAGGACTATCTTGAGCCTCCTGCAGGATGCCTCACAGTTAACTTTCTTAGCTAATGTTTAAGAGACACTAAATCAATTGCTCTGCAAGGCATTCACAATAAGCTCCGGCTTATTCTCTGCAACAAGTGAATTCTGACAGCAAGAACTCAACAGTTACGGTTGCAAGGAAGCTACAACTTCAAAGATGAACACCTTGCATTACTAGAGGAAAAACACGATTCCCATATGGAGCTAGGGTTTGCCCCTCCCCAGGGGGACAAGATGACTGACCCCTAGTAAATAATCTAGGAGTTCTCCAAGTGCTAGGTTTTTGTTTGTTTTTGTTTGTTTTAATGTCAAAGCTTCTACAGCTTCTATGGGGTGAGGGTGAAGGACAGCCAAATGTCCCTGCATTGCAAAGAGCCTGGAACAGACAAAACACAGACGGGGCCGGAACCACTCATATGTCCGTCGTCGCAGAAATTAGGAGAAGCGAATCCCTGCACCCAGCCAGCATTTCCACTCTTGGGTTTTGAAAAGATCAAAAATCGGAAAAGACCTGCAAACTGGCAAATCGCTAAGAGGAACAGCCTAGCAGGTCTGCGTCCTTGGGATCTCAGCAGCTTGGGACCCCAAACCAAAATCGACGGTGGGAAACCCCAGGGAAAGAAGGCTTCTTGCAGAGGGCTGGGGTTACTGAGTGCAGGCTGCAGGGAAGTACCTAGAGGGAGGGGGCCTGGTCGGGAGGACTTTCCAGCCACTCAGGGCTCATCAAAAAGTTCCCTGTGCATGACCCCAGTGGCTCATCGCAGGGAGTTTCTCCGATGAACCCCAGCTCTGGGTTTAGGCTTCTCAGTCGAGGACGAGCCAGTTCTTTTTCTAGTCTGACTGGCTTGGAAATTCCCCGCGCCTGACCCCGCCCCTGAGAAATCCCCTGCCAGCGTTTATAGGGCGCCGCGGCGGCGCTGCCGAGCCCACAACAGTCGGAACTCGCCACCCAGCCGCCAGCAGCCTGCAGCCTGCACCCGCTCAGCCCGCACAGCCATGTTTCAGCCAGCTGGGCACGGCCAGGACTGGGCCATGGAGGGCCCGCGGGACGGCCTCAAGAAGGAGCGGTTGGTGGACGATCGCCACGACAGCGGCCTGGACTCCATGAAGGACGAGGAGTACGAGCAGATGGTGAAGGAGCTGCGGGAGATCCGCCTGCAGCCGCAGGAGGCGCCGCTGGCCGCCGAGCCCTGGAAGCAGCAGCTCACGGAGGACGGAGACTCGTAAGTGGCGGCGGGCACGGGCAGGGTCGCGCGGGGCCTGCGGCGCGCTCGGGGCTGCACGGCGGGGCTGCGGCCGCCGGGACGCCCGCCTCCCCATCCCCCCACTCCCCGTTCCCGGGACCGGAGCAGCCGATCGCAGGCCGGGGGCGGGGCGGCAGCGGGGACGCAAAGTCCGGGCCTGGCAGCGTTTCCGCGCAGCCGCCGGGCGCCGCGCGGCCGCCAGGGGAAGTACAGGGCGTTCCGGGCGGCGGAGGGCGGGCCGGTCTGGCCGGCGCCCGCCCGGAGGGGGTGGGGCACGGAAAGTCCCTGGGCGTCTGCCAGGAACACTCAGCTCATAATAACCTCGCGGAAAACACCGCGGCCGCGGCCTCCAGAAACCCCGGCCTTGCGCAATCCCCCGCAGCCCGCGCCTCTTGGGGGCCCCACGCGGTGCGCTCACCACCCCTGGGGGGTTTTCCCTGTCATCCCTCAGGTTCCTGCACTTGGCGATCATCCATGAAGAGAAGACTCTGACCATGGAAGTAATTGGTCAGGTGAAGGGAGACCTGGCCTTCCTCAACTTCCAGAACAACCTGCAGCAGGTGCGCGCTCGCCCGCCTGTGCCCTCTTTGACCCCGCGGTGGAGTTAGATGAAGCGCAGTCGCCCCCAGAGCGTTTCTAAATTAATAGTCACTGAGTCCTTATCTGCCCTGGCCTTTTACATTCAAATTAGCCAACGGCTTAGAGCGAGAAGAAAAATCCCATGGGTTTGGTGAGGTTTTTATGACCCACCTAGGGCCTCCTGTTTGCCTGGTCTCCTGTAGACAAATGGGAGGGTCATATTCCGTAACAGGAGGTGTCTGGGGTTCAGGAAACTCAAGACTATGGGTTCGCTCCATGGCTTATCCCCTTTCTGTCTCCTCTTCCATTTGTAGACTCCACTCCACTTGGCCGTGATCACCAACCAGCCAGGAATTGCTGAGGCACTTCTGAAAGCTGGCTGTGATCCTGAGCTCCGAGACTTTCGAGGAAATACCCCTCTACATCTTGCCTGTGAGCAGGGCTGCCTGGCCAGTGTAGGAGTCTTGACGCAGACCTGCACGCCCCAGCATCTCCACTCCATCCTGCAGGCCACCAACTACAATGGTAGGTCTGCCAGTCCATCCAAGGATACAGGGAAAGGAGAGATGGGTCCACTTGAGTGTAGGCTGGAGCTTACACTCTGAACGTATAAAAAGTTCAGACAATGTGGACTTTTAAAAAAAGTCTTCTCCTTGATGCCTATATGGTGTTCACTCAGAACCCAGATTCTGAGTTCTTCAAAACTGAGGATATATTTTGTGGTTGTCTCCAAGAAGATAGACATGAGTCGTGTGAGGATTGAAACACGTGATGACAGTTTTTGTCTTATTCCTTCAGGCCACACGTGTCTGCACCTGGCCTCTATCCATGGCTACCTGGGCATCGTGGAACACTTGGTGACTTTGGGTGCGGATGTCAATGCTCAGGTGAGCACTTTTCCCTCCCAAGCCTGAACTCTGCTAAGCTGGCTCTTATTGTGTGCTGATTTCCAGATGCAGCCGTAAACATGTCTGGATGCTTTTTTGGTTTCAGGAGCCCTGTAATGGCCGGACAGCCCTTCACCTTGCAGTGGACCTGCAGAATCCTGACCTGGTTTCGCTCTTGTTGAAGTGTGGGGCTGACGTCAATAGAGTAACCTACCAAGGCTACTCCCCCTACCAGCTTACATGGGGCCGTCCAAGTACCCGGATACAGCAACAACTGGGCCAGCTGACGCTGGAAAATCTCCAGATGCTGCCCGAGAGTGAGGATGAGGAGAGCTATGACACCGAGTCAGAATTCACAGAGGATGAGGTGCGTGTTCACTACTGCCAGAGTGGTCCGTTCTCCCTCGACACACTTACGTCTATTCTAGAGCTGTTTCTGTACCATACAGATCTCAGTTATTTAACTTCTCAAAGTTAGCTTGCAAAGCCAGGATCCCAAGAACTTATCTCTGATTTGCTTGAATAGCTTACCCTTTTGGGTTGAGGAATGGGGAGGGTGGTAAGAAGAAATTCTGGAAATTGAACCCAGGCCTTAACATGTGTTAGTAGGCACATGCTCTACCATTGAGCTACACTCCCTCAAGAGCTTGGGCTTTTTTTTTTAAAGGAGAGAATCGGTAAAGGAAACTCCTTCAGTCTGGTGCACTTGTTCTATTTAGGTTAAGGAGGAGAGAATCCAAGAATAGTTACTTGCAGAAGCAGCTCTCCCGTTATCCCAATGTCTTGGCAAAGTTCTAGGAATTTAATATGCCTTTTTCCCTTTCTTGTTTTAGCTGCCCTATGATGACTGTGTGTTCGGAGGCCAACGTCTGACATTATAAAAGGAAAGTGGCAAAAAGAATGTGGACTTGTATATTTGTACAAACAGAGTTTTATTTTTCTAAAAAAAAAAAAAAGAAAAGAAAAGAAAAAAAATAAGAAAGGGTATACTTAGCACCACACCACACAGCGCCTAGCCCCAAGCATTTTACTGTGGTGATTCAGCTGGTATTTTTGTGAAATCTGGGGAAAGAGATCATTGAAATTCAAAGAAAATGTCCCTTAAGGTTCATGTTTGTGGGATTTTTTTTTTTTTTTTTTTTTTTGGAGGTGATTTTCCAGAATCTAATGAAAGGACCACGTTTTATTTATTGTGCTTTTGATTGAACCACCATAGACCTAGTAGCTGATGCCAGTGTGTCCTCACGTGTAGGAGCCAGGTGTTCAGTGGTATGTGCTTACAAGTCACCCCCGACGAAGGTTTGTGTCGCCTTCCTGTAAATGTTGTATATGGTGTATTTTGTTGGTAATTATTTTGGTACTTCTAAGATGTATATTTATTAAACAGAGTTTTACAGACAGCATTGTCCTGCTCATTTGTTATTCTGAGTGGCTTGTTCTGAGGACTGGAGGCTGGAGGGGTTAAGGAGGGGCTTTCACCCAGCTAGGGAAGTCCAGAGAGCAGCTTCTCACATGTGAGCCCAGCCTCCCAGCAAAGCTCTGCAGCAGCCTCCAACCCCTGTGTGGGAGGGAGCCTGCCGCAAGGTGACAGGAAATGCCAGCCTCGGGTTGGGGTATCAGCAAGCCACCTGGCCTGTCACTGAAGGCCCTGTTACCATTTTTCTTGATTTAAGGGGTGTTCCAGAACCCCTTCTCAACAGAACCTAATTTGGACAAGAGGAATTTGCTGAATTAGTTTGATTTAGCTGGGAAAGTCCTCAAGAGTGGACTTGGGCTTAAAATGGTACTGTCCTGACATCTCCTAGGAGATAGTCACCTCTGAGACTTCTTATTCATTGACTAGGCTGTTGTAGGCATTGCATAAGGCTAAATCACATGACAGTGCCGGGCATCTAGTGCTGGGAAAAAAAAAAAAAAAAAGCTATTGTACAACATCCTGTGTTTCACAGGGGAAGTAAGAAATCCAGAGAACAGCTTGTGCAGGGACACCCCAAGAGGAAGCGGGTTCACTCATCGGGCACCTTCTTTGTCAGGCTGTTAACCATAAGGCCATGTATCACGTCACTGTGGTCTCAGGGAGAGTAAGCTTGAAGAATCTTTATCAGCACAGGGTTCTAATGCTACTGCCAAATCAGAATTCACAATAAACTTGTAAAGATTACATTTAGATGCTTGGTAGTTAATGTTTTTGTCCCTGGGACAGATCTCTTGCTTTGGTAGAAAGGAACGAGATGACATCCAATGGATGTACAATAATACATTTGATGTTTTTCAGCTTATAACTAAGAAAGTATCTCTACTATGCTTCATTATCCTGTTCTGGATCCACGACATGATTTTAATCTTCGTCTTATACCAAAAGGAAGCCAACACCCAGTGTGTCTTTTCTATATAAAAAGCACTACTACAGACTGGGTAAAGCCAGCCATGTCCATTCCTGCAGCCCCAGTCCAACTGGATGTAACCACCATGGTTGTCCCTCCATGTTCTGTCAGGCACCCAGGCTCTATGCCCCAGAGCATCTGAACATAGGTGTTCAGTGCTGCTCACATCGATGCTGGTTTAGGCTCATTCTACTGTGTGGAAAACGTGAGGGTCAGAGAGAGAAGCCTCATACCCTAAAGAGCAAAGGATAGGAACTTGGCTTTGACTTTACAAAGATGTCCATAATGCTTCCTGCATAGCTTTTATAGCCTGGTTTGCTAGCACATGCCTATAATCCCAGCATTTGAGAGGCTGAGGCAGGAGGTTTGCCGTAAGCCTGAGGCCAACTAGGACTACCTGAGCAAGAGCTTGTCACTTAAAACCAAGATGCACTTACACAGGGACACTATGATTCTTTTAGAAGGTTGGAGAAACAGAACGAGAGGATGTGGCCTGCCTCTCCTTGATCTCAGATAGTGGCTCTTAAGTTTGGGTATCAACCCCCCATGGTTGCAGAAGGAGGGTCCTCTTCTGGGTCACAGGAGCCTATCTTAGTGGCCTTCAAGACATCATGCACTAGCCTGGATTTCATGATCTGCACAAACCCTGAGGTAACTAGGTCCAGCAAAGACTAAAGATCACCCTGGTTCCATATTTGTTGCCTCTCTCATACTGGTTGGTTGAGACTGGAGAAAATATTAGAACAGAAATAATTTATAGAAAGTCTTCAACTTTCTAAATAAAGAACAAGACAGTTTCAAACAAGACAAAGCCCTCCTTCACATGCCTGATTGATTTTCTCCTGGAAGCCGACGGTCTGTCAGGACTGGGACAGAAAAATAAAGGAGCCTGGGGGAAGAGGGAAAGAACAGCACGAGGGAACTAAAGTCATGTGAGCAACTTCCTTGGTTCGTTCCTTCGTTCCCGCTGCCTCGTGCTGCTGCAGGACAGACTGCCTTGACAGGGCAGGTGGACTGGTTTTTTCCATCAGGAAGAGTTTTTCTGTGAAGGAGGAAACAAACTCCAGTGTGAGCAATCTAAGTCCTGCCATTGTTGAATGACAGAAAGCGGGAGGGGAGGCTTGCATTAGATCCCTCATCTCCTGGAAGTGATTAAGTAGTGAGAACCAGAATTGAGCAGGAAGGTACAGGGTTCCCATCCCAAGGCCCACATCTTCACTAACCTTCCTGGAGTAGAGTTTTGTTTGACAAGAAAGGTCAGATTTCTACAACTTTGTTCAGTCTCACCCAAAATGCATTCCCCAACCTCTCATCCCTGGACAAAAACATCCAGGTTGTTTCCACATTTTACGTAAAGGAACATTACAGAAACTGAAACTTGCTATTCTATGTGTTTCCCTCCTGAGAAGTGGGACTCTCAGTCTCATTCATTCATTTGCATTATGAAGAATTATTCTCCAGGATGCCTAGAGGCACACAGATAAGCCAGTCAGGGCCTGTCTCCGAGCCCCTTGCTTAGGAATAGAGATAGCCCACCAAGAACGGGGTACTGCAGTGAAGCACAGAGCAGACAGAGCCAGTGCTGAGAGCAGAGCCACTCAAGGCAGAGTGGGTGGGAAGCGGATGAGGAGCTTATGCCCTAGTTAGCTACCTGACACTGGTAAG
Organism: Arvicanthis niloticus; assembly: GCF_011762505.2. NCBI lineage: Eukaryota > Metazoa > Chordata > Mammalia > Rodentia > Muridae > Arvicanthis > Arvicanthis niloticus. Next base: position 13,366,682 of record NC_047668.1, read on the forward strand.
CTGAACTCAAAGAAAAAGTAACTTGCAGTCTGGGATTAAGTCAACCATCCACAGCAGGTTTCACCCTTCATTTTTACATCTGTGGGTGACAGCAGGTTCCAGAGATGAGCCTGAAGGAAGTTTGCAACCTGTCTCAATGCAAAGGACATGCTTGCTTTAGTCCCTGGGCTTCTCAGACAGTATGCATGTGAATTGCCAGGGCACACTGTTGAAATTCAGGTTCTCGGTCATCTGCTTTGAGGCTGGTGTGAGGTTCTGTATTTCCAGACAGTGTAATGGATTGCAGTGTAATGGATTGCATCCTAAAGAACTAAGTCTGAGTAGTTGTGCTGGCTACATTTATTCAACTTGACCCAAGCTAAAGTCATCTGAGAGGAAACAACCTCAACTGAGAAAATGCATCCATAAGACCAGGCTGTAAGACATTTTCTTAATTAGTGGTTGATGGGGGACGACCCAGCCCATTACAGGTGGTGAATCCCTGGGCCGGAAGCTCTGGGTTCTATTTCAGTGGTCCTCAAGCTTCCTAACGTTGTAACCATTTAATACAGTTCTTTATGTTGTGCCGAACCCCCAATCATCAAGTTATTTTTATTGCTACTTCATAACTGTAATTTTGCTACTATTATGGATCAGAATGTAAAAGTTTTTGGAGATAGAGGTTTGCCAAAGAGACTGTGACCCACAGGTTGAGAATGGCTGTGCTAGCTGTGCTGTGGTGGTGCACGCCTTTAGTCCCAGCACTTGGGAGGCAGAGGCAGGCGGATTTCTGAGTTCGAGGCCAGCCTGGTCTACAGAGTGAGTTCCAGGACAGCCCGGGCTATACAGAGAAACCCTGTCTCAAAAAACCAAAAGAAAAAAAGAAAAGAGAGAGAGAGAGAGAGAGAGAGAATTGCTGTGCTATAAGAAAGCAGGCTGAGCAAGCCAGAAAGCAGCACCTCTCCATGGCTTCTGCCTCAACTCCTGCCTCCAGGTTCCTGTCCTGCTTGAGTTCCTGCCCTGACTTCCTTCAATGATGGACTCTGATGTAGCAGTGTAAGCCAAATGAACCATTTTCTTTCCAGCTTGCTTTGGGTCATGACGTCTCATCACAGCAGTAGTAACCCTAACTAAGACAGCAGTACTCCTCAAGCGAACCTAACACTACGATGCAGGAGAAGCATTTCTGCAGCTGCTTGTACTGGACCCAGCATCAGGAACCAGCACTGGGAGGTGGTCACAAGACCGCCCTGACTTCTGGGATTAAAGGCACGAGCCGCCAAGCATGAGCTGCCATGCCCAGTAACTTAAAAGTAGTTTTAAAGGTCATTTAAAAAAAATTTTTTTTTCAAGAAGCAGGGCATGTAATTAATGAGATGACCCAGCAGGCAAAGCACTTGCTGCAGAAGTGGTCCCCTAAACTCACACAAAGACAGAAGGAAAGAACCAACTCCACAAATATATCTTCTAACATCCGAGCAATCACCATACATGTAAGTGCCCTGAACCTCCATCATGTACATACAAACTCACATAATAAGAAGAAGAAGGAGAAGGAAAGGAAAAGGAGAAGAGGAGGAAAAAGAAGAGGAGGAAGAGAAGAAGGAGGAGGAGGAAGAGGAGGAGGAGGAGGAGGAGGAGGAGGAGGAGGAGGAGGAGGAGGAGGAGGAGGAGAAATAATAATGTTAAAACAAACAAACTGGTTACTTTAATCCCACCCAGCACTCAGAAGGCAGAGGAAGGTGAATCTCTGTGAGTTCAAGGTCAGCCTGATCTACATAGCTAGTCTAGATCCCTACATAACATTGCCCCCCCCAACATCATACACAACAATAATAAATAAAATAAAATTTAGCTTAAAAACTTAGCCATATTTTTATTTCATAAAGGATTGAGATCTTAGGAAGCCACAATAGGAGAATTACATGAAACTCAGATCTGGACCCAAGTCTTATTTACCTCCCCTGAAATTTTCAGCCTTGTTTCAATGGCACTAAATAAAGAAAGTGAGGCTTGTGCCTCCTTCCAGGACCTTCCAGTCCTGTGGTCTGACTGAGGCTCAGGTCCACCCAAAGCCACCACATTAGAAAATCTGGCCAGACTCTTTAAACCTTCACAGCGCTTTAGGACCCATCTCCAGGCATGTGCAGAGACAGGCGCGACTTTGTGAGGACCAGGGAATGACTTCTTTCGGGAGAGTGGCCATGTGCTGATTCAGGTTTAAGCCGCCTTCTTTTGTATTTGTTTGGTTTTGGAGACTAGGTCTCACTGTGTGAGACTGTGTGAGACTGTGTGGCTGGCTTGGAACTCATTAGTAAACTGGACTGGTCTCAGATCCACCTGCCTCTGCTCCCTGAGTTATAGAACTATGAGCAGGTGCCACCAGGCTCTTTTAAGTTGTCGGTAACGTTTTCCTTTAAGTGTGTGTGTGGTGTGTGGTGTGTGTGTGTGTGTGTGTGTGTGTGTGTGAGAGAGAGAGAGAGAGAGAGAGAGAGAGAGAGAGAGAGAGAGAGAGAAAATGTGTTGAGGTATGTGTATGTACATGTTGTGCATGTGAGTGTATGTATGTGTTGAGATACATGTGTGTACACGTGAGTCAGGTCCCTGTGGTGGTCAGAGGTGCAGGATCCCCGTGGAGCTGGAGTTAAAGGCAGTTGTGACCTGCCTGGTATGGGTGCTGAGCATCGAACTCAGGACCTCTGCAAGAGCAGCTGGTGCTCGTAACCACTGAGCCATCTCTCCAGACCTTAAAGACCTTTCTGTCCACATACATTCAATTGATCTCTTCTTTAAAACAGAGTAATCCCTGCTGTAAGGAGAGCTCTAAGCTGTGGGTCTACGGTGTACCAGTAAGATGGAAGTAGCGAGTCTTCTCTCATTAGGTCTTCTAAACTGCCCATCACAACTAACTATGGAAGTCTTTGAGAAGTGAGGAGTGATATTCACACTCAGTGCCATGAGGGGCTCTGGGTACATGCCTGCCTATTCGTGTCTCCATAACACCCAAGAGCAGCTTCACATGCTCAGAGCATGTGAAGGACCCTGGCCATTCTGGCGCCGGAAGTGTCATGGCCTGGCTTTTGTCAGGGCTCAGATAGGGCCATTGTGATCTTAATAATTCTCTGGGAGGAACGCTCCAGAACTTCTGCTCCAGAGAAAAGAGATGTTGGCAGGCTTGTGGCTATTGATCTGGAGTCCTGGCACTCTCAGCAGCATTTCCAGCTGGCAAAGACAGAGCTAAGGGCTTAGCAAAGAAGAACCATCAGCAGGGCGGGGGCCCTAAAACTAGTTGCAAGATGGGGGGCGGGGGGCACATAGAGGGCAGGTCTCACTGAGAACTACTGCCTAATTTCAGAGGAGAGGAACTTTCAAAACTAGAGGCATTGTTAGGTTTGGGGCAAGCTATAACAGTTTCATGTTGAAGGAAGAAGCAGCGAGGCCAAGGGTTTGAAGGTCCCAGGTGTGAAATGTTTACTGATGCTTCCCACTAAAGAGTCGATGGGTCTTTGGGGAATTTCCTGTAATGAATAATCTGGTCTTTGCCTGGGCAAGAGTCTCCTGGAATAGTAAAGTTATTGTTAAGCAGATAATGGAAAAATAAGGTCATGTTCACGCAGAAGAAGGTGGCCTCTGTCTAACCAGTCATTAAGCCTGGAGACCTGAGCAGTAGGACTTGTGATGAGTGTAAGGGGTTAAACTTCAGGATGGACATGGAAAGCAGTGTGAGAGAGGGGTGCCGAGGTGCCCAGGACAGGAGTGGAGTAGGGGTCAAGGGTTTCACCTCTTCTAGAATGTCACCTGCATTGACAAGTCTTAGCTCTAAGCTACCCTTTGTGTTAACTCACACCATAGCACACACAGTACCCAGGGAATCAGCCCCAGGAGGATAAGAAGAGCCATAGGTGTCATGTGTCAAACAATAACTACTCCGTGTCTATGAAATCATGAGAGCACTAGTGAGAACTCTGAGTTCAGAGAGAGCTTTAGTGTCTTGTCTATGGGGAAGCAGCTGGCAGTGCTGGGCTCCTAACCCCGCCCCTTCCATGTCTGCCTCCTGCCTTACAGGCCAAGATGAGCCTCCCCATCCTGCTAAGGACAAGCAAAGCTCAAGGCTGCCTCTTTCTACTGCTGCTGCTAACCTAAGTAGCTGCCGGCTGCCGCATAAACCATCTCACCCTAACAGGTTTTAGCCGCACTTCCATTGTGGACACCCTCTGACTGAAGAAACTGGAATGCTGCCTCATAGGAGTGTCTGACGAAGAAGTGATAGTGTTTGGTTGTCTGGTGTCCTGGTCTGTCCTGAACTCATCATGTAACTGGGGATGACCTAAAACTTCTGGCTCTCCTGCCTCCACCTCTTTAATTCTAGGGTTATAGTGTGACCATCCATGCCCTGTTCATGAGAGACTGGGGATGTAAGTCAGAGCTTCACACACACTGGGCAAATGTTCTGCCAATGGAGCTGTGTCCTTAGCCCTAGTGGTAGTGCATATGAAGCCACACTATTTAGCTGGCAATTTACAGCCAAATACCACAGAGAGATAAACAATCAAAATCTATTTCGTATAGTTGTGAAGGCTGAAATTGACAGGTCGGGCACGCAGTAGGGACCTGCTCTCTGCTCATATATGGCATTTCCCTCTCTGGGTAGTGGCATGGTGGAAGGAAAGACCTACTCTCTGGGCCCTTCTTTACAAAGCATTAATTCCATGAGCTAAGCTCCACCCCAAAGCCTGCTTCCTGATACCATCATCTTGGGGTTTAGGATTCCATATGAATTTGGGGGAACATAAGCGTCCAGTCCATTGCAGGAGTCATGGGTGCAGTCCTGACACACTGGGCTGTAGTGTGAAGGAAGCCTGCCGGCTGCAGCTCTATCTCTGCACCCTGTTCAGGGAGCTGCCTCAAGAGTGGCTCGTGTGTGCGTGCGTTTGTGTGTGTGTATGTGTGTGCGCACTCACGAGCACACACTATGGATGAACCCAAGGCCCTGTGCCTGCCAGACAAGCCCTGTATGTTTGAGCCATACCTCTCTCTGGCCCCCGCCTCTATCGTTTGGGACTTTTGTAAGCAGAAACTCAGCACAGAGAGAAAAGCCACGTCCTCAAAACTTCAGGAAGTTCCTACTGAGGCAGTCCCAGCCCGCCTGTGGGAGAGGCAGAGAGAGTCCATCCCTGCTACAGCACTAAAGGTGTTTAAGGACTGAGGGCGTGAGGACCTCTGTGTGCTATAAACACATCCTCCATGAGAGAGATGAAGGGAATAAGCAGGTTGCCAAGGATTCCATACAACCCGTCCCATTTTTGGTTGCTGATCCAAGGTTCTAGACAAGCCTGTGATGTCTGGAGCTCCAGCCAGGACACATAAGAAGGCTGGGGCTGGGACAGCGAGAGACTGACATTTCTTCAAGTTAACACAGTCTTCAAACACGAAAAATGGTAGGTGACAGATGTCTGAAGATTTCGTGAGTAGTTGTCTTTGAGTGGTTGTATTCTAGTTTTTGGTTGACCTTGTTTTCATTATAAAAAGGTTCACAGACACAGCAGGGTAGACAGAACACTAAAATAACCTCCCTTTCCCGCTCCAGCTATGAGCTCAGGAGCCATGGTTTCATGTCTACTTGCATCTGCCTCCTTCCCCAACTTCAAACAGCCATGCGTGCCAGAAGATTCTGAAAAGCCAACTGTAAGCGTTTTACCGCTTCCCAAATGTTTGTAAATTACTCTTCTTTGAAACATAGTTTCACGTAGATCAGGCCCCAGAATAGATATGCAGCTGAGGGTGGCCCTGAACACTTAATCATCCTGACTCCAAATCCCAAAGGCTAGGATTGGAGCTAGGAAACAACAGGCCTGTTTTTTTCTGCTCCTTTGAGACAGCGCCTCGGGAAGCCCACATGAGCCTTGGCCTCTTTACATAACTAGGATGAGCTTGAGCTCGGGCTCTCTTGCCTCTGCCGCTCTAGTGCTGGGGTTGTAAGAATAAGCTATTGCACCTGCTTGGTAAGGGTTACATACTAACATACTAAGCACACTCAGCTACATCCCACACATAACAGTATAATTTTAGTACCATCGTTACACTAATAAGAGAAATTCAGGAAGACTAAACTCTTCCGATAGTTTCTTCCCTCTATCTATAAAAATCATAAAGCTTTCCTTCTCCTTTTTAGTTTTTACATGGTTTTAGATTTATTTTTATTTTAGGTGGGTAGGTACTTTGCCTGCATGTGTGTCTATGTAACACATTCATGTCCCATGTTGGAGGAGACCAGAAAGGGCATTGGATACACTGGAACTGGAGCTACCAACGGTTGTAAGCCACCGTGTGGGTCCTGTGTCCTCTGCAAGAACAGCCAGTGCTCTTAACCACTGAGCCATCTCTCCAGACGCTATCCTCATTTTACCAGGATGGGTCTTTCTATGTGGTCCAGGGTGGTCCTGAATCCAAGAATTCCCTGCCTCAGCTGCCTGATGACAAGATTCAATTTCAGTTTGTTCTCAGAAACAACAATGAAAAGTTAAGCATGACCCACAGACCCAGTCCTGAGAAAAAGAAGGGTCAAGGGGATAGGGGACAAAAATCTAAATCTTAGCTGTATTGCTTGCATCAAAGTAACATAGTCCTTGAGCGATGACTTCAGGAAGGACGTTAGAGTTGTCAATAAGTGAATTAGAAGGTCCAGGAGTCACCCAGACCCTCCAGCTCTGACCCACAGGGACATGCCTTGCTTGTGTTCTCCTGCAGGAGACTTCCTCTCTGTCCTACCACTCAGCAGGAGACTGGAACTGTGCTGCCAAACACTCTCAATGACAGGAGGGTAACAGAGATGAGTCAACCCTCGGTCTGCACCCACAATCCCCTATACTTCCAGCCCCACATATTTGCACACGTTCCCTCCCAGGGAGAGGATTCAAACAGATCTAATTATATCTCAAGAACTAGGGCATGCTTAACTCCTAAGAGCTCTGTGCTAAACCCCGGCTGAATCTAGACAGACCAAAGCCAATGACCAGAAGGAAGGACATCATGTAAGCTGGACATGAGGTTGATTGTCTCAAACAGGTCTGTGCTCTCATGTGTGTGGTTGGAGAAGAAAATTCAGCACCAGAACTGGTCAGAATGTGACTCTGAGGCTGAGCTGTGTACACAGGGTAGAGGACAGGTGGCCTGGACAGCAGAGGTGGGTCTTACGGAGCACACTGTCCCTGACTCTGCACCTGGCCAGGTCTGTTTGTAGAGCTGCAGCCATGTTGAAGCTCTTGTCTGTGCCTTCCTGCCCAGCAGCAATGTGGGTCTCCAGTTTTTAAGGTTCAGTGGTGCAAGCCCACCTGTCCTACCTAACTCAAGGAACTGTCACGACGTGAGAAGGAGGTGAAGAAAGTGAAGGATTCCTCTGTGGACCAGACCACATGACCCAACCAAGGCGTTCTATAGAGGATAACAATAATGCCCAAATCAAGTTCCTGCGGAGAGATTCAGACCCAGAGACTCAAACTGGACTTGAAATTCTTATCAGGCTGTGGACAGAAAGAAAGGGACAGGATCTCCTACTGGGGAGAACAGCAGTGTGGTCTGTTGGAACCCCTCCAGGAGAACACAGGCTTCTCAGGTCAGATAACAAAGGAACATCCTGTGACAGGAGGCAGTGGATATCTAGATTTGACCTGTGCACACGAGAGCCAGATTGGCTTTAAAAAAAAAAAAAAAGATGTATTTTTATTACTTTAAAATACATGTATGCATTTATGTCTTTGTCAGGAATGTACTCGAGTGCAGGCCAGATCCCCTGGAGCCAAAATCTCAGGCAGTTATGAACCAACCAGTGCGGGGGGCTGAGAAGCAAGCTCGGTTCCTCTGCAAGACTGACTGGTAGGAGCTCTTGGCTACTGAGCATCTTGCCAGCTCCCAGACACAGCCCTTGTCTGCTTGGTTTTTTTAGAGTGTCACTAAGTAGCCTGTCTGGCCTTGGAATCAAGACCTCCTGCCCTGGCCTTATGAACACTGGCATTGTGAGCCACCATGTGGTTGCTGGGAATTGAACTCAGGTCCTCTGGAAGAGCAGCCAGTGCTCTTAGCCTCTGAGCCGTCACAGCTCAGACATTTATGACCATTTATGAAAAAGTCAAGTTGCACTAGGTTCTTGAATAATAAAATCACTGAATTTTTTTTCTTTAAATCTGTTATCAGGGCTGCAGAGATGGCTCAGGGGTTGAGAGTACATACTGCTCTTGCTGAAGGCAAGTTCAGTTCTCATCACCCAGGTTAGGTAGCTCAGAACAACCTATACTTCCATCTATGCATCTGGCCTGTGAAGGCTAGCACTCTCGGTCACATATTCCCACCCCCCACATACCATAATTAAAAGTAAAATAAATCTTAAAAAGAAAACACATTCATCAGTGACACTTGAAGGAGTTTAGGATGCAGAGAAAGCCAGGAGGATGCCCACGTAGGAAATTATTGCAGTTGACTATAAGAGAAAGCACAAAGAAAGTCCACAGGGGTGGAACAGGTCCAAAACTCAGGGTAAGTACAAGCATTTGTCAGCTAAGTGGCAGATACCAGCCTGATGCTCCCCTTATGAACACTAACCAGGCCAGTTCATTTAGGCATGAAGGAGTTTCATAGAAGTCCACAGAGGTGGAGACTTCACAGGATGGACAAGAGAAAGAGAGCTTGGGAGGTTGGAAATGAGGGCTCTGGGGCCAAAGGTGACTGTGGCCAGGATGTCCACAGGGCAGAGGTTCTATTCCCAGCCCCCACATAGTAGCTCACAACCATCTGTAACCCCAGTTGACTTGATTGATTGGAGGCAAAGGTAGGATCTCTGTGAGTTAGAGGCCAACCTGGTCTACAGAGTGAGTTCCAGGACAGCCAGGGCTATACAGAGAAACCCTGTCTCAAAACAAAACAAAACAAAAACAAAAACAAACAAAAAAACGAAGGAAGATGTGCAGTCCAGATTCTATGCCTTAGGCATCGCTTGCTGTTTTCTAAGCAGAATATGTTCTGCTCCCATAGACAACTTCTGAGACATTCCCAACGGGCTTGTCATCACCTGCATTTTAATTCAACACAGGAGTCTCTGTGGATAGGGCCTTTCCCTCGCTTCCAAAGAGCAATTTATTCATTCAGATCAGTGTGACCTGACATGATGTGAACCAAACCTATCAATCATTTCTTATATGATTATTTCTTTGAGACTTAGAAAGTTGCTTCACCTCCAATGAGCATATTACTTATTGTTGTTCGTAAAATAATAATAAAAATGAAGAAGCTACGGTTTTGAAAACTTCAATTGTTTCGAACTTGTTTTTGTAGAAATAGACCTAGAATTTGAAGTTTCCTAGGAGAGCCCTGTCTGTGCTCTTGGGCCCTTTTCAGTGGCTTAACCATCAAGAAAGGAAGCAATGATGTTCACTGTTGGTGCCAGCACTAGGGAGGCAGAGACAGGAGGAGCCCTGAGTTCAAGGCCAGTCTGGTCTACAGAAGGAGTTCTGGAACAACCAGAAGCCCTGTCTTGAAGGGGAAGAGGAAGAGAAGAAAGAAAGGAAGAGAAAGAGAGAGAGAGAGAGAGAGAGAGAGAGAGAGAGAGAGAGAGAGAGGAGAAGAAGAAGAAGAAGAAGAAGAAGAAGAAGAAGAAGAAGAAGAAGAAGAAGAAGAAGAAGAAGAAGAAGAAGAAACCCTGAATAAAAGGCACAGCTCAGTGTACAAAAAGCCTGCTATACAAGTGTTGCGGTTTGAGTAGGGATGGCCCCCACAGACTCCTGTGTTTGAATGCTTGGCCCATGAGGAGTGTGCTTGGCACTATTAGGAGGTGTGGCCTTGTTGGAGGAGGTGTGTCACTGTGGAAATGGGCTTTGAGGCTTCATGCTCAAACTCCACCTAGTGTGGCATTCACTTCTGCTGCCCGCAGATCAAGATGAACTCTCAGCTCCTGCTTTACCACCATGTCTGCCTGCAAGCATCCATGTTGCTGCCATGATGATAGTGGACTAAACCTCTGAACTGTAAGTCAGCCCCAACTTAATGTTTTCCTTTGTAAGAGTTGCCTTGGTCATGGTGTCTCTTCACAGCAATGAAACTGTAATAAGACAGAAAGCAAGAAGACTTGAGTGCAGACTCCCAGCACCACAAAAATCTGGGAAAGGTCACATACACCTGTAACCTCAGTGTTGGCTTTCGGAAACCATAGCGTGACTGTGTCTCTTTGCTGAGAGGTATTCAAGCTAGGTGTGGTGTCCCCTGCCTATCTTCCCAGCACGGAAACTGAAAGATGCAGAGACTAAGGCCAGCCTGAGCTACATAACATGATTCTATCTAAAAATAAATAAATAAATAAATAAATAATAAAATAAACAACAACAACAAAAACCAAACAGGCTTGGTGGCACATGCCTTTAATCTTAGCAGCCAGGAGGCAGAGATAGAAAAACTGTTGCAAATTTAAGGCCAACTTGCGCGACATAGAACATTTCAGATCAACCAGTGTTGATCTTATATCAAAGAAGTGTGAGACAAACAATCAACGTAAAGAAGTATCAGAGGGAGCATCAGAACAAACCCCTGGATGAGTTATTTGCCCTGAATATTTAAATTCTATTAATATCAGTTAACATTTCATTAGGTGACACAATAGTGTTTGCAACAGGTATGTAGGGGCCTTGCTGCAGTGGAACTGTATGTACATCTCCTTGGACTGAGCCATGTCTTCAGAAGGTTCCTGTGTGTCTTGTGTCCATTCTTAATGGCTCTCAACCGTCTCTTACATGATGTCTTTTTTTATTTTTTAAATTTTTTTTCCAGAGAGAAAAAGTGTTGGCCATGCCACCCCATCCTCAGTCAAGTCAAGCCGAGACCAGCCAGTCCTAAGGACAGGTGTTGGGTGGGTGTCCAGGCTCATTCATCAGCAAGGGCTCTTTTCCTCACTGACCAGAGGTACACAGAGCAAGCCTTGTCTTCTCACAAAGTCAAAATTGTGACACCAAGTTTGCAGTTGGTCTGGAAAGGGTCAAACTACTACTAGTCTCCTGAAATAAATGAAGGTTGTGGCAAGTTGTACAAGGTAGCCTGTTCCACTGCCACGGACAATGAAAACACATAGCATTTCCATGCAATATATACTATAGTGTGCTAAGAGAGGGAAATGTACACACAATATATACCATAGCATGATAAGAGGGGAAATACAAAGAAACGTATGTAGTGAACAAATAAAGCCTATGTCTATAGAGCAACTAAAACAGAAATGATTTTTAAAGTACATACTGGCCAGGCAGGGTGGCGCACGCCTTTAATCCTAGCGCTTGTGAGGCAGAGGAAGGCAGATTTCTGAGTTTGAGGCCAGCCTGGTCTACAGAGTGAGTTCCAGGACAGCCAGGGCTACACAGAGAAACCCTGTCTCAAAAAAAAAAAAAAAAAAAAAAAAAAAAAAAAAAAAAAAAAAAAAAAAAAAAAACCCAAAACAAAACAAAACAAAAAAAAAAAACAAAAACAAAAAAAACAAAAAACAAAACAAAAGGTACATACTGGACATAGTGGGTCATGTCTGTAATTGCAGCAGTTGGCAAGCTGAGGCAGGAGGATTATAGTGAGTTCAAGGATGCACAGGCCACATAATAAGACCCAGAAGATTAGGAAGCACACAAAAACAAAATCATAAGAAGTATTTTCTGGGGCACATGCGACAGCTCATTGGGTAAGCTGTTTGCCATGACAGTCTGTCCCTCTTGGTTCAGTCTCTGGAAGGTAGAGAAAAAGAAATAAAGTTGACCTCTGACCTCCACATGTGTGCTGTAGATGTACATCCTCCCCAACACCATAATAATAACATGTACGTTTTTATTTATTTACTTTTAGTTTTGTTTGTGTGTGTGTGGTAGTGGTGGTTTTATTTGTTGTCTTGTTTTTTCTTTTTCTTTTTTTTTCTTTTGTTTTGTGTGTGGGGGGGGGGGTCAAGAAAAGGTTTCTCTATGTAGCCCTGGCTGTCCTGGAACTCACTCTGTAGACCAGGCTGGCCTCAAACTCAGAAATCCACCTGCCTCTGCCTCCCAAGTGCTGGGATTAAAAGCATGCACCACCACCGCCCGGCTGTTGTCTTGTTTTTTTAAGATAGGGTTTCATTATGTAGCCTGGCAGGTCTAGAACTTTTTATATAGACCAGACTAGCCTTGAACTCACAGAGATGATCTCTCTCTCTCTCTCTCTCTCTCTCTCTCTCTCTCTCTCTCTGCCCTCCCACATGCTGGGAGCATAATTTTTTTAATAAAATAAAATTAGTAAGTTCATTAGGTTACTTCTGGGTCATTTGGTTTTGTTTTTGCGACAGGCCCTCCTAGCTCAGGATGGCCTCTGTCAGCTGGGGATGACGGTGACGCCTTACTCTTTCTGGGCTCCCAGCTCCAGGTGCTGGGGTTTCTGGCTTACACCACCACATTGGCTTCATTAGGCTTCTTTTTAGCACAAAATTTAAAAGTGCTATGAGTAAAGCCAGGTGCTGCTGCTCGAGTCTCTCAATTCCAGCGCTGCGCATCCAAGGTAGGAAGATCGCGATTTCAGGATCAACTACAGAGAGTTCCAGCTCAGCCTGGGCAGCAAGAGACTCTGGAACCGGAACTAATCAAAGCAGGTGCTAGGGTGTCCTTTCATAAAAACTGGGTATGAATGGGGTGGGGGTGGGGTGCTTGCCTGTAATGCCAGCACTTGGGAACTAGAGGCAGGAGGATCAGGAGTTTGAGGCCAGTGTGAGCTGCATGAGACAAAACCCAGAAAGAACTCAGAACTTTCAGTCCTTGGAAAAGGTAGTGCCAGGCAGCTCAATGGAAAGCTGATAATTCCCAGAACAGAGAGGTTTGAATGTCTATTATCCTGAGGCTGGCAGAAAGCGGAGTGATGTTAGAGCACCATGACATCATCTTTTTCTAGAATGCTGTTTGTAGGTGAGGAAGAAATTATATCACCAAACAAAGGGATTTTGATTGTATGTGTAGCCACATGAGAAAAAAATTGCATATACATTGTAAAAAGAAAAATATTGTCCTGAGCCCCCATGGCTGGGTTCCGTTCCAGCTCTGCAGCCTTTCTGGCACTCTTGGCCGAGTGTCAAGAGGGGTGGGGAGACATCAGCAGGGGCAGGTGGGGCTGCACCAAGTACAGGAACCCTACTCTCTCAGCTTTTTAAACCAGTTTCAGACCAAACCACACCGTGGTTGTTTTCAGCAAGTCAGGGACAATGAGCTGGATGTACAAGCTGGAATGTTCTAAGGTCGACAGAGCTTTGTGGGTTGAAATACACACTACGTAAAGCCTGGGGGAAATTAAGAAAATTACAGTGTGGGTAAGGAGGGCATGACATCTTAGAAAAGCCATGAAAGAAAAAAATAAACTATCTTGACAAAACAAGCTATCATAAGGACAGAACCTAACCCAGCAGAGTGACAAGCAAGCACAACACTCCTGCTGAGGCAGGAAGATCTCTTGCTTAAGGCCAGCCTGGGCTACATAGCAAGACTATGTCTCAAAACCAACAGCAAGAATAAAGCCAAAACAACAAAATCAGAAAGAACAAAACCTTTGTTTCCACTCTTCCACATTCTGCTGGTCCCATCTCATCTTCATATTCTTTAAAGCACTTATAAAAGCAAAATGGACCGGTGGGGAAGTGGGGATTGACTCGGGGCACACTGACCACGCCGTGCCTGCTTGGTCGTGATTTCATGTCCTGCGCAGTAGGCAAGCACTTTCAGTTAGCAATGTTACTTCTGGTCCCAGAGACGAAGAACTCTGCACATGCTGCTGTTCCAGACCACGCTGACATTCATTGCTCCTCACACAGACGCACTTCAAGCCCATTTAGTCCCAGACCTAGCTGTGTGAGAAGGGGGCCTGCCAACCCCCTAGTATCTGAGAACTGAGCCTGGGGCTTCTGCAGAGAGTCCAGGAACCAGGATCTTGTTTAATACTTATTTAGGACAAAGAGCATTGTGTTTGCGACACTTCTGGCTTCCTTTACAGATGAGGTGCTGAGTCACGGGTGTGAGTTATTCCTGTAATGAGCTTTCTAGATTTCCCAAGACTCCCTTTATATCTCAGTTTTCCTTGAATAAGACATGAGCACAGTGAGGAACCTGGTGGCTGTTGCAAGGGGTGGGGAGACCTCAGCAGGGGCCGGTGGGGCTGCACCAAGTACAGGAACCCTAAAACGGACCTGCCCTTCCTCTTTGCCCAGCACTGCCCACAAAATGGGAAGATGGCCCAGCTCCTCCCCTGAGAAAGGAGTGTCCACTGCACAGTGTCACTTGCCTTCCAAGCTGGCCTTATCAGCAGCCCTTTGAGTCCTAATTGGAACCCGTTGTCCTGGCTGCTCATGGCCAGGCCCCCATGACCTCAACTAGGAAAGGTGCTCTTCCCTTCTCCGGCTGGCTGCAGTGTTCTGCAGTGGCCCTCTTAGTGGAGCCAGCTCTCCCTTTGCAGAAAGAGGCAGGGATGGGATCAGAAGCTGCTCACAACTGTTTCCCAGGCTACTGGACATCAGAGGATATGGTCTGGAGGAGAGCTCACAGTTCAGGGTCAAGGAACTGTTGGAGTCCTCATTGTAAGTGACCAAACAAAACAAAACCAAAAACAAAACAAACAAACAAACCCAAAACCCAATAACAAAGAACCTTTGATCTCGGAGCACAGCTTGCCTGGATGGCTTTTGTGAGCCCCTGTTCAGAGGACCCCTGAGAGCCCCACAAGTAGAAGGACCAAGGTGGAGTCACTTCTGGGGAAGGACAGCAGAAGAGATGGTTTACGGGTAGGCTCCTGACCTCAGGAGCTGCTGCAGGGGAGGCCGTGTGGACACTGCGGCTTTTCTGTGTTTCCTTTCGTTGTTTCTACATTGGGTGCGTTAAGGTTCTAGAAGAGAGAAGTGCAGGCTTAGGAACCCCAAGACCAAGTTCTCAGCACAACGGAGATTTATTTGCCCCAGAGGGACAAAGGGCAGGGGGTAAGAGACAAAAAGAGGAGATTGAGGACCAAAGATAAAGGGGAGGGAACAGGGGAGAGGGTATTTGTCCTGGAGGACAAAGGTCTGCCTCTGGATAGAGAGGAGACAGAGGCAGATAGTGGTTTATAAAGGGACAAGGGGGAAATCCATGTTAGGATGAGCTCTTTCATTTTAATTGGGCATGTTAATTAGATAAGCCAAAGGGGGCTTTTGATTGCTGAACCTCAATACTTTGATAGCTGGACCTTAATAGTTAGTCTCAGGAGGGGGAAGTAGCCAGTCAGATAAGGAACAGACCCTGGGGACTAGCTTTAGAGATCCAATGATTTTTTAGCAAGGCAGAGGGAATAAAGGAGAAAAGCAAGGTTCTCCAGAGCCATGTGTGCCATGCTCAGGGTGACTAGGGTCCCTTCAGGTACTATCTACAGTGGTAAGACAAGTAATACAAATGGCTACCCCTCGGTGGGTTCTCTGTGGGGTCACTGGGCTGGGGGTATGACTTGGTGGTAGAGGGTTTGTCTAACGTGTGAGACCCTTGGTTTGATCCTCAGCTGCCAACAACTATTAACACTCCTAGTAGGACACTGGGAAGCCTGTGAAATCTTTTCTGACAGTTCTGCTTCAGGGAACAATGGCAGCTGGCGCCTGATAATCTACCCCATCTCTACCTGGACAAAGGCCTTGGGGCAGCTGGATGGCCCAAGGAGACAGACTTTAGATGTTTGTGGCCTCTGTCCTAGAATGACTGTCCAACCAAATTCAACCAAGTTTGCCCAGGTTGGGCAGGAATAGGGGAGAAAGGTACCACAGAGACAGGCAGGACACTGTAGCTCCCATGAAAGTTAGTGTTAGCATTCAGAGCTACTTGGAAAACTTCTGAGGCCTTCAGTGAGGGAGCAGACATTGCACAGGGCTCACCTAGGCTGCAGGAGGAAGTACACTTCCTGGGATTTCCCCTTCTCCCCTTCAGCCTTTGGCCAGAGGTTCAGAAAAACTACCCAGAAGACAGATGTTAGGACTCTCAGAGATGCAGCTGAGGTGGCAGAGTACTTGCCTAGTATGCACAGAGCCCTGGGTTTGATTCCCAGCACTGTACCATACACAACCCATAGGTGGAAAGAGGAGAATCAGTTCAAGACCTCAGAGTGACACCAAAAAAGGACAATGTTAAGACAGAGCACAGAGGAAGCTCAGGACTGGTCACCTAGCAGCTCCTGTGCAGGCCTCAGCTCCCTGCACATTCCTTCCCCTGCCTGTGAATCAAGGACATGCAGGGAGTTAGTCAGAGGCTCCCCAACTTCTGCTCTAAAATGCAAAGTCCAGGTTCCTTTGAGTTCCAGTCCCCACCCTGACCCCAGGGCTGTACATTTATGCACCTGGGGAAGAGGCCACATCAGGATTTGTCTGACTCACATTACTGTAACAGGATGCATTTTGTGGAACTCTGGACTAGGAAAAAGCAGGTGTGGACCAGCCTCTGAATGTTTCCTGTCTCATGATTGCCGTCAGCATCCATGTGCCACAGGCCAAAGAAAGACATTTCCCGCTGGGCCACATCCCTGAATCATTGGAGGAGCTGGTGAAGAGGAAGATGAAGAAAAAGGGGTAGCAGAGTAGCCTGAATGGTCAGGAAGGACCCATAGTGCCCTGATGCCTACAGTCTAGCTAACCAAGTCTGGCTCACCAAGGAGGCTGTACCTAGACAGGAATATGTTTGGCACACTGACACTTAAGAACTAGGAGTTTGCTACAGGTCTGCTTCTAGACCACAGAACTAGATACCAGGTGCATCGGTTCTCTTAAATCAGCTAGCATCATCTGGGCCTTGGGACCCTTGGATCACAAGCGGGTGAGCAGAGAGGGGTTGATAAAGGGACTGTTAAAATGTTGAGCCAGGGTGTTGCAAAGTCAAAGTTAATACAGTACCCTAGGCTCAAGGCAGATCACTGTAACTCCCAACACCTGGCTCCTGGCGGTGGCTTTAGGACCTGGAAGCCAGTGACAATAAAAGGTCACTAAGAATTGCACGATGCCTTAGTGACCTACTCTGCCCTTGGAAACTCCTCTTGTGTTGAGGAAATTAAGGCTGGCTTCACCCTCCCTTCCCTTCTATGTTCCTCCCTTCCCCCACAGAAGGGAGCCCAATGGGACCCCATAGGCTGTCCTCACGGGGCAACTGGAGGAACAAAAGTATGTCACAGCTAGCTTGTGTTCCAGTGGGTTTTGTCTCTGCAGTTTAAAGATAACTACAAAAATAACTGCATCTGGATGTCCCGAGAGCAAAACTTACCATTCTCGAACACTCCACTTCTTGCTGACTCTGCCCACCCCTATGATTTGAGGTCTGGGTGGTTGTCCCCAGGCACATGGTCTCCTACCCTGGTGTTAAGCCAAAAGCCTGTGCACAGCCAAGCCCATCGTGCAGGAAAACCCCTGGAGTGGGCTCAGCAGGCAGGCTCTGAATCACACATTCCACCCTCCTCAGCAACTCCCCACTGTCCCTCTTCAGGCCACTTCGTAGAAAGGATTCCACTGAAGGACCGCATCAGCCGCTTGCAAGCATACTTCTCATTCCAAACATAAGGTGGGAAAAGGAGTTTTGCTTTTACATAATCAGACCTGCCACTCCCAACTGAACCCACCAGAAAAAGTTCGGGTTTTGCTTGTAGGCAGCGTGAGGAAAGTAGCCTGAGGCTAGCCCAGGTTCAGAACAGAGCTTTAGGGACCAGCCTCTCTTCCTGCCCACGAGGAGTTAAAAAGGGCCTAAATGAAAGTTCTATTTTGTTACAGGAGGTGGCTCACACCTGGAATCCCAGCACTGTGGGGCTGAGGCAGAAGGATTGCTACAAGTTCAAGGCCAACTTGAGTTACATAGAGTGAGTGCAAGCCAGCCTAGGCTACAGTGTGAGACCTTGTCTCAAAGACAAACAACAGCAACAGAACAAAAGATCCTTGATGGGTTATTTCTCTGCCAGTGAAATGAATTCAAGCCAGATTAGATTATATTAAAGGCAGGTTTATTGGGAAGCTACTGCCAGGCCAGTTCACTGGCCCCAAGGATTGAGGCCAGGGGAGTCGCCATGGAGAGATGTTGGGAGAGGCAGAAGAGAAAGAAGGGGAGGGAGGGGGAAGGGAAAGAAAGGGGATGCACCAGAGAGAAGGGGGCAGACAGAAAGAGAGAAAGAAAGAAAGTGGGGGGAGGATATCTGGATTATATAGGGCACAGGGCAGAGCCTCTGTGGGGAAAGCAGTCCAGCTCCTGGGCTAGAAAGTTCAGGGTTGAGAACAGGGTATGCCAAGTAGGGACTGAGAGATGCTGGGAGAACCTAGAGACCAGGTCTGCTTCGATATGTAACATGCACCTCAGTCCCTGGTCCCGGGGTACAAAACCAAGCAGTCATGACTATTGGATACTTCTTAGCTTCACGATCTTTTACGATGACTTCATCTCCCCATGCCCCTGCTTGTGTAAAATAGGGTAACCTGACTTCTTTTTGATGGTTTTAGAGTTTTATGAGGATTAAGCAAGCCCAACACTAGAAAGCATTTACGCCCCGTGTAACACTCCCCTCACCCCTTAAAAAAATCACATTCAAGTGCCACTTCAGTTTCAGCTATTGCCACCTGCCAGGCCAGAGAAGGACCAACCGTTTTGCTGAGGAGACTCTACTACTGGAGACTTCCTCAGTGCACAGGGCCAGCCAGCTGTCCATCAAGCAGAGGCAGGCTCCCTGAGCTTTGTTCCCTCAGGAGAGATGTCCCCAGCCTTCTCTCCAAGCCCTGCTTCCTCTAGGCACACAGGCTAGTCTTTGGGCACTTGGTGGGGACAGTGGCCGGAGGTGAGTCCAGGAGGCTGCTTGCTGTGCATTACTAACTCTCTAGGGCTCCCAGCTCCTTTCTGCACATGGGCAGTTATCTCTTCCTCACAAAGGGCTCAGTGGCAGGCAGACCATTTGTTTAGCACACCCAAGACCAAGACCCCCCACCCCACCCCAGTTCCAGCCCCAGGACTGGGTGGTAGGGAGAACACACAGTAATGAGCTGCAAGTCCTTCGTAGATACCACAGAAGCCTCACTGCGATCTCACTCCAAACTGTGCCCTCCAGTGCTCAGCGGCAGTCAGGGTGGAAGGGACTCTTGGAAGGTCCTGAGCTGTTTGGAATCTTGGTCTGGCTTGCAGTACCAGACCTGCTGACCCTTGGTTCTGACGAGTCCCCGAATCACTGAGGGCAGGTGTCCTTTCTCAGTTGGTTTCTGGTTCTAGAAAAAAAAAAAACCTGGATACCACCCCCATCCAGAAGATAAGGAGATGGTCTCCTGGAAGAAGCGACCCCCACAGGGCTCACAGGGAGAAGGGAGGGTGGCTCCCTTTGTAAACTCAAGCTGTGGGCGCAGGGCAGTCAGTGGTGGTCTGAGACACAGTACCCTCTGATGGGGAGATAAAGACATAAAAGCCAGCTGTCTATAATTCCTGCACTGGGAGGTGGGAGGAGGACCAGGAGCCTAAGGCCATCCATCTTCAGCCATTTTATGAGTTTGAGTTTGAGGCTGGTTTGGGGACATTTGAGATTCTGTCTCAAAGGGGAATGGGGGAGATAGGGTTCTCACTACCCCTACTCCAGCTGAAGAGCGCATGGGAGGAAAGTCACTGTTCTAGGAAGAAGCACACCATGCAAAGGTGTGGTTCGGGGCCATAGTAGACAACAAATGCCAAAATGCTGTCCCCTCCCCTGACACTGGGTGGGGAGGATGGTGGTGGAAAGAGGTCTTTTCAGTGGTCAGCCCTTTGGAGCAAGACATCTCAAACTGACGGTGGAGAGACATGAAGCTCCGCCTTCCCCTCCAGCCACACATTTGCATGAAGGACTGCAAGATGGATATGGGGAAGGACAGGGGAAAACTCTTCAGACTGAGCCTGGGGGTGGGTGCCAAACTGGAGTTCACCCAGAGCAAGCTGAGATAGATCAAAGAACATGGCCAGGGCACGTTCTCTGCACCAGGTCTGTGCCAGGACCTTTGTACATACTACTGTCACGTAATCTGACCACCAACTCTGTTAACATAACCACGGCGTATCTCTGCTTCCCTACAACTTTGTAAGGTATGTGCTGAAGAGCTCTGAGGAGACCAAGGCATGGAGGTTCTGCCTTGTTTATACTGCTGTTGTTTAGAGACAACGCATCCCTTTGTAGTCCAAGCTGGTCTCAAATCCCTAGGTTCAAATCGAGCCTCCCGCTTTATTCTCCCCAAGTACTTAGGATTGATTACAGGCATGCACCCTTGAGCCAATGGAAGCTAATCTAATTGCCCAGAATCATGTAAAAGGTGTAAGATCTCTCCTGGCTGATGATCCGTTAGTGAGTGTCTGCAGTTTGTGTGTGTTCTGGGTGAATGGGTGCCGATGGCCTGGGGGCTGGTGCTCAAGGAATTGTGTAGGTTAAGTTTGCCCGTTGAATAAGCAGGGCTAAGACCTATCACAAATGGGTCAAGGCATAGTCATGGCAACCTCATTCATGAAGTACGTGGAGGGTCCCAAGCCTTGGATTCCAGAGAGGGTAACTTTGCTTTTTGCCTTCCCAGTTGATGTCCCTGGAAAAGCCCCTGCCTCTGCCGTAAGCCATACAGCTCTGTGTAATTTCCTCTGTGGGTCAGTCCTCCACAGAGGACTATGATGAAGCCATGACTCAAGCCTTGGTCTGGCATTGACAAGCCACCAGCTGCCTGGCTTCCAGTTGGCTCAGAGGATACTGGGCGATAGTGGCTGCCCACTGTCTCTCCCCACCTCTGCTCCACTTCCAGATATGGGCTGGGCAGATATGGAAGATATGGAAGAGTGGAATATCTTCCACACTTCCAGATATGGGCTGGAGAGTGATCTGAGGCAGACTCTCAGCCAGTATTCAAAGGAGATAGCTGTGTTCCTCCAGGGTCAAGCTTCAAGTATATCGGCAAGCTGTTGGAGCCAGGCTGATGTCTGCAGCTGCAAAAAGTAACTCTTCACTTTTCTCCCCTTCCAAAAGACCCACAGAGCAGCTGGCTGCTCCTTTCAAAAAGACGCTCTGCTTAGATGAAGCGGCACACCATTCAAAGTACCTGGCAGGGCCCCACAATTCGGCTGCTGACTGAGGCTGTAAGAAAGCAATGGGAATCTGTGGTTCGCTCATTCTGAGTTGATGCTGCTCACTCAGAGCCCCTCAGGGTGGGGAGGCACAGGCCAGGAGCCAGTCATACTTCTGGGCAATTTGAAGTCACGTGCTGTGTGTCACCAAGGCTGTGACTCAGCCCCTGGCTTGCCAAAGCTCTTTCACAAAGGGTGAAACTGCTCTGTAGGCGCTTTTTAAAGGAGGGCTCTCGGCCTCCTTCAAAGGGAGAAGAAAGTGACTTGTGCAGGAGATGGGTCTTTCCTGCTGTGGAGTGCAGCCAGCTCTCTCTCCCCAGCCCCTGGAGTTTCAGAAATGGGTCTGATGACTGAACAACAGAGAAAATAAACTGGCACGAGGTTAGATCCAGAGAGCTTCCACTCTTCCATGAAGTTCTTCCTTCCTCAGGAGGGAATGGTCCTGGAATGGCTGCCGGGAGGGACCTGGTTCTTGGGAGAGGGCAAAGAGATCTATGTCTCATGGCTGTGGGTCCCTCTGCCTCCTTCCAAAGAAAAGAGCAATCCCCTGTATCTAGGTCTTTTCTGGAATATTACATTTCTGGTGTTGGTTGAGGTCCTGAAAAGAATCTTTCTATGATTGTTTTAGTATTATTGTGCTCCTTAAAAAAAAAAAAAAAAAAAAAAAAAAAAAAAAAAAAAAGTGTAATAACAGATGCTAAAAACCCAGGAGAAGCCAGCATGACCAGGCATGCTGGGTAGGATGGGTGAGCAGCCACCCATGGACCTCGGTCAAGCTGTACTCGGTCAGCCTGTCCATGGTCAAACTGCTCTGAGAGAGTGGGTGGAGGCCGCTGCAGACGACATGGCTGCAGCATCCCCACCCTCACCCCTGCTCTTTCCTGCTTTGAGTGCCCCAGTGGACAGGGCACTGTGGCTGGAGGACCTACCACTGGTCACAGCTAGCACGGACCACAGAGAGCGGGAGAAAACCCCTCAGGCTCTGGTTGGTGCCACCTTTTAGTATTTTCCCCTTTTCTTTCTTTACCTCTTAGTAAGCCACATTTCATAATGGCCAGCCTGGCAGATGGAGACTGAACGCCAGAGAGCGAGCACGTGGCACCTGAGACACTCCCAGGAAAGCAGATGGCTTGGCAGCTAGGATTGGCCTACCCCTGCAGCATTTAGATCACCTCTCCAGGGTCTTCTAGATACTCAGAAGAAGGGAGAGGACACCAGAAGTTGGGTCTCTGGAACACAAGGGCAATAAAGACATAAGCAGTTTAATTAGGTGGATCAGACCAATGGCCAGACTCCACAGCTGAGCAGATCAGACTCAAAACTCAAGTTTGCTGTGTTTCCAGGACAGGTGGCCCTTGCCACTCCAGCTGCGTGACTTCTCCTCGGTGGGGCCTCCCACAGCTGAGCATTTACACGATAACAAATAAAATAAAAGCTCTTTAGGCAAGACTGCTTGCAAAGACGGATGTCTCTAAAAGGAAATTGACATGACATTTTCCCACAAGAAATTCAAAGAATCGTGATTACTCAGAGCGCCTTCTCCACATTCTTGTGAACATTTGAGAAATTCCCTGTGCCTCCCGTTGTCGTCAGTCCGGGAAGCCTGGCGTGCACAGCCCCCACAGACCATAGCAACTGAGCTCATAGCAACTGCACAAACCATTGTGTGATGAGAGTGTGTGTGTGTGTGTGTGTGTGTGTGTGTGTGTATTTGCTCGCTTGTGAGTACGTGCGCGCGCGTGTGTGTTTGCACATATGTGGGTGTGTTGCTTTGTTTGATAAGGAGAGGAAATGCAAATAAAGAAGTAATGACTTCTGGTAAATTTTGGCCTGAAAACCTATACTGTCCCTTTCACCTCAGAGCCTCCTCTTGAGGGTTTCTTCCACGGAAGCAGTTTTCCAGGACACTCACAGACACGCAGCCTCTTATGTGAATAATTCTATGAGACCTCCTACTTTGGGTATCAAATTAACTTCATGCTCAGAGACTCTTGAAGGAAGAAGGGCCTTTTGGCCACTAGCCTACTTCCAGTGCAAAGTGAAACTCCCGCTGTGAGAAAGACCTGGCAAGTCGTGGCAACCGCCAGGAATGCCGCCAACAAAGGATAAAGGGCCTATTAAGCCCGCCCCTTGCGCTCTGTGGAGATAGACAGTTCACCTTGGTTTTCCTCCGACACATCTGTGGGAAGCTAAAGAGTGTTGGCAGGTGGATATCTGTCTCAATTCCTAAAGAATCAAAAAATAAAACATGAAATAAAAGAGTAAGGAAGGAGAGTGGGAAGGAAGAAACACAGTGAGGAGGGGAAACGGGTAGAGAAGAGAGGACAGAGCATGAGGTCCGGATCTGCGCAGTGTAGCAGGACCAGCACCCATTAAGGCTGAAGAGGGCAGCAAGCCCATAGGCCGGCCTGCACCGTGAATTCCAGGCAGCCGTGGCTACACAGTGAGTCCGACTTGGAAAAATAAAACTCAAAACAGCAACAACAAAAACCTGGTGCCCACCGCTTACATTGTGATTAATTCTCTCTCTCTCTCTCTCTCTCTCTCTCTCTCTCTCTCTCTCTCTCTCTCTCTCTCTCTCTCTCTCTCTCTCTCTCTCTCTCTCTCTCTCTCCTCTTCCCTGAGGGCCTTGCTGCTAGGCAACTGCTCAACCGCGGAGCTGCATCCCCAGCCCAGTACTTGAAATGTGAATGGTCTGAAATAAAGTAGGCTATAATACATGCTGGACTTCAAAGACATAGTGAGAACAAAAAAGGAGTGTAGTTATTTAAGGCCTTTACTCAAAAAAACTAAAATAAAAACCAAAAAACTGTAAAAAAATTATAAAAATAATTTTTCAATTATATGATGAAGTTTTTATTAAAGTTAGTTTTCCCATTTTTTGTTGTAAAGGTTTATTGTTCATGTGTGTGTGTGTGAGAGAGAGAGAGAGAGAGTGTGTATACGCAAACCTGGGGTATGGTTAGGCTGGAAGCCAGCAAACCCATGATCTCTTCCAGTCTCCAGCCCTCTAGAGGAGGAGTGATGGGCACACACTTGCCATCTGTCCTCATGAATATACAGCAAGTGCTCTTATCCACTGAGCCCTCTCTCTAACCCTGCTACCTATTTTTTTGTTTGTTTGTTTTGTTTTGTTTTTCGAGACAGGGTTTCTCTGTGTAGCCCTGGCTGTCCTGGAACTCACTTTGTAGACCAGGCTGGCCTCGAACTCAGAAATCCGCCTGCCTCTGCCTCCCAAGTGCTGGGATTAAAGGTGTGCGCCACCACCGACCGGCTATCCTACTGATTTTTTAATTGTTTATTTTATTCTGTTCTTTAGGGTTTTGTAGCCCTGGCTGTCCTTGAACTACTGATCCCCACGCCTCCCACTTCCTGCGTGCTAGGGATACAAGGGTGTGCCACCATGTTCCACTTACCTTTTTACTCACCTGGTTTTTAAATGTGGCTACTAAAGCATCTACAACTCCTTCTGCGGCCTGTCCCGTCTTTCCTGCACAGTTGCTTCCTGGTGGCTGGTACAGCCATGGTTCCGAGTTGCAGCCATCTTTTGCTTTCCCTCTTTCACTTAAGTGGGATGGAGAGTCAACTGTCTCAAGTGCAATGTCTTGAATCCTGGCTTCTGTAATATCTGCACATCTCACTGAAAGAGTCTGTGGTTTGTAAAGCAAGTAGCTTTTCTTTTTCCCCTTTCTTTTCTCCCTCTTTCCTTTCCTTCCTCCTCCTTTTTTGAGACAGGGTCTCACTATGTAGTTCAAGGCTTGCCTTGAACTCATCAGCATCCTCCTGCATCAGCCTCCTCACTGCTGGGTTACAGGTGTAGACCACTCTTTCTGAGGCTGGAAGATTTCAAGTTTACAATCTACTTTTGGCAGCAAAGCAAGGTTGAGAACAACCTGAAGCAACAAGCAAGATCTTGTCTCAAAATAACAATAATCAAGGGAAGAGATGTAGCTCACAGCCCTTCTCTAACACGCTCGAGGCATAAGAGTCGTCAATCAATCAGTGAGAATAAGCCCCTGAACTTCATGTGAAGGTATAAAGGGGCCCCTTGCTTCTGGAGATAGCTGGTGGGCACCTACATGATAGCAACAGACACCTTTAAAAAATGTGTGAATCACGGGGATGCCTTAGTTAGCCCCAAGTGGAGGCTGAGGTCTGCACAGATGCCAGTCTGAATCCAAGTTCACTGTGTTTTTACTTGTTTGTTTTTAAGTGGTACCACTGAGTATCCTAGCAACATTAACAGAACATTTCCAATAGCACACATTGAGTGCCTTCTCTAAGCCGGGTTCACTAGGTGATGGGCTTAGCTCACTTCCAAAGGTCCCTGAGCAGGTGTCACACAGCTGTCTCTCTCTTCCTCTTTCTCCTCCTCCTTCTCCTTCCATCGAACCCAGGTTTTGGGCATGATAAGCAAGCACTCCACTTTTTTTAAATACTTGAATAACATTCTTGCAAACGACTATGTCATGTCATGATGCTTTATAGGACATTTAGATTCCAGTTTTTCAAATGTAAACGAGACAGTGGAAATGGAATATGTATTATTTTTATAACTTTCCTTTAGGGGTTGTGCTCTTCTTAAGATAAGTTGTCAGGAAATAAACTACTGTGTTAAAGGTATGAACTTTTTCTCGTTCCTGAGGTACTGCCAGGATGCTATCCAAAAAAGCATGTGTGGACTCCTATTGCTCACAGCAGTATGCACAGGTATTAAATTTCTTGCAATTCTGCCAAGAGCACATACTCACACACAGTCAGTTTTAAATGCTACAGAAATAATAGCTCTCTGTTTTGCTTTGTTTTGCTTTGTTTTGTTTTCTTAGTGCTGCTGCTGCAAATTGAGCCAACTCCAAGGTCTTAGGCAAGAGCTACTGAGCTCACTCCACTTCATGCTTTTCATGAAGACCAAGCTCGCCTTGCACTTGCTCTGTGGCTAAGGACAGCCTTGAGCTTCTTCTGTCTCCCCTGCCTCCAACCTTCCAAGAGCTGGGGATTCTCTTGTCAACCACCTCACCGGGCTTTCGAAGTACTTTTGGGTCCCTTATTTCAGGGAAACCGGTCACCGCTGCTGAATTTTCTCTCCAGAAGTATGGGTTGGGGACGTGGCAATAAGTTGTGCAGAATGACTTCTATTAAACGAGAGAAAATAATTCATTAAAGTTTACCAAAAATTTTAATTATTCTTAGCTGCAGATGGAAAGGCACCAAGCAGCCCGTGTGGGTCCCCAAAGCAGAAGGGCCACTTAGGCCACTCTACTGGTCTATCTGTGTGTCAGAGGCTCCTTACTGGAACCTGCAAAGGGGTCCTGAGCACATGTCTCCACAGTCATGTGCTCCTCAGGACTTCCATGGGCTGTTTTACAGATGAGCTTCACCTGTTCAGTCAGGGATGCTGGGTGCCTCAGATGACCTCAGCACAGCTGGATATGAATTCTGTGTTTCTGTCCATCTGTCTGCTTGTTTGAGACAGTCTCACTGTGGAGTACTGGCTGGCCTGGAACTCCATAAATCAGGCTGACCTTGAATTCAACGATATCTACCTTCCTCTGCTTCCTGAATGCTGTGATTAAAGACACAGGCCACCATGCCTGACCCCAGACATGAATTCTTACCAGCGTGTTGCTGCCCACTGAAAGAGCCTGATGCCCAGAGAGTGGATTTCAGTGTCTTCTCAGACTGCCCCTCCCTCACTCCCCAAGAGGAAGGGGCTTTTCTCTCCCTGTAGAAGTGCACACCAGGCATCCCTCTTTTTCAATTCGAGATCATGTGAAATAGGGCCTTATTGGGATGAGAGTCTCCACAAAGCCCAACACCCCCTACTTGTGAAGCAAAGCTTATGTTTATACAAGTAACAGTAGCTAGAACATCTATGTGCCAGGCTCCGTTCCAAGCAGTTGCTTGAATCGATTTATTTAATCCCCAATTAAATTTTTTTTTCCTGGTGAGAGATGCTTTTTTACATGTGTATTCACGCCCTCCTACTTGCAAGGGAAGGACTTTACTGACTGGGACACCTCCCCGTCCATGTCACGCCTATTTTTATAGGGGGAAAAAAAGTGCCCTGAGGTTTTGGGTTGTTGATATTTTGGGCAAGGCCTCATATTATAGTTCAGGCTGGTCTCAGTCTGGTGGTCATTTTGCCTCAGCTTCCTGACCCTGGGGTTACAGGGTTTTTGATTGGTTGGTTGGTTTTTTTTTTTTTTTTTTTTTTTTTTTTTTTCCAGTATTTTTGGAAATACTAGAGATTGAACCTAGGACCTTGGCCTATGTTGGACAGTCTCTGTATCACTGAGCTGTAGCCTCTGCTCACAACTTTTTGTTTTTGTTTTTGTTGTTGTTGTTGTTGTTGTTGTGGTGGTGGTGGTGGTGGCTTTGTTTTTTTATAAATGACATAATTTCAGGATGTGGGAGAAACTTTAAATAAGTAAACAAACACATAGACCTCTGCAAGGGTCATTTGGCTTCTACTTTACCTGTCTGCTGCCTTAGGGCTCATTCCAAATCAGTATATAAAAATCTGCCTCAGCCTTTTAAATACCCCACCATGGGGATATTCCTGGTTACTTTTCTGGTTTCCAATTTATGGTTCTCATGCTGTTTCCAACACTTTGCCAGATAATCCTTGTGTGAGGACGCCGCAGAGCGGGCGGGCACAGCTTACTTTACCACCCGGCTCATCTTTGCTCCCTCTGGCAGGTGAGAGCAGGTGAGAGCGCTTGTGAGCGCAGCCACATTGAGTTCTACTGATCTCTAGCGCTCCTGGCATGATGCTCCGCCCACAGGTACGATGAATCCTGCTTCTTTGAATTTGAACTTCTGTTCTGATATCACCCACATGCTCCCGAGTCCTTAATTTCTTGACTTAGGCATTTGCCTTAGTGTTGATCTGATGTTTGATGCTTCGCTGGCCTCCCCTCTGAGCTTGTGTAGATTTTGTTGAGAAATCCGTTTCCAGGCAGGTCCGAGTCTACCTGGAGTCATCCAGTCTGTCTCCGCGAGACTTGGCAGGATGACAACTCCGAACTGAACTTCCTTATTTGTCTTTCCTAGCCCTACTAGAGCTGTTCTAGAACATGCCAGCTATACCTGCCCTCGGATTGCTGTAGACTTTCATCACTGTGACTCAGGCCACAGTGTCTAAGGTTGTCCACGTGGAAAACACGAATTCCCTACACAGACTGCCCACTACCGTCCTTGTCCTGCTCATTGACTGGCAGCCTTGTAATAGATTATTCTTGTCATATGTAATACAATCATTTCCCTTGGCCTACTGTCTTTTATTTGTAGTTTTTTACTGTGCAAATTTTATACTTCTGGAGTGTGGATTTTGTGTCTTTTTGATATAGAGTCTCTTTAGGTAGCTCTGGCTGTCTTGAAACTTACTATGTAGACTGGGCTGACCTTGAACTCTCCTGCCTCTGCCTCCTGGGTGCTGAGATTAAAGGCACGTGCCACTACAAGCCAGCTCTTTCTGTGTCTTATAATAGATTTCACAATATGGAATTTAAGCACACTGATTTTTTTTTCTACCTCAACCATCTCTCTCTTAGCTCTTGTTGCTTGCATGGGCACATACTTCACCTCAGTCAGTACAGAGCATCTGTGCCTTTTCCACCCAAGCCTAGGCACACTGACACAGCACCTGAGAGGAGGCTGGGGCTCCTGTAATCCTAGGTCAGCTGTGTTCCACTGGTGTTCCTGTCTAATCACCTCTAGGCTGGCACTTCTTGCCCTTGAGGCCCCCAGGCAGCTACTTCCTTGCCTGTGGTCTCAAGAAGAGGACTTTCTGCAGCCCATGGCAATGCAGAGAGATGCAGAGAGGTTCATATGCCAGGACATGCTCCATAGCTGTTTCGTTTTTTTTTGTTTGTTTGTTTTTTTGTTTTTTTTGTTTTTTTTTTTTTTTGTTTTTAGGGAAAGGGTTTCTCTGTGCAGCTCTGGCTGTCCTGGAACTCACTTTGTAGACCGGGCTGGCCTCGAACTCAGAAATCTGCCTGCCTCTGCCTCCCAAGTGCTGGTATTAAAGGTGTGCGCCACCACTGCCCGGCTCCATAACTGTTTCTTAAACAGGACTGTGCTGCTTCTCTTCCACCAGGGGTAAAATCCAGGCTGGAGTGCCCCCTTTGTGGGAATTTATCAGGATCTATGTATATCTCAGACTAGCCTCAACCTCTACCAGAGACTTCAGTCTTACTGAAACTCTTCAGGCAGCTTCCCATGGAATCCTGTGTCTTTACAATTCTTTAGGGAGTTGAAGTTCAGACATTCAGAACACTTTCCTGTGTATCTTTCAGTGCTTCCTCTCAAATCTCTCCCCTGGTTTCCAAGCCCTCTCAGGAGAAGAATTTAGCTGGGTGGGGCAAGGCTGGGCTCAGCCATCCCTCAGAGCACCTGTCAATGGCTTCCTACTATCCTTCCCTCTGTTGCTTGCTGCTCCTCTACTCCAGCTCTCCCCTGACACCGCCTGGGCTTCTACTGTGGTTTCTGTACTTGTGGATAGCTCTCATCTTGAGAGGCCCTTTGTGGGCAAGGGATGGCCCATTTTTGCTGTCCTTTATAGCCACTGGCTTCACTTACCCAAGTGTCCAGGACAGTTGATGAGGCTGGGTGATTCTAAGGTGCCTGTCAGTTTTAGCAAACAAGCTACTCTTGTCCTTGGTGCTCCCCAAGAAGCCCAGAAGAATAGGAGCAAGTGATGGGGACAACCAGTTATCCCCTAGGTGGTCTCTTAGGCATTTGCTCTTTTCTAAAGACTTCCTTCTGCTGACCCTCAAGGACTGGGGTGGGGTTCTCCAAAGAGTCATTCTGTGGATAAGGCTGCCTGCAATCCAAGGGTTTAGGAATCCTCCCTCCACCTCTGTCTTGCTGAGATTTCTTCAGACCAGAAACCTAGACAGTGCAGCCCCTCTGCAGACCTGGGTAGACAGGAGAGGCGGCTACACACCATTCTTCATGTGTACACAACCTAATTGATTCTTCCCTATGTGGATATCCTATCAAGACTACACGCCCTGCTTCCAGCCTATAGCTGCCTGCTGAGGGCTCAAAGCCCTACCTCTCAGCCTGTGAAAGGAGAGGATCTTTTCTGCAAGGCCCCACGATTTCTTAGCAGTATGATCCAGCCCCCTGGACACAGGAAAGCGTCCTCCTTATGTTCAGCTCTTCTGTACCCATCTTCTTCCTTTCTTAGGAAGAGCCAGCTCTCAGGACATCTGCCTCTTAGCCATCTTCAGCTGTCTGTTGACCTAAGCCTGTTCCTCAGCATCTGGTAGTTCCTCCCAAGTCTTGTTACTTCTAGTTCTCTTATGTTGACTCATGTTCTCTTTGCAGTCTCTATGCTGGGCCTCACCAGAAAGCTTGCCTTATGGCCTCTGACCAAAGGAGAGCATGAGTCACTCTCAGTCTTAGAGACCTATCTAGAGCCATCTGTGTCAACTGACCTGGAACTTTAAATTCTCTGAGGCTCTTTCGGTAGTGGTGGGGAAACCCCAGTAAGGATTCCATAGATCTTATGAGAATATAGCAATTATTGCTAATATTGCATTTCTATTCCATAATTATTATATTATCTCACTCCATCTAGCACAGTGGTTCTCAACCTTCCTAATGCTGAGACCCTTTAATACTGTTCCTCATACTATGGTGACCCCCAATTATACAATTGTTTTTGTTGTTACTTCATAACTGTAATTTTGCTATTATTATGAATCATAAATTAAATATTGGATATGCAGGATATCTGATATGTGACCCTGCAAAGGGATCACTTGACCTCTAGCTCTTTTTTGTGTGTACATGAGACAAGGACTTGCCAAGTAGCCCAGGCTGCCTCAGACTATCTTCTTGTTGATCCTCCCTGCAGGGATTACTGGCATGTGCTACCATGCTGGGCAATCACAAATCTTACCGTGTTTGTTTGAAGTGGGAGGCCTTTCTCTACCATTTCCTGCCCCCACTTTTTATAAATCAGAAAGTGGGGCAGCCTCAGAATGGAAAACAGCCTAGGGTGTGGACGGAAAGACAAATAGGTTCTGGGCAGCCTTGCCTTGCAGGGTAGCTGCCAGCACATCCAGCTGTGAATGAATAAAGTTTGGAAACTTGGGTCCAGCCTCCTCACGTCTGGTCTGTGGAGAAGAGATGGTGCCTGGTCTCTCCTCATGATCTATATTAGTCAGGGCCATGGACACAGGGCCCTCAGTTTGTTACTGCACTTCATCACATCTAGAACGTAAGCCTCCAGTGACACACCGGGAGACACAACCCCAAGGAGATACACATTGGGCCTCTACGGTGCCAGAAGTGAACGAGCAGGGATTCGTCTGAGAAAAGACAGTAAGTTTGCAATCTATTGTGTCAGCAAAGCTGGGAAAGGAAACGAGGTTAGAGCAAACCAAACATATCGCAAAGCTATCTGTACATCAGAGGATTGCAAATGTCCTCGGGGATAAGGACCAATACAAATACACAGGAAGTATTTATATCCATACAAGGGATGCTGAATAGTGAGTGAGAAATTACATTATATGTTAATGCAGAATAATGTTTGTGAAACTTAATCTTCATTGTCAATTTGACTGGTATGGTAGTTTGAATGAGATTGGCCTCCAAAGGCTCAGAGATTTGAATGTTGGTCACCAGGGAGTGGCCAAGATTTGTGTTTGAAAGGATTAGGAGGTGTGACCTTGTTGTAGGAATGTATGTCACTGGGGGTGTGTAGGGCACATGGGACCTCAATACCAGACAGATGTAAGAACTGGTGAGGTGGGACTTGCTCAAATCCCAGGAATCTCAGAGATCTGGGTAGGAATGGAGCTGTCCCCTCCCAGCCTCCAACACTGGCTCTGGAAAGTGTAACCACGGCCACCAACTAAGATGACCACTGGCACTCGGTCTTGTAGTATAGCACCTGGAGTTCTTCTCCGTGCTAATAGCCTTCAGCCAATGACCTTCTTTTCCCTGGCTCACACCGAATAAAGGGTATCTGTCCACATCCACCCCCAGTGAAGAATTAAGAACAAGCTAAGGTCATCTCAGAGAGCTGATCACCACCCGGAAGGCCTTCACCTAAAAGCCATGACATTAAGACTCCCGAAGAAGCTTTTCTCTTCTCCCACCCTCCAGTACTTGGCACTTGCTCCATCTTATCTTGGGCTCTGCTTTCCCTTTCCTACCTGGTGAGCTGATACCCGAGGGGAAATGAGGACCGTGACTCCACTGTTCCTGACTTCCTCTCCAGACAGTACACCAGAGGTGCCGGGGTACCTACAGAGGAGACCAGGAACCACAGTATTCATCCTAGACCCCACTTTTCCCTTCTAGTCCAGCAAACCGTGGCATGGTGATGCCCCAAGGGGAACGTCACGATGAGGTCTCTGCCTTCTCCTCTCTGAACCAGTGAATTGGTGGAGCCCAGGCACTGCTGGCAAAGAGTGGCAGTACTTGATACCACAGGGGTGGGCTTTGAGGTTTTCAAAAGCCCAAGCCAGGTCCAGTGGCTCTCTCCCCCTGCTGCCTATAGACCTAGATGTACATCTCTCAGCTCCATCTCCAGCACCACACCTGCCTGCATGTCACCATGCTCCCTACCGTGATGATAATGGACTAAACCTATGAAACTGTAAGCCAGGTCCAATTAAATGTTTTCCTTTATAAGAGTTAACATGGTCAAGGTGTCTCTTCACAGTAATAGAATACCGACTAAGACATTGAACCACTATGGAAATATACCCTTGAGTGTGTTTCCAGAGAGGTTTAACTGAGGAAGGAATAGGTACCCTGAATGCAGGGCTACTATCCCGTGGATGAGAGCCCTAGATTAAATAACGAGGACAAAGTAAGCTGGGCAGCAGCTTTCGTCTCTCTGCTCCCTCGCGATCATGTACACAGTCTTACCAGCTGCCTCATTCTCCTTCTGCCAAGATTCCCCATGAACGGTTTCTTTCAAACTGTAAGACAGTATCCCTTCTCCAAGTGAGAATTATATAATTATATAATTAATATTGCTTTTGCTACAGCAATATTAAAAGTAACTAATAATACAATACCTAAGATACAGTTTTAAAATAAGATCACCTGTAATTTTTTTTTTTTTTGACAAGGCTTCTCTGTCTTATTTGGTAAAAACTAGAAAGTTCTTGAGACAATGGAGGTAATATGGCACAAGAATGTGAATGTACTAAATGCCACTGATGTATATACTTTCAAATAATCATTTAAACCAAAATGGAGCTGGGGTGGAGAACTCTATGCACCTGGGATATGGAG
This sequence comes from Arvicanthis niloticus, assembly GCF_011762505.2. Classification (NCBI taxonomy): domain Eukaryota; kingdom Metazoa; phylum Chordata; class Mammalia; order Rodentia; family Muridae; genus Arvicanthis; species Arvicanthis niloticus. The sequence goes on from NC_047668.1 coordinate 13,400,038, forward strand.
ACAGGGCGATTAAGAGTCAAGTTCACCCTTGCCTACACTGAGGTGATAGACATGAGACTCTGCCAGCAAACACACACTCAACCTGAAATGCTAAAGTCTGTGTTTATATTGGTTACTTTTCTCACTGTTGTAACAAAATATCTGACAGGTTACATACTTTTAACATATAATGATACAGAGTAAACATTCTCATTCCAAAAAGGAGAAATGGAAGAAGCACAGCAAAGAAAGATCTGACCAAAGTCTGAAATATTCCAGGGGAAACATCAAATAATGCAGCTCCACATGTGGCCAGGGCTTGTAGTGACTCTTCCAGTTGCCTCCTGGAGCGTTGAACTTTCTCTCAAGAACCAGTGCTAGCTGTGTCTGCAGTTCTCTCTAGCAAACACCCCATCCCTCACATCCTGGGATCTCCACTGCAACTTAGACTGTCTTTACATTACAGCCTCACTCAACAGCCACTCACAGGCTCCCTGCAGGGACCCTGATTCTGACACATATCACTGACCTCATCAGCTCTCTGGAATCTTGGTGTCAGACTCTATGATGCCTCAGGTCTTGGATTTTTCACGATTAAAATTAGTACCCTATGGATGACGCTGCTATGGAAAACTGGCCTCCTTGGACGGTAACTGCAGTGGTCTCTGTGTGTCTGGGCAGTGTGTGTGTGTGTATGTGTGTGTGTGTGTGTGTGTGTGTGTGTGTTAGCTGTTTGCGGGGTACCCCTCCAGCTGCACTGTAAGTTAAAGTTCTCTCCTTTAAAATACTTTGCTTTTTCACAAGACAGACACTGTGATATGTGGGGTCTTCGCCTTTAAGGCATCTTTCCTGTTGTCCCAGTGTACAGCAGGACAGTAAGAAGGGTGTCTCTCTGTCTCTCTCTCTCTCTCTCTCTCTCTCTCTCCCTCTCATTTTATTTTCAGGTGTGGGTATATTTGTGTATTTCTGTATACTGTATTCTGTGTGTGTGAATGAAGACCAAAAGAGGGCATCAGATTCCCTGGAGCTGGAGTTCCCAGTAGTTGTGAGTCAGCTGATGTGGAACTGAATTCTGGAAGAGCAGTAAGTGCTCTTAACCGCTGAGCTTCTCTCCAGCCCCACGAGGTTTCTAATGGTGCTATAATAATAACAATTATAGCTGCTTTGTCTATAACTTTAAATTGTTCCTTTTCCTGACATACTTCACATTTTCCTATCTTTCTGCTCTCTCACTGTAGTTCTGAATAGGAGTAGTGACCATGCCATGGCCTGAATGCCACACTGTCTTGAAATTCTCTCTGTCAGACAGAGGAGTCACGACTTTTTTTTCTTCCTTCCTGTTTCCCTTTTGCTCCGGCCCCATTTTTTAACATATGCATATACACTGTAGCTGTCTTCAGACACCCCATAAGAGGGCATCAGATCTCACTATGGATGGTTGTGAGCCACCAAGTGGATGCTGGGATTTAAACTCATGACCTCTGGAAGAGCAGTCTGTGCTCTTAACTGCTGAGCCATCTCATCAGACTTTTGAGTTCAGTTTCACTCAAGGTTTCAAGACAAGAGCTGAATGCAGCTAGATACTTTACCAAAATAAAACATGAGTAGCCTCTAGGTCAGTTCCCAAGAGAGCTCTTGTTTCCTGTTTAAATTTCATGAATGAGGCCTCTACTGTCTGCATTTCTCTCAACATCTCTTCAAAATTTTATCAGAATGGCTCATTGATCTCTGTTTATAACAGCACAGGGCTTTTCTAGGTCGAAATTTCAAACTCTTTCGTACTCTGCCTGTAAGCCAGTTCTTTTGTTTTTGGTTTTTGTTTTTTCGAGACAGGGTTTCTCTGTGTAGCCCTGGCTATCCTGGAACTCACTCTGTAAACCAGGCTGCCCTTGAACTCAAAAATCTGCCTGCCTCTGCCTCCCAAGTGCTGGGATTAAAGGCATGCACCACCACTGCCGGCAAGCCAGTTCTTAAGATTTAAAGATCTAACCACCTGGTCAGACCTACTGTAGCAATGGCGCAACCTCTCCATACTAGTTCTGGTTGGAAGTCACCTGTCTCGTTGCTGTAATAAAATGACTGGCAAACACAGCTTAAGGAAGGAGGGTTTGTTTTAGTTCATAGCTGCAGCCCATCAGAGCAGGATAGGAATGGAGGCAGGTGCACAGAGCTGCTGGTCCCCAGTGCCCAGGTAAAAAGTCTCATGGCATTGCTAACCCTAATGCCATGGGAGCTGGAGACAGAATGTCATTGGAGTTTGTTGGCCACCAGCCTAGGTCCAGGTAGCTTGAGAAAGAGACCCTGCCTCAAAGGCATAAGTCAGAGAGTGATAGAACAAGCCATTTGCTTGTTGGAGCGATGTTTTTGTATACTGAGTGAAGATGTGTCTCTGTCCATTCTTGCTTGCCTAAGGCACCTTCTAATTGGTTAAAATAAGCCTATAGCAAAAGGCAGGATAGTTAAGGTGGGACATCCAGCAGAGAAGGAACTCTGGGAAAGAGAGAGGCTCAGGAGATTCATTGAGACTCAGAGGAAGTCAGATGTATGAAACTGAGGACAGGTAGCCATTCACATGGCAGACATAGAATAGTATAAACGGGTTAACTGAGTTACAAGCTAGTCAGGGAACACACCTAGCTTAAGGCCTAGGTATTTGTTCATAAATAAATAAGCCTCCATGTTGTTATTCAGGAACTGGGATTGACTTAGAGAAAATCAAACGGTTACACTTGCTGACATTGTCCACCCTCCATGACCCTTCCCCCACCACACACACACACACACACGCACACACTCACACACACACAAAGATTGGATTAAAAGAATCTGTGACTGCCAATGGCCAACTATTAAGTGAAACTTGGATAACTTAACAAATTGTAGCAAACAACACATAGTGTGTAAACTATGTTTGTGACTGTGTGTGTGTGTATGTGTGTGTGTGTGCATTCAGATGTTTATGCACACGTGTGAACATGCGTGCAGTGACGAGAGTAGATTTTAGGTGTCCCTTCTTCCTTTGAAGATGTTGATCACTCTCTTCCTTCTATTCTGAGACATTGTCACTATCTCAGTGTGTAGCCCTGGGTGGCCAGTCTGGGATTTACTCTGTGGACTGGGCTGGTCTTGAACTCTTGGAGATCTGCTTTTGCCTTCTGAGTGTGTGGATTAAAGTCATACACCACCACCTTGGCTCGTCCTTACTTTTTGAGTTAGAGTCTCTCACTGAACCTGAGGCTTGCTGATTTAGCTAGACTGGCTGAACTATAAGCTCCATGGAGTCACCCTTCTCCACTGGCCCAGTTCTGGGGTCAGAGACAATGTGCTGCTTGCTATGCCTGGGTTTTTCTTTTCTGTTTTTGTTTTGTTTCTGTTTGTTTGTTTGTTTGTTTGTTAAGGCTCACCAGCAAGTGCCTTTACCACTGAGCCATCTTACTGGCCCATTTTTATTTTTTATCTTTTAGCTTTATGTATGTGGTAGATGCATGTGGGTTTGTATGTGTGGGGGCACTGGCTGTGGAGTACTTGAGGAAGCCAGAGGCTGATGTTGGGTTATCCTCTGCATTAGTTCTTGACACAGCATCTCACACTGAACCGGAAGTTTGAGTTCAGCTAGATTGGCAGGCTAGAGAGCCCCCAGGATACACTTGTTGCACGCCCCAGTGTTGGGGTTACAGGTGTGTGTTGCCACAATGCCTGGAGTTTTACATGGATGCTGGGGATCCAGGCTCAGGCATGCGTAGCAAGCCCTTCACCTACTGAGCCATCTTCCCAGTCCCTCAAATCGTAGAAAAACAGGAAACAAAACATGAAAGCAAGAATATGAGAAGCAGTAAGCCAATAAGGCCCAGGACAATCTAAGCTTTGTTCTACACGAAGCTGAGAAGCAGTGCAGGATAGGCTAGCCTGTCTTACAAAGGGACTGTTTACAAAATTGGAAGAGCATGTGGAAGCAGTGTGTGTGTGTGTGTGTGTGTGCTCAAGCACGCATGCGTGGACATGTGCACATGTGCTTGATTGTAGCAACACTAACATTACTAAATGGGATCCAGAGAAGAGGGAAGCAGTGACCTCTCTTCTGGGGTCAGAACCTAGTCTGGATGACCTTGTAGGGTAGTGGGGGCAGGGGGAGGAGGAAATGAATAGGCTTCCCTTTCCTCCCTTCCTCTGCTCTTTGATGATCTGAGATGTCCACTGAGCAACCCCAAAAGTCAGCCAGAGGTTACGAGCACTTCTCCATGCAACCAGGGGCTGATGATCAGCTCACAACTGCACTCAGCCTCCCAAACTGCCTTGAGGGTTAAACTCACCAGCCCACACCAAATCCATACACGCACATGACAGCACAGCACGTAGAAAGGATGACCATTACAGGTGCTGCTGTATGGGTCCTTACACCTTGGGGTTTTTTGTTTTGGTTTGGTTTTTGTTTTGTTTTGTTTTTTGTTTTTTGGGGGTGTTTTGTTTTGTTTTGTTTTGAGGCAGGGTTTCTCTGTGTAGCCCTGGCTGTCCTGGAACTCACTCTGTAGACCAGGCTGGCCTCAAACTCAGAAATCCGCTTGCCTCTGCCTCCCAAGTGCTGGGATTAAAGGCGTGCGCCACCACTGCCCAGCGGTTACACCTTTTATATAGCATCTGACAGGGGCAGAGGCAGGACCCAATCAAGCAGGCCCACAGAAGAGGTGGACCACCATAGGTGCCAGGTCACTGGAACCAACAGCAGCACCTATGAACCAAGTGACCGAAGTGTCTGCCAGGGCTGTGTTGGTCCCAGTATACATGAAGATTGGGGTAGAATCCTCCTTGTCTCCCGGGGGGGGGGGCACTGAAGCTCAGAGATGTGGCACCTCCTGCCTACGGTGACACAGCCAATGGAAGCCTGGACCCAGCCTCATGGTCTCATTGCTACAGTCTTTCCGTCTGGCACACTCTTCTTACACAGTGGCCCTTACGAACAACATTTACAAACTGTAATATGAAAAACTGAATTAAGATTGTCTTCCACTCAGCAGAAGTTTTCTTAGTGCACCAGATACATAAGAGCTCACACAATGGGCAGATTCCCATTTAAGAATAGGATGGGAGCTAGGCATCACAACTTGAATCCAAACACTTGGACTTGGGAGGCAGAGGCAGAAGAAAACAAATCACTCACACACACACAGAAGCACACACATGTACGTATGTTATATAATCTTTCACTTATTATTTGAAATTTTCATAAATGTGTAGAATACATTCTGATTACATTCACGTACCCCCCCAACTCCCTTTAATCTCCCCAGATGTGTCTCCCTCCTGTCTTCATCTTTTTTTTTCTTTTATAATTCATTGAATCCAATCAGTGCTGACCACAGGTGAATGGGTCTGAGGCCACCCAGTGAAGTATAGGCAAGCGACCAGAGACCACGCCCTCAAAGAAACCAAGTCTCCCTCCCCCAGCAGCCATCGGCTGCTCCTCAGCTAGGGATGAGACCTCATAAGTCTCTCCCTATCACCAGGGGAAACCAGGGAAAAGAAACCCTTTGCTCCCCAAAGTTGCTTTTGATCATGATGTTTGTTTTATCACAGCAACGGGAAACAAAGAAAACCAAATCTGCACTGCTCTCAGATTTGGCCAGAGAAGCTCCTTCAAATCTGGCCAGCAGTTAAAAGTTGGGAGTGGTAACTAATCAGAGTACTCAAGCACAGAAGAGACACCTGCATCACTCCCTTGCACAAAGACCCAAGAACATGGCGGAAGAAAGAACAGAAAGAACGTAGAAGCCAGAGGTGCGGGTGGGGAGCAGTGATGTGAAGTGCTCTCTCTGGATGGGAGATAGTTGTTTCCCCGTCTCGTCGGTACCAGGAATTGAATCCCACTCATCAGTCTTGCACAAGCAAGCATGGCTACTCACTGAGCCAGACCCCTAAGCCCTCAAAATCTTTTTGCAGCTCAAAGTCATCCTGTATCAAGATCTGTCAATGAACTTATGAATTGCTTCCGTGCTCTCTGCCCTTGTCCCACCTCTATCAGCTTTGGTTTGTGATAAATATAAGTAGACAAATGGTTAATCTGAAAGATAAATTGGCCAGGGTGGAGAGGAGCTGGTGACAAGCTTGAAAAAGAAAACTTGGGTACAGGGGAAGAGCTTTGACATGAGACTGGAGCATCGAGACTGTAGTGTCCCACTGGGTTTGGGACAAGAAAACGATGGCATGTAATACGAGCTTTAAGGAATGTTCATCTTCCCAAGGAGTTTGGAGAGGCTAGTGGAAAAGGGACTGGCCTCAGAGTCACCACTCGGGGGCTGAAGGGGGCAGAGCCTCGGAGAGGAGTGAAAACAGATAGACGTCTGAGAAATGGCCTAGAAATCTGGAGGAAGTGGCACCTGTAGCAGGTGTGGTTAACTAGCGCCTTCAGCAGGAACAAGAAGCTATGTCCAGAGGCTGGAGGGACGGCTCAGTGGTTAAGAGCACTGAGTGCCCCTACAGAGGACCTTGGTTCAGTTTCCACATTGCTCACAACCGCTTGTAATTCCAAAACTCCGGGGGAATCCAATGCCCTCTGGCCCCCACAGGCTACCAGAATGCATGTGATGTCTGTAAACGCATTCAGGCACACACATGTGCACATAAAAAATAAACAAAAATCTTTTAGAAAAGAAAGAAAACTGTCCACTTGCCATGCAGATACGCTACTTGACGACCAGGGTCCCAGGGGAGGGCAGAATACATACATACATTCATTGTCAAACCAGGGTTCGTGTTTTCAGGCTGCTCTTCCTCCCCTCAAAGCTTCAGCACAGCCTAGTGTCATTCAAGGAGCAAAGAAGATGCTCTAACCAACATCTCCTTGGACACAAAGCCCAGGATGGAAATAAGTGGGTAGCAGCCAGAGTGTGTGAGCAGCGGAACAGAGCTATGGCCAGTAGAGGCGTGGGACACGAGTCAGTTAAAGGTCCTTGAGGGCTTGGCAATAGGTTCCTCAAAAGCAAAACCACTTGAAGCATGTCATCTGGGACAGCTGAGGCCCAGTGACCAGCCCCCAATAGCCCAAGAGGCTTCTGTTACAAAAACCCTCAGCCAGGAAAGGCAGCTGCTGGCAGGAGACATGCACGCATCTTCCTGCTTGACTGTTCACTTCTATGAGTGGCTAAGAGGCAGAAGGGCTGAGGGCTGAGGGGGACTCTGGAGAAACAACCACCCTAGGGTTTCCACTAGGTTTCAGACCTATCCTCAAGCTCCAGGCCTCTATGTTGCCATAACCTTCTGTCCCAGCCTTTGCTTTTTTCCTAGTGAAGGGAGGTTGGAGGCTTAACTGCCCTGAGAAGCAAGCAGCCGACAAGCCACAGATAGCATTGGCCTTGGCAAGCACACAGTGTTGTCTCTGTGAAAGCAACAGGCTAATTATATTCAACTGGCAGCCGGGTGCCGGGAGTTTCCCAGCTCACCCGCCTCCCTGCGTGCCTCTTTTTGTGTGGTAGACACTGTGGAGAGGTGTGGGGACAGAAGGGCCAAGAGCAGGTGGGAGGAGTTATAGTCAGCCTTGAAAAGGAGCCAGGCCCAGTCCTTGCCTGGCTCCAGCTAAGGACTTGACCTAAAATCCTAGGAGGGGGGTGAGTTCATCTCCTTCCAGGATCCATAGTCCACCAAAAGTGGCCAGGGGTTCACCCCATAGACTTCTAAAGGGACAGAACCCTCTGGTGGCGAAAGCTATTTGCTCTTCCTTCCTCAGCCCAGAGACTTTCCTGGGGTCAAGACTGTTAAATACAGCTACTGAGAGTAGGCAGAAGGGGCAGGGTGCTCAGATGGTGTTGAGCTCTGTCCATCTGAACGACCAGTAGCTTTGCCCAAATCACAGCCAAGCTGTGTAGGCCAGAACCTGATGTCAGTCAGGCCAGCGACAGGAAGGCTTCTCTTTTGAGATGAATCTGCACTGCTGTTCTGTGTTCTGGTCCCCAGAGGGTCGTTATCAAGGAGCAGGGTACCAGTGATATCTTGAATACTGCACATCTGGCTTGGATCATCATGTCAGGCTCCTGAGACGAATTCCCAGCTTGGGAAGCACTGAGAAAAAGCTAGCATCCCTTCACTTCAGGCTGTTTGCTCCTGGGTCCTTCCCTTTCTGTGTACCAACCTCCATCACTGTGGCAAGTCTAGCTCATAGAAGCAACTGGTTTTCACCCTGGCTCGTTGAATCACACTGGATTGGAATGAAACACGAGCCTGTGCCAGCTGAGGCCACAAGTCAGTGTGGCATCTCCATTGGATCAGAAAAGTATCCTGTGGTGGGTAGTGTATATTTAAGGGTGTGATGGACATTGTTTTGGTAAGTTGGCATGTGTGATTTCATTCACTGAGAGGCCAACTCTGGAAATGAGGTTGCCTCCCCTGACCCCCATTTCAGACCCAAGCATATTTGTTTCAAAGTGTCCTACAAAACCCTTTGTTCTGGAACTTACTGTCCAGATATCTGTGACAGGAAGGGCGAGAACCCAAGACAGCCCAAATGAAAACATTGTGTCCTTGAGAACAGTTACAAGGTAAACCATTTCCAGAAGGGGTTACTGTGTTTATCTTGTGATGTAAAAAATGCCTGCAGTGGTGGAGCTGGAGAGGTGGCTCAGCAGTTAAGAGCACTGGATGCTCTTCCAGAAGAGCCAGGTTCAATTCCCAGCACCTACATGGTAGTTCACAACTGTCTGTAACACTCCAGTTCCGGAGGTCCAACAACCTCACACAAACATGCACACAGGCAAAAGACCAATGTATATAAAATAAAAATTAATAAATTAAAAATGTCTGCAGTGGGAATGGGAGCCCAGGTTCAGCCATGGGAAGTTTATCTGGGGAGACAAAGCTTGAATGGGAACTCCAGCTGACTGCCTCATCATCCACCGCTGATTTCTGCTGGGTGTTTGTAAGCCCAAATTGATGATATCATGTACCTACTGTCATATGCCACTTCACTTGGAAGCCTCACTTGAGGGGTCACTCTTCAAGGGGCACCCTCTGGATCCAGAACTCCAACTAACTGGCATCCCTGGTAATCATCTTCTAGACGTCTATATGCCCCAACGTGGGGATATTTTCTATAGTCTCTCAAACAGGCTACTCGGTTGTCTCTCCAGCATGCTGTGGGCTCCTGATTTAATGGTGTTTCTTACATAATTCATAAGGATTTTAGATGTACAAAAGCCAGTCTCAGGTCAGCAAAATGGCTCAGCAGGTAAAGGGTGCTTGTCTCCAAGGCTGAAGGTCTGAGCGCTATCCCCAGAAGCCACATGGTGGGAAAGAGAGCTGACTCTACACAGCTGTCCTCTGACGTCCCCACACACACTACATGTGCAAGAGCACATACAACACACAGCAGTAATAAAGTCAAAAACAGGGCCCAGGAGATGGCTCAGGTAGAGCATGAGGATCTGAGTTCAGTTCCCAAGACCTACGTATTATAAAGAGAACCAACTCCTACACGTTTTTGACCTTAGACAGTGCTCTCTGTCTCTCTGTCTCTCTGTGTCTCTCTGTGCCTCTCTCTGTCTCTGTCTCTGTCTCTGTCTCTCTCTCTCTCTCTCTCTCTCTCACACACACACACACACACACACACACACACACACACTATTGACTGCATGCACTTCCTTTTGATCCCCATGTCTGCTGGTTTCCTTCAATGTAGTCTGTGCCAGGTGAGCCTCCCCCAGGCCAGCCTGCAAATTTAAATTCATCAGCTCCTCCATTTTTTTTTTCACCAGGACATAGAGTTGATTCACCCCTCTCTCTCATGGTGCCTGGGAGCAGATGCATCCCTCATGTCTGTCTCAGGTCATGAATGTAGATGGTCACTGCCTGCTTCCGGTCAGCCCTCAAAACACCTGCTGGCCTCCCCGCCGCTGACAGCTGCAGCTTGGAGCAGGTGTGGAGGGAAGCGGGCTGTGTTTTAGCTTTGTAGTCTGGAGTAGTCCGAGGCTCTTCTTCTCCTGGACATGGCCTGGGGTGGGTTTTCTGCTATACTTCAGAAGTGAGTTCGGTGAAGGCCAGCTACACCCTCGGTACTTACGGTAGCTCCAACACTCCACACCTCAGCATGCTTCCCCTCCCTGAGACTCTGCAATTTACTATTGATGTGTTTGTTTTCTTGTCCCTTGGTCCATTAGAATGTGAGCTCATCAAAGTGGCTATGGTTGTGTTTGCTTCTTTATTTGGTCTTCAGAGACAATGTTGAGTGGGAGGTGTCTAGAGGGCTTGGCAATTAAAATTTTTTCTTTTAAATGTGTGTGTGTGTGTGTGTGTGTGTGTGTGTGTGACCATCCATCCACAAACATTAGAGATGGGTGTGACCTCCTGAGACAAATATGAAGGACGTGCCAGCTCCCAGGCACCACAAGAAGGAGGGAGGAATCAACTCAGGGTCCTGGTAGTTTCATGAAAGCAATGGAGGAGCTGATGAATTTGAATTTGCAGAGTTTTGGGGGGGAGGGCCACAAGGCACAGACCGCAATGGAGGGAACAGAAGTGGACATGGGGATCAAGAGGAAGTGGGTACAGTTGTATAGGGTGAAGCAGGCACTCAAAGGGGAAAAGCCTACAGCCAGGCAGAGGAGTGGAGCTTTGTCTCAGCCTGGGCAGGAAGCCAGAGAGCACTCAAGGGAAGGAGGGTGCCAGCCCTCAGTGGCTCTTTCCCCTCCCTACCACATCTGCAGCAGCTTCTGCCTCTCCCCTCCGGGGTTTTCCCAAACTGTCAACTGGCCAGAGTCCTGCAGGGCAAGGCCCAGACAGGGCAACAGCCTGTGCCTTGGGAACAACGTTGCTACTCTCTCACCCACCAGGACATAGCGTTGATTCACCCCTCTGTCTCATGGTGCCTGGGAGCAGACACATCCCTAGTTCCTGATGCAGGGAACAGCAAGACACTAGGAAAAGCAGCAGCAGCTGCTGCCTGCCATTCTAGCCATCAGCACTTTGGGCGCTGGCTGAGAGGAAAGCTCTCTGGGGTAGGACAGCCTTTATTCAGCAGTGTAAGGGGGGCACGTATGTGCAGAACAGAGGTTCTCAAATGCTCACTGTAAGAATCACCAGGCCGGGCAGTGGTGGCTCACGCCTTTAATCCCAGCATTTGAGAGGCAGAGGCAGGTGGATTTCTGAGTTCGAGGCCAGCCTGGTCTACAGAGTGAGTTCCAGGACAGCCAGGGCTACACAGAGAAACCCTGTCTCGAAAAAACAAAAAAAAACAACAACAACAAAAAAAAAAAAAACAAAAAACAAACAAACAAACAAAAAAGAATTACCAGGGACTGAGGGGCCTGTTCTCTACTGAGATCAGAATGTCTGGTGTGAACGTGTAATTTAGGCAGGCTCTTGGGCAAGGCAGGGCATTGGTGGTACACACCAGTAATCCCAGTACCTGGGAAACTGAGGCAGGAGGATTGAGTTCAAGGTAAGTATGCATTAGAGTGAGATTTTAGCTCATAATCAGATAGACAGATGACACTCAAAGAAACAGCAAGCAGTAGCTGGTGATCCCAGAGTGCTGGGTGCTGGGCCATATAGCCCAAAGCCATTAGGGAAATGGGCAACCTATGTTGGTCAAATGGATCAAGAAACCCAGGACTTTTCCTGTCTTCATGTCAGTTCCGCAGCCTACCTGCTGCAAAGACTATGAAGGACTCAGGTCTCCCATGCACCCAATCTCAGCCTGCTTCATCTTTGCTCCTACAGGCCCAAAGCCTTCTCCTGCAAACACAATACTATTTTCCCACAAAGGAAGCAGGATAAAATAAGAGAATAAAGATTTGCAGTCACCTCCAGTGGGTCTGATAATCCAAAGAAGAAGTGTATTTATTTGCCAAGTGAGAGCTCCCTAGTACTCAGGTCTCGGTGATGGAGTAGGTGGGAAATGAAAAACGTTCCAGAAGGCTTGAAACCGCCAAGCGACAGAGAGAGCTCATCTCCAGGGCCCAAGTCTGGTTGAACAGAGGACCATGTGCTTGTTTGGAGGTGGAGAAGAGTAGATGAACACATTGTGTGAGCTTGTAGGTAGGCCTCACTAAGACTCTGCGTTCCTGCTGGGTGTGGTGGCACAATCCTGTAACACTAGCACTTCCCAGGTAGAGGCAGAAGTTCAAGGTCACCAGACTACAGAAGTACTAGCCAGCCTGGGTTGCAATCAGTCCTATCTCAAAACAAAGAAAAGATTCCTAGCTACAGATAGCTGTGGTGTCGGTGCCTGTAATGCTAGCACTATGCTTCGAGGGTCAGGAGTTCAAGGTCAGCCTTGGCAACATAGTGAATTTAAGGCTAGCCTGGGTTAAGTGAAACCCATAAAACAAGACAGCAAGCAAACAAACAACAGCAACACCAAAAGACAGAGAAAGAAAGAAAGAAAGAAAGAAAGAAAGAAAGAAAGAAAGAAAGACTCAAAAATCCCAGCTCTAGAGTGAAACAGAATGATCAAGAATCCAAGGCCTGCTAGGAGGGGTGGACTTGTGCTCTCCAATCCCAGCACTCAGAAGGCTGAGACAGGAGGGGTGTGTGTGTGTGTGTGTGTGTGTGTGTGTGTGTGTGTGTGTACATACACGATACAGGACAAACAAAAGAGAGTTTCTTAGTTTTGAGGCTGGGAAGTACAGCACAGTGTTGGAAGTTGCTTTTCGAATTTACAAAGGCCTTGTTTTTTATCCCCAGTGGCACACACACATTTACAGATGCACATGCACACAAACAAACAGAAATCCTTAGGCTTCTGCAGCCCATTGTGTCCTAAACACAAGGCGGGGACAGGGTGGGGAGAGCCTGTCTGTGTGGCCACCTCAATATCCTTCATGGGGCTGGACAGGAGACCTGTCCTAGGAGTTACCAATCTGTACCTGTTTGTCAGTATCCTTCGTTGGAAGCAAGATTTGACCCCTTCCCAGCTCTATCCTAACTCCTACCTGTGGCCTTTTGTCCTTACCAGTGGCCTTGTGAATTAGGTAGGGCCCTGCCCCAGGCACATCACACTTAGCTGAGTAGATCTAGCTGCCTAATATCTCCCAGCAGGAGGCAAATTGTGCTTTTAATGAGTAAGGTGAAGTTGCTTTGGCTTGTCTCTTGTTAGGTCTGTAGCTTCTCTGGAAGCTATAGGATGTGAGGATGGCTTCCTGTCCCTACCTGCCATTGTGTTCTGCTAAGCAACCTCACAGTGAAGCTATGGACCTTTGTGTTTGGAGCTGGGTGAGACTACGGACCAACTGTTGGATTTTACAACTAAGAGCCGCACATTATGTAACACACCCTACCCGACAACACAGGACTCGTGGTCACTCGTGAACTTCAAATAGGCCTGGTTTGGAATTGATATGTTACCTGTGTGACCTTGGGCCACTCATTAATTTCCTTGAGGCCCAGAATCCCATCTGTAAGGCAAGAAAACACCTATCTCACAGGATTGCCACTGAGAAGCAGGGAGTGTTTATACTCAGTAACCCAAGGGCCAGGTATGTCGGAGATGCTCAGTGTATGTTGCTACCACCTGGCCTCAATTAGGAGGAGCCCAGCAAATCCCATTCCTCTCAGAGTGGTCATGGCCTAATTACAGCAGGATCGGAAAACAGCCAGGAGAGCAGACATATTCTCATCAGACCTTCACCAAGGCCGTGGAGTGACTGGGGAAGGCTGGGCAGTGTAGACAACGATAAGATGCTGAGGCAATGGTCCTCCTGCAGTCCCGGCGCTCAGGAGCTTGAGGAAGAACGCCAGGAGTTCAAGGCCAGCTGGGGATGGAGTGAGATCCTGCTCCAAACAGCAGTATCCCCAACCAACTTCTGAGAGGAGACTGTCATCAGCCATTGTTTAACCATCTCGCTCTCCTCTGCTCTGAAATGGTGTCTCTCGGGAACCCACTTGCAGGACACTCATATCCCTGTCATATGCCATCTAGGTTCATTGTGATGTGGTTGACCTGTACCTGGTCGGGAGCCCCTTCCCCTCCCCCTTTCTTCCTTTACTTCCTCTCTCCTTCCTTCCCCCAGCTCTCTTTCTTGCCAGGGTCTCATGTAGTCCAGGTTAGCCTTTAATTTACTATATAGCTGAGGCCACCTTGATCTTCCTACCCTCAGTCCCCAAGTTCTGGGATTAGGGCATGTACCAAGTATATGAGGCTGCAAACTCAGGTTTCAAGGGTCTTGGTCTGCTGGGACCATGAGACCCACTTGAAGGTCCAGTTCTCAGATAGCCACACCTTTTCTACACTGGACAAGGACTTTAAAAAAAAAAAAAAGCTAAAAAAAAAAAAAAAAAACCTTATTTGTTTATTTGTATTTTCTGTGTATGGGTGTGTGCTGGGAACACAAGCCAGAACCTCTGGAGGAGCATCAAGGGCTCTAACCACTGTGCCACCTCTCCAGCTCCACATAAACTTTAACATATAAGAAACAGTAACTTGGAACTGGTTTCAGAGGATCTTGTTTCAATTCCCAGCACCCACCCACAAGGCTGCTCACAACTGTGTGTAACTCCAGTTCCAGGGGATCCAACACCCTGTATGTCAACTGACATACATGCAAGTAAAACACCAAAGCACATAAAAAAGTAATAAATAAATTATTAAAAATATTTTTTTAGCCAAGCAGTGGTGGCTCACACCTTTAATCCCAGCACTTGGGAGGCAGAGGCAGGCAGATTTCTGAGTTCGAGGCCAGCCTGGTCTACAGAGTGACTTCCAGGACAGCCAGGGCCTTACAGAGAAACCCTGTCTCGAAAAACAAAACAAAACAAAACAAAATTTAAATTGACATTAGCTGTAATACATACAAAAATGTAATGCATGTAAACCATTTGTATACAAAGACCATTGAGCATTTGAAGGTCTTTCCTGGGGTTGAGCTTGGCTCCCTCAGACACAGAGCCTTCTTGCCTCGTCCCATCAGGATGCCTACAGAGGTGCACTGAAGGGCTCAGTATCTGCCCCACCCTCCCTCCTCAGTACTCCTCCCTTCTCTGTCTCCTCAGAGACAGAGACTTGTTGCCTGGGCAGCCCCACAGCGGATTTGCATTATTTTGTGGCAACAAACTTCCTGGAGGGGATTTTTTTAAGAGCTGAGAGCAACCCAGGGAAAAAGCCAAGGAAACGGCAGAGGAGGCCCGGCGTGCGCTGCAGGGGGGGGGGGGGGGGGGGGGGGGGGGGGGTGGAAGGAGGAGAAGGCTGCAGGGGGAGTGGGGCGGGAGAGGCCCTAGAGCTCTGGCGATGGGCACCCGAAGACTTGAACCCCCCTCCTCCACCCTTCCAGGTTGTAGCATGGGAAGCCTGGGTTATTGAGCTGACCAGGGCATTTCCTGAGCCATTCTCTCTGGTCTGCAGGAGAGCTGCAAGCCTGTGTCAGCAGCAAGATGACCTAAGGAGTGGCCAGGCAGAATGAAGAGTAAAATGAAATATTCCCGCCCCACTCCTGCACCTATGTTAGTAGCCACACTTTGCTCCTTCTTGGCTCCACCTGAGGGTCAGAGGTCAGTGGGTGAAACAGCAGCGAAACCGATTCGTAAGGAAGCACTGGAGCCAGACTCCGGTCTAGTTTGCTCATGTTTCTCCATCCTGACTGTAGGCTATGATCTTCAGGAAGGTGAAGGGGCCAGAAAAGAATCTGGAAATGAGGGAAGACAGACTTCCTTTGTGCATATGTAGGACAGCAGGCTGAGGCTCTGAAGCTCAGGTCCGTCCAGCGAACAGCACAGGATTTACTTCTCATCACGTCCCCTGTGCTGATTCTCAGAAGCCGCACTAGTGACACCCTGTTCTGTCCAGTACACTACGACGTGCCCCTCCACAGAGTTTGTTTTCTGGTCTATCTTTGTGGCAAACTGTTCTGATTTCAAAGCATTCCCTTAAAAAAAAAAAAAAAAAATCCTAAAGGCATGGTGGTACAAGCCTTTAATCCCAGCAAGGGAGGCAGAGGCCAGCCAGGTCTGTACAGAGTTCCATGACAGCCAGGCCTTCATAGAAAGAGACCATGTCTCAAAAAACAAAACAAAACAAAACAAAACAAAACAAAAGATCTTAAAAGATACAAACAACTCTTCCAGAGGACTAAGGTTCTTTCTGGCCCCAGCACCACTTGAGGCCGTTCGAAACCACCAATAATCCTAGCCCCAGGGGATCTGGTATTCTCTTCTGGCCTCTTCCTGCGTGTCACCTACACACATGTGACTTACAAACTAAGGAATAAATCTTAAATAGGCCAAACAGCACTCTGGTAAACAGCACTCTGGTAAACAGCACTCTGGTAGTACATTAAGATTTTAAACATAGCAATTGTTACAAGTCAGAGGTGCTCATTTCTGTGCTATTGGGCCAAGGGCCTTGAGACAGAACAGTCATGGAGCACCTGCTGTGAGCTGGGCAGGTTCACACCCAGCTTCTAACTCAGTCCCTGGCAGATAAGGGCCGTCCCAATAGGCAGACCTGAGCTTTGTGAGAGAAAGGGTCTCCACCAGGGTTCTTCAGTGTCATACAGGATAAACTGGACAGGCAGCTGGAGCTGCTGTCTCAGAGCCTGACACATTTGGGTGTTTTCTACACAGAGAAGGAGCTCCAGGGTCCCCATGCCCCAGGAAGAGAAGAAGAATCCAGGTGTCGGGAGGACTGTCCTTGGGATACTTGGCAAGGAGCCTAGTAGCCAGATACCAGGTCCAGGAAGTCTTCCTAGCTCCGTGGGGGCCAATCCAGGGGGCAGGAAGCTGTGCAAGATAGGGTTTCCCCATCTGAAGGCCCATAATCCTCCTGACTCCAATAACCTGATAAGCAAGTCGGCTTGTGAGCCGGCTATAGGTGACAAAAGTCATCATGAGGTTGCAAAATCTCTTGCACAATCAAGGCTTCAAGCGGCCATATCTTTCCATAGGGATACAGAGAGTTGGAAGAGCTAGGCTGTCTGAAGGGGCTGACTAACTTCACCAGCTACCAAGAGTAACTAGACATCATCAAATGAATTTGTTTCCCAGTGTCTACCTCTCTGTCCTCTAAGGCCTCCTTATCAGACCTTCCTCCGTGGGCCTTGACCCCCCCCCACATCCTCTCCATGGCAACAAGCTGGGGTGAGGAACGCTTGGTAAGTCGGGCTCTAAGTGCAGGTCAGGGACCTAAGAGCTCTGTGCTGTGAGGGTCCAGATGGATCACGACCATGAGGACTTCGAGGACTCTATAGACCCCAGAACAGAAAGGGAGTTAGAGACAACCCTAAATCCAGGGCCCTTCTCAGTTTGGCTCATAGGAGGGTAAGAAGCAGCTTGCTTCCTGGTGTGCTCTTTCGGGAAGAAACAGTTCTCATTAGAGGAGGCCAGAGACCCTCCCCCTGAAAGAAGGGCCCAGTGTATCCCGAGCAAGTTAGTGATGGGGGCCCCAGAACATCTTCATTTTGAAAAGGTGAGAAGTTCACTCCCTGGCTGAACGAGTCTTGTGTAGGAGTCACAGGACCATGTCTGCTCTGCCCAGGTATGGAACCAATGGGGGAGGGGGGCTGATAAAGAACAGCCAGGGACTTAACTTCAGACTGGCTTCTGCTTTGCTGACCCCTGTCTACTGGGTGTGAAAATATTCTCAGGAAATCACATTTTAGAAGTTTAGGATGCCATGGAAACTTGCAAGCAGCTCTGAAGAAGCCATATCCTACGACTAGTTATTAGTCAGTGTTGTTTCCTTTTGTTTGAGGCACAGTCTGGAGTAGCCCAGAAATGGTGAGGATAACCTTGAACTTTGGCCCCTTCTATCGCCACCTTCCAAGTGCCAGGTTATATGCATACAGTAGCATGCTTGGTTTGTGTGGGGTCCAGGATCAAACCCAGGGCTTCATGATTGCCAGGCAAGCATTCCACCCACTGAGCCACATCCCCAGCCCTAGCCAGCTTCCTCTGTAGCGTTGCTCATGTGCTGTCTCAGGTCAGGGATGGTGGCACATATCTTTAATCCAGCACCCTGGGAGCCAGTCTGCTTGACTAAGTTTCAGGCCAGCCATGGCCACACAAAACTGAGGCTGTAACTCCTCAGCTGTGCCGTGAGAATCCCACCCGGAGAGATGACTGTGCTGAGCTCTCAGTACCAGCAGTTGGAAGCCTACAGTCTGGTGTTCCCGGTTTCCTGGGGGAACTCCTGGCTCCACTCTTGTGAACAGGCTCTTCATTGTTCCTAGTCTCATTGGAGTCAGGTGTGGGGGATGGGCAAGTCTCAGAACCAGGACCCATGTGACTTTTTTTTTTTTGATAAGGTCTCAGGCTGACCTCAGACTCAAGGTGGTCCTAACTTCTGGGAATATGGTGTGTACCACCATACTGGCTTCATGGGTGGGGGGTGGGGCACCAGCTCCCTCATTCTGTGCAAGGACACCTGAAACTGGAGGTTTTCATAAATGAAAAGTCAGTTGAAGAAATTGCCTACTTCCTAGTGACCATGAAATATACTGCATAGGAAAGCAGGGCCCCCCACTTCACAGTGACCATCAAATACATACACTGCACAGAAAAAGAAGAGAAGAGAAGAGAAGAGAAGAGAAGGAAGAGGAGGAGGAGGAGGAGGAGGAGGAGGAGGAGGAGGAGGAGGAGGAGGAAGAGGAGGAGGAGGAGGAGAAAGACAACGACAATAAGGTCCCAGACCAGATCATCACATGGTTTGTGACAGGAAAGGACTTGGTCTCAGGGACCATAGGCTGCAGGTCCCTGGGGTTGTCCCTGACAGAACCTGTCTAGAAGCAGACCAGGAGCCTGGTTTGGCAAATGTACCATGTCTAATTTGCATCTGCAAAGGGTCAAACTTCCATCCTGCTGGAAGGCCAGGATGCAAGGCTGCCACAAATGTCTCAGTGATGGTTTCCTCATTAAGAGAGGAAGTCTCTCTGTCCTGGAGAGACTCAGCCTGTCCTGCCTTGACCATACAAAAGTGAATCAATATGAAATGGTTTCTTATTCTTCCTCTTCTTCTTCTTCTTCCTCTTCTTCCTCCTCCTCCTCCTCTTCTTCTCCTTCTCCTTCTTCTTCTCCTTCTCCTCCTCCTTCTCCCCCTCCCCTTCCCCCTCCCCTTCCCCTTCCCCTCCTCCTCCTCCTCCTCCTCCTCCTCCTCCTCCTCTTCTTCTTCTTCTTCTCCTTCTCCTCCTCCTCCTCCTCCTCCTCCTCCTCCTCCTCCTCCTCCTCTTCTTCTTCTTCTTCTTCTTCTTCTTCTTCTTCTTCTTCTTCTCCTCCTCCTCCTCCTCCTCCTCCTCCTCCTCCTCCTCCTCCTCCTCCTCTTCTTCTTCTTCTTCTTCTTCTTCTCCTCCTCCTCTTCCTCCTCCTCCTCCTCCTCCTCCTCCTCCTCCTCCTCCTCCTCCTCCTCCTCCTCCTCCTCTTCTTCTTCTTCTTCTTCTTCTTCTTCTTCTTCTTCTTCTTCTTCTTCTTCTTCTCCTTCTCCTTCTCCTCCTCCTCCTCCTCCTCCTCTCCTCCTCCTCTCCTCCTCCTGCTCCTTCATTATGTAACTTTATTTTCTGAGTATGAATGCTTTGTCTAGATGTGTATATGCACCGCATGTGTGTCTGGTGCCCTTGGAAGTCAGAAGAAGGCATCATATCTCCTAAACTGGATTCTCAGATGGTTGTGAGCCATAATGTGGTGCTGGGATACAAACACGTTTCCTAAACTGAGGAGAGATGAAATCCCACGGCCCCTGATCAGCCTTCTTCCCTGGCTCTCTCTGTTTGTTTTTTAATTTTTATTTTTAGACAGTCTCCTGTGTCCCAGGCTATCCTCATACTTCTTATGTAGCTGAAGATGGCCTTAAACTCCTGATCCTCCTGTGTCTACTGCTCAAGTAGGTATATGCCATCATGCCCAGACCTGTCTGCCTCTTAAAGTGCATTTTCTAGGGTTGTTTCAGAACAGAGAGGGTACAGAGAAGCAAGAAACAAGTGCCAGCTAAGCCTCCAGAGGCTGCCTAGTCGGTGCGGCCTGGTTGTACTGTGGTGATAGCTGTGGACTAGATTCTAAGTCCAGTCAGTAACTGCTCCAGGCTTCTGTCCCTGGAAAACCCCTCTGAGGCTATCAGCAGGGCCTCCCCACAGAGCACCCCTTCTCTGCCCAGGCAAACCAGGTCTTTCCTGTTCTGTTTCTTTTCATCCTCATTCTACTCCCAGCAAGGGTTAATCACTGCACAGCTGCAGCGCTGTCTGTGCAGAAGCTGCAGAACCTGGTTAACTGGGCTTTGTGGATCTCCTCATGCAATGGTGGTGTTCTGTCTTCTAAGTCAGAATTCTCTGTGCCCTTTCCTTTGCCATCCTTTGGGCCTGGGAAAGGCCTCTCATGGAGAGGGGACTGTAGATAGACATGGCGGATCTGTCTCAAATCCTTGAAATAGGAGCCCCAAGATGAGCTTGCTGTGTTCCAAGTAGGGTTTATTATTGACAGACATTTGCACGTTTTATTCCTTCCAGGAGCTGTGGTGTCAAGGATGTGATCAGCAGAGACACAGTCAACAAGAACCTAACACACAACAAGGTCACTTCTAGAAACCTGACCTCAGTACACTGTAAGCTGCACACTGGCTGGAAGGGTGTTGAAGCAGAATGGGTCCCCAGTAAACTTTAGAATAAGTGATCATGTCTCCTATAGGTGTTCCTTCCTAATTGTCAGCAAACAGACTCGACTGGGGAGCTCTCTAAAAACACACATGTGCAGAGCAGCAGTGTCCTTCTCCTTCTGGTCTTATGGGCCAGCTTTGGTGGGATTGGGGGTGAGGCTGGCTTACACACTATGAAAACAACCCCCGAGGAGACTGGAGAGATGGCTCCACAGTTAAGAGCCATTATTGTTCTTTCAGAGAACCCATATTTGATTACCAGCACCTACACGGAGGCTAACAACGATCTGTAACTCCAATTCCAGAAGATCTTTAGACCTCTTCTGGCCTCCTCAGGCACTGCACACATGGGGTGCACAGACAAAACACTCATGCCAATAAACAAATCTTTAAAACCAATAAATAATTTTAAAAGACCCTTTAGACTTGTCATGTGAGACGCTGAGAAGCCCTGAATTTAAACTGAGCACAATTCAGTTTGAAAGTCTTTACTGATCAGCCTCATAAGACATGATATAGAGTCCGGTGGCCGCGCCACCGTAGTGAGCATCTCGTGTTCGTACTTGTAGCAATGCGGTCCAAGGGTCCGCTGCAGTCCATGCAGGTCTTTGGACGCAAGAAGACAGCCACACCTGTGGCCCGCTGCAAACCAGGAAACGGGCTCATCAAGGTGAATGGACGTCCCCTGGAGATGATCGAGCCGTGCACGCTGCAGTACAAGTTACTGGAGCCTGTTTTGCTTCTGGGCAAGGAGCGATTTGCTGGTGTGGATATCCGGGTCCCTGTGAAGGGTGGCGGTCATGTGGCCCAAATTTATGCTGTCCGACAGTCCATCTCAAAAGCCCTGGTGGCTTATTACCAAAAATATGTGGATGAAGCCTCTAAGAAGGAGATCAAAGCCATCCTCATCCGATACGATCGGACCCTGCTTGTAGCTGACCCCCGTCGCTGCGAATCCAAAAAGTTTGGAGGTCCTGGTGCCCGTGCCCGATACCAGAAAACCTACGGATAAGCCCATCTCAAGGATCAGGGTTTACCTTTGTAATAAACATTCTAGGATTAAAAAAAAAAAAAAAAGACATGGTATAGAAAAGTGGTAACACAGAACATTCGAGACCAGCTCTGTGAGCTTTCTTCTTTTCTTCCTTGAGTAAAGGAATCTGGGAAGAAGCTCTATCTGAGAAAGAACCAAAAGCCACCACATGATGGTGATGTCACCTTGAGTCTCCAGAGAAGACAAGACGAGGTTGTAGTAACCGAGGGCTGGACTGAAGTCATTCTAACCTGCAGTTAGTGACTATTTGTGGAGCTGGACGGTAAAGGAAACTGAGGCACTGGGACCCAGAGGCTGCGTGCTTCTTGGCAGTGCATGTACTCCGCATAGTGGGAAATGAATGCCCCCGGAATTTGGAGGACACTTCATGAATGTGCACAACGTGGCACTTCCTGGCTCAGGGCAGTGACCCAAAAGCAGAGTCATTCAAGGACAGGTCGTGAACAGCATGGTAAGATGGTCCTTGGCTGTGCTATTTACAGGATGTGGGAACCCTGAAGAAATGGCTAAGAGTACCCACCTACCCCCTTTTTTGGTATTTTACTGGGGAGATTTGGGGCTTATTTGCTCACAAAACAAAGTTTATGCTTTCTTTTTCTTCGATGCTAGGCAGTAAGCACCTTTATCCACTAAGCCATCTGCTGAGCCTCTGGTTTAACCCTATTTTTGAAGGTAAGACCCCCTTTGCCTAAAACACTTTGTCTAAAACATTAGACACAAGAGGTCAAGGAATGAAGAAGCTGAGCTGCCCTGGAAGCCTCCTTCTGGAGAGTGAGCTTCCATAGTATTGGAAGATGACATGCAAGCTGCCAAGGGAGAAAGGACCATGGCCCTACCCAGCTGTGAAGCCCGTGAATGACAGACTGGATGGGCGCAGATGGCATTTTTATGTGCATGGGCGTTTTGCCTGCATGTTTGTTTGTGCACAATGAATACGCATGGAAGCTGGAAAAGGGCATCAGACCCCCTAGAACTGGACTTATAAACAGCTGGGAATCAAACCCAGGTCCTCTGGAAAGTTTGCCCATTGCCCTTAACTGCTGAGCCATCTCTCCAACCCCAATAGTGGAAAGATGGCATTCTATATATTTATAATTGTGGCATCCTGTCCTGGGGATAACCAACTTGGATGTAAGACCCACTTAACAGGAGGGGATTCGTGCCTGGTACTGTAAACCCAGCCAACCACCCATGGCTGGTAAGCTCATAGACCCTAGAGGAAGACCTGCTACTGCCACTTCCTAAAGCTAGTATAATTCCTAACTGTATCTAAATAGCTGCCCTTATGCCCAGAGACACACGCAGCTCCCATCATCAAAGAAGGTTCTTTCGCAACCGTTGGAGAATATTAGAGGTCCGCAACTAGTCATAATGCAGAAAATAGGTGACTGTGGGTGCCAAACTCTAACTGATACATCTGTAATACAAGCCCACATAAAAGGCTCAGAGAAAATTACAGAAGAGGGGGCAGGACTACTGAGGTGCATAATCCACCTGACCCCAGATTGCTCGCTCTGTGTGTGTATGTGTGTGTCTATCTGTATGTTTGTCTGTCTATCTTTTCTTCATTCCTTCACCTTCCCAGGCGGATCTATCCCTAGAGCCATGAAAGGACTCAGCACCACTTGATTCCCAGAATTACATAAACTGGGTGTGATGTTACAAGGCCTCTAATTCTAGTACATTGGAGCATAGTAAGACTCCCATCTCTGCCTCCTCCCCCCCATTCCCCCATTCTCTCTCTCTCTCTCTCTCTCTCTCTCTCTCTCTCTATATATATATATATATATATATATATATATATATATATGTATATATGTGTGTGTGTGTGTATGCATACATATATACTTTAAATGTTTTTATCCACTAACATACATATTATATATATTTCATAATTACTATGAATAATTTTGGATTGTCATGAGAATTTCCCTGTCACATACTTTTAAAATTAATACACTGTTTTATAATAATTTTAGACCTACAGAAAACCTGACCATATTGTACTTAGAGTCCTGGAAAACATTAGCCTACACACTATTTTTTGTTATTATGCATCTCTCCCATTGGTATATATTACATTGCAGAGTTGGCACAGTCATAAGCTAATGTCAGTGTTCTCAACCCCCATGTTGGAGATGAACTTTGTGCATGTTGGGAGAACAAGCTCCATACAACCCATGCTTTACACCAGGCTTTCTCTTTACCTTCTACCTTTTATGTCCCTCCTCCTCTTCCTCCTCCTCTTCCTCTTCCTCTTCTTCATCCTCCTCTTCTTCCTCCTCCTCTTCCTCCTCCTCCTCCTCCTCTTCTTCTTCTTCTTCTTCTTCTTCTTCTTCTTCTTCTTCTTCTTCTTCCTCCTCCTCCTCCTCCTCCTCCTCCTCCTCCTCCTCCTCCTCCTCCTCCTCCTCCTCCTTCTTCTTCTTCTCCTTCTCCTTCTCCTTTGTCATTCTGGAGATAATGAACCCAGAGCCTCATGCATGCATTGCAAGTGTGTGTGTGTGAGGTGGTAGTAGTGGTGTTGTGTATGGACACACATACACACACACACACACACACACACACACACAGAGAGAGACAGAGAGAGACAGACAGAGAGAGAGACAGAGAGAGAGAGACAGAGAGAGACAGAGAGAGACAAGACAAAGACAGAGAGAGACAGAGACAGAGAGAGAGAGAGAGAGGCTACAGAGATTATAGATTTGCACCCCTGGTACTCACTTTTCTTTCAAAAAAACACTTGTATAGGCAGCTCTGAATGGGATGTCCATCAAATCCCTCCCCTCAGATCAGGAAACCCTGTGGAAGAGGAAGCAGGAGAAGAGCCAGAGGGGTCGGAGGACCCCAGAACAAAGCCCTCTAATCAACTGAACAAAGCTCATATGAACTCACAGAGAATGAAGGAGCAAGCACAGGGCTTGCACGGCCTGCACCAAGTCCTCTAAGTATCTATGATGGCCTCCAGTGTAGGGTTTTTATGGGATTCCTGAGAATCCCGCATGTGAATGAGTGGGTCTCTGGTTCGTGTGCCCTCTCTTGGGCTCTTTTCTTTCTGTTGGTCACAACTTCAATGTGATGGCCTTTGTTTTTATCTTATTGTATCTTATTTTATTATGGGGTTTTTTTGTCATCTCTTAGAAGCCTCTTTTCTAATGAGAAACAGAAGAGAGTGAATCCAGATGGGAGGGGAGGTGGGGAGAACCTGGGAGGAGGAGAATGTGTTGTATGAGAACAGAATCTATTTTTAATAAAAGGGAAAACTTTTGTGTGTAGAAGCAAATGTGAGTCAGTGTGGTGACAATCAGAGGACAGTTACCTTGTGGAGGCTGGTTCTCTCCTTTCATCTTGTGAGTTCCAGAACCAAATCAGACTGTCAGGACTGTAATAAGCATCCTTACCTGCTTAGCCATCTCTCTGGCTATTATCGCTTATTGTTGTTACTGTCGTTGCTGTTGTTGTTGTTACTACATATATTTTTTAAATTATACAAGGTCTAATTATACAGCCTATGATGGCCTGGAACTCAGTTTGTAGCCTAGGCTGGCCTCAAACTCAGAATCCTCCTGCCTTAGCCTGTGGAGTGCTAGGATTACAGGCATGTGCCACCTCGTCCAGCTTCTGTGGGGCTTGACAAATGCATGATGTCATCTATCCTCCATTACAGTATCCAGCAACAGCTTTACCCCCATAAACTTGTGCCTAGCCCATTTACCGACTCCAAACCACCTATTACAAGCCCCTGAATGCCGTTGATTCTTACTTTCTCCATAGACTTTCCTTTTCCCAGAATGCCATATGGTTGGATGAACATCGTT
This sequence comes from Arvicanthis niloticus, assembly GCF_011762505.2. Taxonomy (NCBI): domain Eukaryota; kingdom Metazoa; phylum Chordata; class Mammalia; order Rodentia; family Muridae; genus Arvicanthis; species Arvicanthis niloticus. The sequence goes on from NC_047668.1 coordinate 13,425,434, forward strand.
GGTAACCTTTCAAACTGATTTTCCATGTGCACTTAATGTTGCTGTATGTCTTTTCGTGGCCTGGCAGCTCACTTCATTTTCATGTTCAGTAATATTCCATTGTGTGGATGTTCCCAGCTTGTTTTTTTTTTTCTCCTTGTTGAGTAACAGCTTTCTTCCAGTCTGGCACAGTTATATAAAGCTACTATTGCAGATGTTCCTGTGGCACAAGCTGGATGGTGTAGCACAGTTGTGTTCTACTCTGCCAAATTATCTTCCCATTCCCACGAGTTTCTGTGGTTCTATATCCTCTCCAGAATTTTGTATAAGTTAACAAATTCTAGTCATTTTAATAGATCAGTGTAATTTAATTGTTGTTTTAATTGGATGACATAATATTAAATCTTTTTTCATGTGTTTGTCAACTGTTTATCTTTTTTTAGGTGTGAGTGTTTTGCCTGCATATATATATATATATATATATATATATATATATATATATATATGCTTCATGGCAGAGGAGGTCAGAGGAGGGTGTGGGTGTTGGGGACTAAGCACCCACCTCTGGAAGAGCAGCGGGTGCTTTTAACCCCCAAGCCATCTCCCTAGTCCCCAACTGACAATTGTTTTACTTTGGTGAGTTGTCTGCTCAGATCCCTTGCTAATTTTTAAATTGGTTTCTATTCTTGAGTTTTAGGAATTCTTTCTTTTTGAGGAGGGGATTGGGGGGTTCTTATGTATCCCAAGGTGGCCATTAACTTACTATATGACAGGGATGCCTTTGAACTTCTGGTCCTCCTGCTTCCATCTCCAGGGTGCTGGGGTTCCCGAGTGTGTCTCACTACGCCTGCTTTATGCAGTGCTGTTCTAGAGAGCAAACCTAGGGCTTCATGCACTGGCAATCACTCTACCAACTGGCCATAGAGCCAGCCTGGATTTTAGGTCTCCTTCAGGTCTTCTGCATATTATTATTATTACTATTAGTGCATTTGTTTTACAAATATTTCTTCTTGCTCTATAGTTGGTCTTTTCATTTTCTTGTCTTCCACAGAGGTCTTAATTTAAATTCAGTAGGTTTTGTTTCTTTGTTCTTTTGGAGTTGGATTTAAAAAAATATATATGACAGCTGAATGTGGAGGCATACCCTAGTTATCAGAGCACACAGGAGGCAGAGGCAGGAAGATCGTAAGTTCGAGGCCAGTGTGGTCTAGATAGTAAACCTCTTTGTCAAAAAACCCCAACTAGAAATGTGCATTGAATATGATGAAAGCACATTGTATACATGTAAAAATATCAATGAAACCTCTGATATTATACAGTGAATACCTGCTAACAGGGCTAGAGAGATGGCTCAGAAAGTAAAGGAGCCTGCTACCGAGCTTGATAACTTAGTTCAATCTCCTGGATCTAGATAGGGAGAAAACTAATTCTTGCAATTTGTCCTTTGATGTCCACATGTGTGCCAGCATCCAGGCCCACACACAGTTTAATCATTCATGAATTAAACTGTAAGGTTTCCTGACATAAGAAATAAGTAAAATATGGAAATGAGCCTGTCATAGTAGCATTCCTGTGATCTCAGCATTCAGGAGGCAGAGAAAGACTTGGTGCAAATTTGAGGCCAGTCTGGTCTACGTGGGATATCCTAGGCCAGCTATGGCTGTACAGTGAGAACCTGTCTCAGAAAAAATAAGAAAGGGGGACTGGAGAGATGTCTCTGTGTTGTGTTTGCTGTTCTTCCAGAAGACCCACATTTGGTTCACAGCACCTATATTGGGCCTGATCATGGAGTCTGTAGCTCCAGTTCCAAAACAGCTAAAGCCCTCTTCTGGCCTCTGTGGCTGCTGCATCCCTCACACAAACACACAGAGATAAACAAAAATAAAATAGATTGAGGCTGAAGAGATAGCTTAACATCTGTTTTATTTAATTTTTTTATTGATTCCTTATGAATTTCACATCAATGTGAAACCAGGATGTACCCAATCCCACTCATCTTCCCATCCACTCACACCTGCCCTCTGTCCTTACAACCTCTCCCCCAGAAGAAAAAAAAAAATCTTTCTGTGGAATCTATACTGTGTCATAGTGTGTCACACAGTACACTCTTTTGTCCACATACCTTTACTTGCAAATATTTGTTGCAATGAGTCATTGGTCTGGTTTGAGGCTTCTGGTTTCTGTTACACCATCAGTACCGGATCCTCACTGGGGCACCTCTCTGATATCCTATTGTTGCCCGGTGTCACGGAGATCTCACAGCTTTGGATCTGTGGGACCAGTCCCTACATGAGCTCCAGCAGTTCACAGATGTTGGGGAGGATCAACTCAAAGCCCTGGATCAGGGCCTGAGTGGTAGCTGAGCCAGTCAGTCGGTTAGCTCTCCTGCACTCAACCACCAGGGCAAGCTCTCCAGTACTGCCCAGGCTAGCTCATCCAGTGACAAAGCCCATAGCCAGCAAGGGGCAGGGCCAGCTTTCCTGCTCTCTTGCCCTTGGGACTGGCTCACCCTCACCCACAACAACAGGGCCAGCTCTATTGTGCTGCCCAGGTGAGGTTCAGGGCTCACTCTCTGGAGTGCTGCAGAGACGGCTTGATAATTACTAGCACTTGCTGCTCTTGCAGGAGACCAGGTTCAGCACCCGGCAGTCACACTGTAGCTCCATTTCCAGGAGATCTGGTATTTTCTTCTGGCCTAGTCAGGCACCAGGTATGTATATGGTATGTTTTAAAATTAATGTTGTGAAAGGTGTAAGATTTGTTTCTCAATCTATGTTTTTGCCTGTGGACCTTGCCCAGTTTTGCAATATTATTTGTCAAAACAACAACAGTTCTTTCTCCACTGAGTTCTTGCTGCTTTGCTGCTCCTCTGCCAAAGCTAAGCTGAGTCTGGGTGAGAGTCACAGTTTCTAAGTGTAGCTACCACTCCTCATCAAAGAGGCTTCTCCTTGCAGCAAACGGAGACCATCAGAGAAAACCACAACTGGACACAATGCGGAGATCAGCAGATTGTGGGACCCCAGCCCCAGTGGATACATATACATCACAGATCATGCAGCTATGACCCAGAAAAGAAAATCTCTGAGGTGGGGAAGATTTTAAGAGTCAAAATATCAGGAAGTCTGCCATAAAACATAGGACATAAAAGTCTGTCCTAGAATGACTGCATAATATCGATATATAAATGGACATGTTAATATGGAACCCAGTTCCGACCCTAGACAAAGAACACAGCCAGCTGCTGATTGCTGACACAGATGCAACAGGTTGTATCTATGTATATTGGGCATACACACACACTTATATACATGTGTATGTAACAACAATAATTAAAGAAAAAGAGGCTTTCGACCTGATGCACAGTAGTCAGGAGGAGTTGGAAGAAGGAAAAGGAGGGAAAGTGATTCTTTAAAAAAAAAAAGATATATTTATTTATTTCATGTATGTGAGTACACTGTTGCTGTCTTCAGACACACCAGAAGAGGGCATCGGATCCCATTCTAGATGGTTGTGAGCCACCAAGTGGTTGCTGGGAATTGAACTCAGGACCTACCTCTGGAAGAACATTTTAACTGCTGAGCCGTCTCTCCAGCCCCGAATGCTTTCATTGTCTATGTGTTTTGCTTGACATATGTATGTGCATTATGGGCATGCAGTGGCCACTGAGGCTAGAAAACAGTGTTGGATCCCTGGAACTGGAGTTACAGATAGTTGTGAGCTGCCATGCAGGTTTTAGGACCTGGGTCCTCTGCGAGAACAGCAAGTGCTCTTAACCATCGAGCCATCCCTCCAGCCCTTCCTCTAAAATTCATAAAACATTTCTAATGGCACGTTCTAATGGATCACTGTTTTAAACAGGGTCTTACCACGTGAGTATGGCTATCCTGAAACCTGGAATATAGGTCAGGCTGGTCTCAGACTCACAGAACTCTGTTTGCTTCTGCCTTCGAGTGCCGAGACTAAAAGCATGTGCTACTATACCCAGTTTGGCTCATGATTGTCACCTCGATGCATAGCCATTTTATGTTTCTTTACACATGTTCCTTACTTAAAATATAAGGTGAGGGCTGAAAAGAAGGCTTAGTGGGTAAAGGTGCTTGTTGTCAGCCTGATAACCTGAATTCATTCCCTGAGACCCACATGGTAGGAGACAACTGATTCCTGCCAGTTGTCCTCCAATTATCACATGCACGATGCGGCATGGACATCCTCGCCACCCCATTAAGATAAACGTAATTTAATTGTAAATAATGCAGCTGATGTGGTGAGGCATGGCTATAATTCCTGTACTCAGGAGGGAGAGGCAAGAGGATCACCCCAGTTTAAGCTAGCCTGGTCTATATACCTAGCTCTAGACCAGCCAGGGCTACATAAGATCCTGTCTCAAACAAAAAATACAGAATATAATAAAATAAAACACGAAATGCAGAAATGTATCTTAAATAATATGCAGTTTCAATTTCCCCAGAAACAATCAATGAATAGTCCATTGTCATTCGTCTGTTTTTTTTTTCTTGGAAAACAGACTTTGAATGTCTAATGAAAGCCGTGGGACTCTCCAAGAAATCAATACATGCTCTGATTTCTAGGAATGTCTCTAGTCCATCCCAGAAACGCCCCCAGGAGGTTGGAACATCAGTTCCAATTGCCCTGATTCCCCTGCCCTTTCTGGTTGTATAGTTTGCAGACTGAGCAGGCTCTTCTGACTTTAGACAAGACCCCAAGGAAGGGAAGCAGAGACTTGCACAAAACATTTGTAAGGTGGGATCTACGGGTGGAACTCAAAGGTTTCCGTCACCATACTGACGATATTACACTGTGGTAGTTTGAATAGGGATGCCCTTCGTAGACTCATGTGTTTGAATGCTTGGCCCATGGGGAGTGGCACTATTAGGAGGGGTGGCCTTGTTGGAAGAAGGATGTCACTGTCAGGGTGGGCTTTGAGGTCTCTTGTGCTCAAGCTACACCTAGAGTGGCACGGTCTCTGCTTGCTGCCTGCAGACCAAGATGTCTGCTGCCATGTTTCCTGTCATGATAATAATGGACTAAACCTCTGAAACTGTAAGCCAGCCCCAATGAAATGTTTGCTTTTTATAAGAGTTGCTTTGGTCATGTTATCTCTTCACAACAACAAAACCCTAAGACATACACAAAGGGATTCAAACAGAAGAATTTGTCCCACGAATTCTGATGCTGGGGATTGAGCACAATGCCTCATACACGTGAAAGCAAACACTTTGCAACTGAACTGTACCCACTGGCACCCCAACACTGTACATTTTGTATCTTGTTTCCTGCATGATACTGCATTATGTCAAGGTGGTGAAATGTTTGTAATCTCAACACTTAGAAGACAGGCAGAAGGACTGCAAGTTAAGGGTCAAGCTGGGCTATGTAGCCAGACACTGTCCCTCTCAAAAAATTACATTTTCTACATCAGATTAGTTCACAGAACAGGGGTTTTAACGACTACTTAATATTTTACAGAATTGAATGCTAATTTATAACTGTGATAAGTAAAAATTACTGTGTAATTCTATCTCTCCAGTTACTTCATGATTCTTTACAAACAGAATTACCTTTCTCTTGCTCTCTATTCTTTTTCGTACACATCTACAGGTTTATGGGCTAGTGAGCTCAGTCGGAAAAGGCACTTGCTGCACAGCCTGGAGACCTGAGTTGGATCCTCAGATCCCATGTAAAGATGGAAGGGACAGCTAACCCTTCAGAGTTGTCCTCTGATCTCCACAAATGCAGTGCAGCATGTCTCCCCTCAATTGTGCACACACAACAATAATGACAAAACCATGGCAACATGGTGGTGCATACCTTTGATCCCAGAACGTGAGAGGCAGAAATAGGCTGATCTCTGTGAGTTCAAGGCCAGCCTGGTCTACAAAACAAGTTCCAGGACAGCAAGGGCTACAGAGAAATCCTGTCTCAAAAAACCAAACCCCAAACCAAACCTTTCAAGCAACCAAAAATAAATAAAAATATTTATGCTTTCATCAGTAGTAGTAGTAGCTTTTCTGTTTGTTTAATTCCATTTTGCTTGATATCTTATGTTACTTTTCAATTACTTGAAGAGCTATCATGACCAAGGCAATGCATAAAAGAAAGCATTTAATTGCGAGCACATGTACAGCCTCGGAGGATTAGTCCACGATCATCATGGAGCACGGCAGCAGCTAGACAGGCATGGCACCAGGGCAATTCGGAGAGCTTATGTCCTGATCTGAAGGTAAAGAGGAGAGAGACAGGGAGATGGGGGGAGGGGGGAGAAAGAAGGAGAAGAGAGAGAGAGGGAAATAGAGAAGGAGAAAGAGGGAGAGGAGAAGAGAGAGAAAGAGAGAGCAAGAGAGAGGGGGGATGGGGGGAGACTGAGCACAGGTTTTGAAACCTCAAAGCCTGCTCCCAATGACATACCTTCTCCAAAAAAGCTGCACTTCCCAATCCTTCCCAAAACAGTTCCAACAACTAGAGACCTAGAGTTCAAATATGAGCTTATGGGGGCCATTCTCATTCGGATCACCACACTCAGCACAAATAATAATGGTTTCTATGACAGCATGTTCACGTCCCATTGAACTGTGCTACACCGCCATGCTCTCCTTCCTTGCTCCCCCTCACCTGTCGCTGTATTTTTCTTTGCTTCCATATCATGTTTGCATGACATAACAATATGTATAAAACAGTTGTATACTATTAGATCTAGATTCCGGGAGATGAGACGTGCGGTGCTCGGCCTCTCCTCCCTGACTCTCCTATTTAATTCTCAACTGTAGCTTCACACTTACAGCGGTGTAAGCATACCTGGTTGCCCCCTTCCCGTCCCTTTAGACTGCTCCCCCCAACAGTCCCTCTTCTCTTGTGTGTCACATATGCTACAGACGTATTATGTTGTTGCTAAGTCTGAAATAGCTCACTGTACTACCCTAGTAGCGCCCAAAGTGCATGCTGGCCTCCAGGCTCTCTCAGCATCTCAGATACCTGCTACAGGGCCCATGCTGGCAGCCTGGGTCCTCTCAGCTCCTCTCACCCCAGCCCCCACCCCTTACTTCACCAACCCAAGCTTCTCTTTTCCCAGTTTCTTATTCCTATTCAGCCTTGCCATTTCGGCCATGCTGCCTCTAGGCTTCCTTAAACATCTGGCCCCTCTCTGTGAGCTCTCCCTACCTTTCCCTCTCCTCTCATGACCTGGTTTAGTCTATTACTTCCTCCCCTGCTCTGGACCCTTCCAGATGCCTCTGTCTGTACTCTCTCACATCTACAATAAAAATCTTCTTTTCAGTCATATCTTGGAACAGTTATATTCTCACTTTAGAAATCTGGTGCCAAAAACCCCACTTTATAGTTCTACCTGCCATAACATACATTAAAAAAAAAAAAATCTGGATTTTTTTTAAATATGGGAAAACATGTCATACTTGTCTTTCTGAGGATTACACTATTAATAATTAATCCTTATCCTTTTAGATTTCTCCATCAAATTAATTATAGTTTTCTATGTCCAAAGAGTATCTTCTTAGAGAAAAAAAAAAATTCCTGGCTAGTTTCTTATCCCACAGGGAAGTCAGGCCAGGCCCCGTGGATGTTGTCTCGTTCAGGGGGATGGACCTTCCAGGCTCCACTTTCAAACACCTAACAGATTCAAAAGAGCAATCCCAGAATGGTAGCCACTGAACTGAAAGAACTGCTTCCCTATTAAGAAAATGTATGCTGGGCGGTGGTGGCGCACACCTTTAATCCCAGCACTTGGGAGGCAGAGGCAGGCGGATTTCTGAGTTCGAGGCCAGCCTGGTTTACAGAGTGAGTTCTAGGACAGCCAGGGCTACACAGAGAAACCCTGTCTCGAAAAACAAAAAAAAAAAAAAAAAAAAAAAAAAAGTATTACTTCTGATCTAGCTTCGAAGAGGGAAGTAGTTGGAGACATTTCCTGCCTCTAGTGGCAGCATGCTCACATGGCCTTCCTAAAGAGGCCCAGCAGCTACAGACTGGCAGCCCTGGCTTAAGGATTTGGTATTTTGTTCATCTAGCACACTCTGACCAGTCAGTCAAACAAATGCTCAGTGCACATAAAGACACAGAATGTACTGAATTGTTTTCCAAACCATCAATGATTTAGGTCCCTATGGAACTACTTTTAAGAGTTTTAAATTTAATACTGTACCTATAAAAATATACTTAGTTAGGCATAGTGGCACACACCATTAATCCCAGTTCTTGTGAGACAGAGGATAGTAAATCTCTCTGAGTTTGAAGGCAGCCTGGTCTACAGAGTGAGGACAACCTTGGATATATAGAGAAACCCTGTCTAAACCAAACTAAAACAAACAAACAAACAAACACACACCAAAAGGGAGCTGGAGAGATGGCTCAGAAGTTAAAATACCCTAAGAGAAGGACTGTTCTTATAAAGGACTTGGGATTCAGTCCCAGTACCTGTATCAAATAGCTTTCAACCACCTGAAATCTCAGTTCCAGGGGAACTGTACACATGATATGCATAAAGTCACACAGGTATATACATAAGTAAAAATAAATCTTAAAAATATATTTAATAACTATATTAACCAAAATAAATCCTAAATGTGCAGTTTCCCCTTAACATTTGCTAATGATGTTATATCTCTAAACTGTAAAACCAGTTCTGTGTCAGGGCTGGAGAAGTGGCTCAGTGGCTGAGATCTCAAACTTTGATCCCAGAGGACCCAGGTTCAATTCCCAGCAACCATGTCAGGCAGCTCCCAACCATATGTAACTCCAACCTTTAGAGAACCTGAGACCTCTGGCCTCCAAGGGCATCTGCACACAAGTGTATTAAACACACACAATTAAAAATAAATATTTTAAAAAACCAGTTCTGTGTTTACTGCTTTCAGTCCTTCATCTTAATGAGACAGAAAACAGACTTCTTTTCTAACCCCACTTCCCGAGGGTGGCTGGGTAGGAGCAGTTACAGCGACATCGTGGTGACACACACAGTTCCAGCACTCAGGAGGCACAGGAAGATTAAGTTTTGTTTGAGGTCAACCTGATCTATACAATGAATTTCAGGGCATTCAGAGATCTGGTCTCAACAAAACAAAACAACAAAAAAGAACAAAAAACCCAGAACCACTAAAAACAAAATTCCATGCAAAAACAAAATAGATACTTGGACTACAAAGACCGGCGGGAGGATCAGCTCAGCAGAGCACAGGGCGGCACACCGGGTCCTCCAGCAGAGCAACAGTAAAACAAGCTTAGTCAGCGTACCTTTCAGTAAAGTCTCCGGAGAACTGAGCACAGGACCGTCCCACTCGAACAAGAAGTATAAATAAAAGCCTGTCTCAAATGACAACTCAGATAGTTTCAAAGTCAGGTCCCAAGTCTGAGTTTACTCATTATGCCAAGTTAATAGTCTGAGCTGGGGCCTGTGCTCCAAAGGCAGCAAAGCATGCATCTTTGTAAACAACGGCTGAAGCTGTGACACAGACATAAAGAGCACTTACTGCCCTGTATGAACTAAGACTTAAGACTGAGCTCAAGAAAGACAGGACACAGCTGTTTCCAAAAGCACTGTTTTATTTATACAGAGTCCTAACCAGTCAGTGGCAGGAGGAGTGGGAGAGTTTCCATCTTCAATCCAGGGCCTCGATGACAGTTTGCTGTTACCGAACACACAGGCACATGGCATCATGGATCTGGTGAGCTGATAAGAAGAGTGTTCAGTCTCTCTCTGCTAGGGCAACAAGGTGAGCGTCAATCTCTGCTTCTGTAAGAATCCTAGAAGGAAGGCAAAGGGTAAAAACCACAACTGCTTACTTTAAAAATGTTTTTATTATGAAAAATTTCACATACAAAAAAGACAGTACAACAAACTCAGAAGTATGGATCAACTAACTCCAGCAATTACCAACTTATAATCAATCCTTTAAACGTCTATATATCCACAACTCTTACCAAAGATTTTACTGTAGGAACTCCCAGTCAATTTCATGTATATATGAAAGTGTTCTTTGATACCAGACCCAGAATTTAATTGTAGCTAAGGTTGAAAACATTTCAACTAAATTAATATGAAGCTAAGTTACATAAAATATGTTCAATTTAGTTTGAGTGTCAAAGCCTTAAAAACTTAATATAACTTAAATCTGAATAAACTGAGGGATGAGAAAGTTAAACAAATTTGAAAAAAACTGTTGGTAGAAGGGCAGCTGAGAAGATAGCCCAGTGAATGAACTGGTTTCTGCACAAGCACGAGAATTGGAGTTTCAATCCCATCATGGGGAAGGCATGACGGCCTGCCTGTAATCCCAGAGCTAGGAAGGAAGCTGGCGTGTCTAGATTAGGGGAATCAACAAGCATGTGAGAGATACCCCTTCAGTGTCTAAGGTAGAGAACACCATCAAACCTTAACCTCTGCACACACATGTGAATGCACACACACATATACTTGCAAAAAAAAAAAAAAAAAAAAAAAAAAAAAAGAGAGTTGCTTGGATTCAGTAACTATCCATGAAAAAGAGTCATAACACTATTTACAATCTACTTACCAGAAGATACTCCATGTGGAACATATATTTCCAATTTTCTGTATGTTTGCCTTAAAGCAGCAGTTCTCAATCTTCCTAATGCTGCAACCCTTGAATACATTCCTCATGCTGTGGTGACCCCCAATCCAAAATTACTTTTGTTGCTACTTCATAACTTTGCTACTGTTAAGAATCAGTGTAAACATCTGTGTTTTCTGAGGGTCTTAGAAGACCCTTATGAGAGGCTCATTCAACCCCCAAAGGAGCTCAAGTCATTAACTCCAGCACTTGAGAGGCAGAGACAAGGAGGATCTCTATGAGTTTGAGACTAGCCTGGTCTACACAGCCAGTTCTAGGACAGCCAGGGTTACACAAAGAAACTGTTTCAAAAAGCAAGCAAACATACAAACAAAACAATAAAAAAGAAATTTTTATTTTGGGATAGGTTTCACTAGGTTCTCAGGGCTGACCTTGAACCTATAATCCTGCCTCAACTGCCCAATAGCTGGGACTGCAGGCCTGTGTACAATGCCCAGATACAATGGTTTCTTGCTCAATTTTAAAATGAAATGCAAGTAACATTCAGATGCAGTAAAAAGGTTTCATAAGAGACCAGAAAGAAGTGCCCGTTGAGATTTCAGTGCTTAAAAAAAGGGAACAGATCGTCCCAGTTCTGGAGACTAAGGTCAGCCTGGCCTCAAAAAGAAACAAACCAACAATAAAGGGAAACTTTTTGTATAGAAAAAATTATCAGGCTAGATACAAGTGTTGTTTTCGTAAGTCTGTGTGTGTGTGTGTGTGTGTGTGTGTGTGTGTGTGTGTCAACTGTAAGTAAGCAACTCAGCAGTGGGGAAAAGAACCCTACTACAGAAGTCTGTGTGGGAACAAGCTGTAATCCAGGCGCTCGGGAGACTGAGGGAGGAGGAGCTGAGGGAGGAGGAGCCAAAGTTCAAGTCCAGTTTGGACTACTTCCCAAAACAGTGTCACAAAACAAACCAAATTTAAAAAAACAAAAAACACCACCACCAACAAAAGAAAAACCCACAAACATGCCACTGAAAAACTCTTCAAGGTCTTGACACATATACGCAGATATAGTGTTAAGGGGAGACACACCAGCAGCCCAAACACCTCAGCAGTTCTCTGTAGCTGTGGATCCGTGTGCGTTTCACTGATTACAAACCTAGGAGGATGAGCTGACTGATATAAGCAACCAGCACACACTTGGATGTTGGAAAGAGCCTGGCAAGACTCAAACAGCAAGGAACTTGGGGAGCACAGTGGGAAACAGCCAGTCTAGCATAGAAAAGCAGTTTAGGGGTAACTGCCCAGGAATTGTGCAAAAGCTGACTAAATAAATCGAGGAGATTCTGTCTCAATAACTGGGGGTCTGGCTGGATCATAAGAAGAACTAATAGAGTTATTAACTAACCTACAACACTTGGACCCTGGGAGCTGCTGTGCAGGAGCTCAGTAACTCTGACCCAGTGGATAAGCAACTTCCACCTGAAAGGCACTACTTTAGAACTGCTTCTACTGGCTACTGGCTTTACACAGAAGAAGAAGAGGAAAAAAAAAAAACAACAACAACAACAAAAACCCAGACTGAAGTCCATCTCACTTTCTGTCTACTCAAATCCAGAGCAATGTGCATGCCAGGCCAGCACCTGACTACCAAGCTGCCTTGCTCATTTTACTTCTTGTACAAAGGTTATTTGTGTGTGTGTATGCACATGTGTCATCTCTCGTGTTATATATAAAGTTACTTGGAAGAGGGAGAAAAGCTGCTTCTGTTTTAAGAGACTTCAAATAAAGTTGTTTTGTTTCTACAGTGCTAGGGATTGAACCCATGACTTTAGAATATGTAAGTTAAGCACTTTTCTACAGAGCTACCCTTTAGTCATTTGTTTTATTGAAATAGGGATTTTGTTATATGAGCCAGGATGCCCCTTGAATTTATGATCCCCCTGCCTCAGCCTCCCCAGTGCCAGAATTATATAAGTATTTGCAAGAAGTTTTGAAATAGATCCTCAGATATTGGGGAAAACAAGAGAGAATCACATTTCTTCACCACAGCATCATACACAAATATAGCACAAAGGAACCCTAATATCTCTAGCTTTTTAGTCTAGAATTTAGCACATGGCTGAAAGTGTAACTCACCTGAATTTAGGATTTTCAACTGTAACTACTCCAACTTCTATTTCTGAAGGTTTGAAATCAATCGACAGAACAGTAGACAGGCATGTAATTGCAGTCTAAAAAGAATATCAACATTAAAACAATGCTTTCCAGCCACCACTGTCCCCCCACCCCAAGCTTATTAGCAACACAAGACAGTTGCTTCTGTGTTTAGTGGCAGTTATTACTAATAAACTATTGACATAATCTGCTTCTATTAAATAGCCACAAGTTAAAGGAGTTCATCAAACAAAATAGATGGAGTACATGAAAATTCATTTGCAGCCCAGTGTGGTGGCGACACTCTAATCCCATCACTTGGGAGGCAGAAGTGGGCACATCTCTGAGTTTGAGGCCAGCCTAGTTTATGAATGAGTTCCAGGACAGCCAGGGCTACACAAAGAACAAAACAAACAAATAAAATCAATCAGCCAATAAATAAATAAAAATTGACTTGCTTGATGATTAATATAAGCAAATTATGTTTAGCACCCACTGTAAAAGAGACTAAAGAATGATTTGGTCATTCAGACTGATGACTACCTTAAAATGTTTATGGTTATGACAATTTAAGAATGTTTTAAATGATTTTATATCTGATGTGATTAATGTAACTATAAATTTAAGAAACATTTAAAGGTGTATCATTCTATTTTCTAGATCTGAACTAACATATTTTATATTTTCTTTCAGTATAAGATAAATTATTAAACAATTAAAAGTTTGTCTGTTTTGAGAAAGGGCCTTGCTTTACAGCCCGGACTAATCTGGAACTCACTACGTAGCCCAGGTTGGTCTCAAACTTACAATGATCCTTTCGCCTCTGTCTTCCCCATGGGAATTACATGTGTATATCATTATATCCAGTTTTTAAAAAAAAACAAAAACAAAAAACAGTGCATGTGGGTGTCAATGTCAAGGACAATCTTAGGAGACAGGGTTTCTCACTGGCTTGAACTAAGCATGGCTGGGTTGGCCAACAAAGCTACAACCACAAGCATGTGTCATGATAAGCAGGTTTTGTTGGTTTGCAATGTAGGTTCTGGGGTCTGACCTGAGATCTTTGAGCTCACTAGATAAGCACTTACTGAGCCCTTTCCAGCCCTCTGTCCACATATTCTTTTACTAGGAAACAATTTGTTCTCCAAGAACTTGGCTTGTAGCTGTTTGTATTTAGAACCATGAAAATAACTAGTACTGGATCAGCAAGACAGCGCAGTGGATAAAGGTGCTTACTGCCAAAGCTAACTGGGGTTCAATCTCGGAGGCCCTGTGGGAGAAAAGAACTGCCTCCTGCAAATTGGTCCTCACTCCTATGTATGTCTGCACCTGCAGACACACACAAATAAATGTTTTAACAAAACAGTATCACCAGATCTTGGTGTTTTTTCTTTTATTATTCAGAAAGTTTAACCCAATTTGAGTCTATTAATCATAGTAACCATACCAGTCTTTGAGTCTAGTCTTATTTTCCTATTTTGTGTTTGTTGATGTTTCATATGCATTATATAGAAATAAAACAAATAAAAGCAGCCCAGTTTCCCCCCATGTGAGCTGAATGGTATCAAGTCTACCATTAAACTAACAAACCTGAATCTTGTGACACCATTAAGAAGCAGCTCTCATAGCCTATCAACAACACAATAAGTGACACTCACTCGTCCCTAGCTGTTAGACAAGGTCTGCCATGCCTTCCTTCCGGCTAACTTACTTCCACTGTCTGTTCAAATGTCCAATCAAATTTCTTCTTCACTTTTTTTTCAAGGAAGCTGGTTGACTCTGTTTGTTTAACTCCTGCTGCAGTGGCTTTAAAGCCACAGTAGTAGCCTGCAGGGTCACACTTGTACACCTGTGGGCCTTGTTCTTCATCAATACCAATTAAAATCATACCTAAAAAGAAAGGGTCCAGTTAAATATGTTACACTGTCCTACAAAAATGTCCCTTTCTTGGTGCTATCATATACCTGCTGTTAACCATTATTTGGTCACTAATTTTAGGCTTATTTGTTTTCCCAAAACCGTTAAAATGTAGTTTTATTAACAATGGCAAATTAGATAACAGGTACATTTCTGTTTTGAAAAAGGATCTATCAAGTTGCTGTTATTTTAAACGTGTTCAGCTTTTTACTGAACTTGTTAAGAGATTTAGAAAAAAAAAAAAAAAAAAAAACAAAGCCCACGCTATCCCCAGTCTCCTCAGATCCCTTTTTTTGCTGTAACAATCAAAATTCATTTTTAGAATAATTTTTTAATACAGAGGGCAGATTAGAAAGAGAAGGGACAGAAGAAACAAATAAATTAGATAGGAAATAATAGCGACAAAACAATGAGAAAATGACAGGAGGGAATAGATACTCTGAAGCAAACCTCGACGGCTTAATTAGATGACCAGGGAGAGTGGACTAAGATTGTAAAGGAGAAGCTGAGGATGCATGTAAAACAGCAATTACTCAAAGTGTCTGAGAGGTGGGAGGAATGGCTAAGAAACCAGGTGAATGACTAGCATAGAAGTAAGGTAGTAAGTGAAGCCCTCAAGGGCTGACATTAACCAGACAGGAAAGAGGAAGAGAAGGCCCAAGAACAAAGCATGGTACGTGACAACATTTAAGGGACCAATGGAGGAACACGAACAAAAGAAACTGAGCATACCTGTAAGCTAGCACTTGGGAGGCTGAGGCAAGGGGATCATAAATTTGAGGGAAGCTTGAGCTACTTGGTAGGAGTAAGGGAGGGTGGGTATGAAACTAGGGATGGAGAGATGGCTTAGCAGTTAAACAATACTGGTTGTTCTTCCAGAGGATTGGGGTTCGAATCCCAGCAACAGCTTCCAACCATCTCAACTCTAGTTCTAAGGACTCGATACCCTCTTCTAGCCTCCACAAGAACCAGGCACATGTGTGGCACACAGAAATACATGCAGGCAAACACCACATATTATGAAAATAAGAAGTCAAAGGAGAAGTAGTGTTTCAGAGGTCAACAGAGTCATCTGCTGAAAAGAAACATTACACTCAGCTCTCAGAGCTAGGCCTGCAGCATTGTGGCATAGCACTTGCCTAACAAACACAGCAATGGCTGTGAACCCCAGCACCTCAAAGAAAAAAAGACTGGGAGCCCGGAACATTTACTTTTCATTAATCACCGATGTCAGAAACAAACAGGACACCAGGTGCACACCTTTACCCCAAGCACTCGGAAGGCAGAGACAGGCATATCTCTGAGTTCAAGACCAGCCTGATCTGTGGAATAAGTTCCAAGACAACCAGGACTACAGAGAGAAACCCTGTCTCAAAAGACAAAGGGAGAGAGAGGGAGAGGAAGGAGAGAGACAGAGAGAGAGGGGGAGGAGGGAGGCAGGGAGGGAGGGAGGGAGAAAAAGGGGGAGGAAGGAGGGAGAGAGAGGAACCATAAGCCTATACATTATCCCAGTTCTTTACCCAATGATCATAAGTGGCATTGACACTGTTAAAATGAATTAACCCCATTACAACAGCCTAATAAAACAGGACTTTCAGATCATATAGCCTAAGTAAATATTTTGATTAAAAAATAAATAGAACTGGAAGCTGTAATTGCAAACTACATATTCAGAACTTAAGTGTGGCCTCAGTTTCTTTATACATGTTCTCAAAAGACAATTACAACTCGATTCCTTAGAAGACTTCTAAGCATACTTACAACAACCAAGCGGCCTCATTTCAGCATTCTGTGTGTAAACTTGAGAAATATCAGCAATTCTTTTACACAGCATATCCACAGGAATCTCATAGCCGTATTTGTATTTCCAATTAGCTGCCTCATAGCGTGCCCTCTGTACCTGGGATCTGCTGTCAGCTTGAAGGATACACAAAAGCCCAAGAGTTACCACTTTAGAAACAGAATGAACCTAAAAGTCTAGTTCACCACAGATATCTATGTTTATTTCAAATACACGTCATAGAAGGACAAGGGGTTCTCTGTGGCTTTTTCTTGTGATAATAAGCACTGAGTGACTTGGCATGGAGTATGTGTAAGAACAAAAAGAGATTAAAACATTTAGCTAAATTTTATACCATATTGCTCTTTTATACCAAGCCTTTCATCAGCAGTCAAAATAGTTTCTACAAGAATCTAGTAACCTGGGCTGGCAGGATGGCTCAGCAGATAAAGGGACTTGCCACCAAAACCTGATGGCTTTGAGATTGATCCCCAGGACTCAGTGTGGAAGGAGAGAAACAACTCCTAAGTTTGAATCCCTAGTAGCCATGTAAAAGCTAGGCATACACCTGTAACCCTGGGACCTGTTATTCTGTAATGAACTAACTCACTCTCTCTCTCTCTCTCTCTCTCTCTTTCTCTCTCTCTCTCTCTCTCTCTGTGTGTGTGTGTGTGTGTGTGTGTGTGTGTGTATATACACTCTGAAAATAGAAAGATGATCCTGGGGGCTTGCTAGCCAGACAGTCTAGTTGAAACAGAGATTCAGATAGATTTGGGAAGAGAAATTATCTTAAAAAATAAGGAGTAGGGTGATAGCAGACGACATCAGATCTCAACCTCTGGCCTCCACAAGCACAAGTGAACATACTGTACAAACACAAACTAATACTAACCTGGGAAGATAGTGAGTGAATCTACTAGTAACATCCCAAATCAGGTACTAAGGGATCTTTAAATCAGAAAACACAGGGCTGGCAAGTAAGGGTGTCTGCTAAGTCTGACAACCTGAGTCCCATCCTTAGAACCCTCATGGTAGAGAAAGCCAACTTCCACAGGTTGCTGACCTTACTCAGGCCCTGACAAAGTGCAGCCCTCCCACATACACCATCAATAAATGCAAAAACAAATACACAACACAAATACAAAGTCATGTGGCAGGAAGTATTGGCAGACTGCACCCCCAGAACAGCGCTGTTCAGTCACCTGTCATTCCTGTCATCACACAGCCGATGTTTTCCGTTATCTTGAATAAGTGAGTCACTGTGCTAGAATCCAGTAGTTTGTCCTAAAGAACAAAGTAAACCACAATCATGTCATTTTAAAGTCCACAGCCTCTGTAGACTTATAAAACCCACCAGTATGGAACTGTAACAATAAACTGTAAAACAGGAATTATGAGACATGTGTGTTCTGTTCATTTACAGTTAAAATCAATCTTTCAAAAGGGGGTAGAGGAAGATGTTTTTTCTAGATATTTTCTGTAGATTAAAGGTCCCAGAAAACAAAGGACTTAGAAATCTCATTCCATTTATTGTGATTATCTATTACAAACTCAGCCAAACAAGCTACAGCTGCTTAGTGTTCCTTGAGTGATCGTAAAAAGGCGGAGTCAAACCAAGGCCAGTGCTCATGTGCATTGGAAGTAATATAACTCTGTTCAACATCACAGGAAAATTCCTACATTTGATTTTGTAGCCATTGACTACCTGGGCAGATTTACTTACGGGTACTTTCTTCTGTGTGACAATAACTGCGCAGTCCTTTCCTCTAACAGCAACAGATGTAAGTCCACCCTGGTTAATAGCCTTAAAAGCATATTCTGGAAAAACAAAACAGGTTTGTTTTTGGTTTTTTGTTTTTAAAAGGTGGAATAGGGCCTGGGGACGTTGCTCAGTCGGTAGAGTGCTGGCTTAGTATGCACAAAATACTCCATCAGTCTGAGCGTGCTGACTAGAATGTTAGCATCTGGTAAGAGGAGACAGGAGAGTCAGAAATTCAAGGTCATCTTTGTACAGGGAGTTTGAAGCCAGCCTGAGATACATGAGACCTTGTCTCAAAAAAAGAGGAAAAACATTTTCTTTCCATTTTTGAGACAGGATGTCATTATATAGCTCTGACTGGTCTGACTGGCCTGGACCTCCTGAGTGCTGGGGTTAAAAAGCATGTAACACCATGTCTAGCTAACGTGGGATAATTTATCATACAAGGAAATTAATAAACTGTCATTAAAAGAATCAGGTTAAGCTATAGGGATGTACAATACCAACCAAGAGAAGTAAAATCAAAATAATAAAAATGTCAATAAACTAGTCAGTTTTATTTACTGAGTTTTCATTAGGTTCAAGTGCCAAATTTTGACATGAATTTTACTCTAATCTGATCACAGCAGATCTTAATATGTCTTATCCTTTTCAAAGCTGTTTTATGGGCACTGTTTCACCACACCTGCTTTTCCTATGTCAAAACTGGTGCTTTAAAGATTTAGTACTTCTGTTGATTTTTTGGTCAATAACTTACCACATGCAGTTTTAATATTTGGTATTAGATTTCATACTGATATTGTCTACCAGTTGAAGTTAAATCCCAGCACAGCCCGGCCAGCCAGGGCTACATGATAAGATCTTGTCTCAAGAATGAAAAGAAAATATTACAGTTTTTGTAACTTACAATTAACATACGGCTTTTCAGTTTATTACAAACTTCAGAATGTGTACTTGTAACTACTGTCACTGAACTCTCTGGTTTGAAAGACTGGTGTTAAGATGGGAGCAACACCACTACTACTCAAACACAAACTACTCTGGCATCCCAGTTTCCTTGATAAGGACCATCTTTGATAAGATCTGAAATATGACTATCATTTTCTGTGTTAATACAGAAAATACAGAAGATAATTTCTGTTTTTTATTTTTTGAAACACGATTTTTCTGTGTAGCCCTGGTTGTCGCTCTACAGACCAGGCTGGCCTTGAACTCACAGACATCTGCTTTCCTTTGCCTCCAAAGTGCTGTGATTTAAGGTATGTGCCACCATCATCCAACTCAGAAAAATTAAAATATATATATATAATCCCAGTTATGACCTAAATTTTGCTACATAGTAGACAACTTCAAAACTTTACTTTAAGTGGTATTCTGGACATGGTGTCTGAGGACTAGCCAGAGGCTTTGTAAATGACCAGGATAAGAGACACATGCATTCAATGTTCCTCCAAAGCTTCTGTTTCAGTCCCTGAGTCCAGGTTCCTTGTTTGAGATCCTGCCCTGACTTCCCGCAATGATAGACTGTGATCATGAAATGAAAACCATATAGACTTTTCCCTTCCTGAATTGTTTCTGGTTACAGTGTTTTGTCACAGCAATGGAAACCTAACTAGGGTACCTACTGACTTGAGTTCAATTCCCAGAACTGACATCAGAATGCAGAAGGAAAGAACCAACTCCACAGAGCTGTCCTCTGAATACCACCTAGTGCACTGTAGCACACATACTCACAAAGTAATAATAATAACAACAACAACAAAATGGAAATTATAGAACTGAAAAACATAGTATCTAAAATACAAAAATTGACCAATAGCCTTGGCCTGTATTTCTAGTACTAAGTTTGAGGTAGAAGGCCCCTGTGTTCAAGGATATCCTGATCTACAATACATAACAAGACTGTGTTTCAAACAATAAAACAATGATCCAGAAAAATTTATCAAGTGAACTTTAGTGCAGACTGGAGGTGATAAAATAAGTAAATAAATAAATAGGTGCTAAGAGAGAGCTCAGCAGTTAAGAGAGTTTACTGCTCTTCCAGAGGACCCAAGTTGGGTTCTAGCACACGTATCAGGATGCTTACAGCTTCCCTTAACTCCAGTCCCAGGAGCAATCTATTGCCCTCTTCTGTACTCCATGGGCATCTCGTATGGACATACTCAGACACCTACACATAATTAAACTAATAACATTCTTCAAAGAAAGAAAAAAAGAGTAAAGATCCAAGCGAATGTTGTGTATGCGCATGTGTGTATGAACCCCAGCCAGAGGACAATGTTAGGTGCCATTCACTCCTCAGGGCTGTCTACCTTGTTTTTTGAAATAGGGTCTCTCACTGACCTGGAGCTTGCAAAGTATTCTAGGCTGGCTAGCCAGCAAGTCCTAGAGATCTGCCACCCCAGAGTTGGGACTACAAAGATTATACACACATACCCCTACCATGCTTGGCTTTTTTACACAGGTCTTTTATTTTGGAGTCAGAGTCCATGTAGCCCTACGTAGTCTTGAAATTACGAAGATCTGCCTGGCATATGCATCAATACACCTGACCCTCCTTTGTTTTTTGAGACCCAGCCCTTGAAGCTGATATTAAAAAAATGGTCGCTGGGCGTGGTGGCGCACACCTTTAATCCCAGCACTTGGGAGGCAGAGACAGGCGGATTTCTGAGTTTGAGGCCAGCCTGGTCTACAGAGTGAGTTCCAGGACAGCCAGGGCTATACAGAGAAACCCTGTCTCGGAAAGAAAAAAAGGGGTCACGTGCAGTGACATGCCTATAATCTTAGCCCTGGGGAGGCTGAGGCAAGAGGACTGCCTCTAGTTCAAAGCCAGTCTCAGATACAACGAAACTGTCTCAAAATAAACAATCACAAAGCCCCTCACGGTGGTAAGCCCCTCACCATGGCTTGGCAGATAAAAACCTTTCGACTAAGCCTGATGACAAAGAGTTTGATTCCCAATTCCATACGGTAGGAGAAAAGTAACTCCTGCAAATTTTCTCTGACCTCTACACAATTTCTCTCCAAACTGAAAAACAAAACCTGGGCTAGGGAAGATGGCTCAGCAGGAAAGATTGTTTGCTATATAAGTATGAGAACCTAAACTCAAATAACACAGCACTCACATAGGAAGCCAGGCATGGTCGCATGCTTGTAATTCCTGAGCACACGTGTACATGTAAGTGGCAGATGAGGGGAGGATCACTGGAGATGCTGGTAGCCAACCTATTCCAGGGTTCAGTGAGAGCTCCTGTCTCAAAGGAATAGGGTAGGAATTGAACGAGGAAGGTATCTGCACCCAGCACACACACTCTATCTACCATGTGCACACATCACACCAAACCAAAACAAACTGTCAAACATGGTAGTTTTAGAAAAACAAACTATTAAGTTGAAAACTGCTGGGATGGAAAGATGGTGCAGTGGTTGAGAGCACTTGCTGCTCTTTCTGAGGATCTGGACTTGATTCCCAGCACCTATGGAATCTCACAACGCCCGAGCTCCAGTCCCAAGGGATTCCCGCACTTTTCTGACATCTACAGGCACCCAGAAGCACACGGCACACATGAACACATCCATGGAAACACTCGTATACATAAAATAAAAACAAATCTTTTTGTGTGGCTGGTTTTTTGAGACCG
The DNA here is from genome assembly GCF_011762505.2 of Arvicanthis niloticus. Classification (NCBI taxonomy): domain Eukaryota; kingdom Metazoa; phylum Chordata; class Mammalia; order Rodentia; family Muridae; genus Arvicanthis; species Arvicanthis niloticus. Next base: position 13,447,208 of record NC_047668.1, read on the forward strand.
GGTTTCTCTCTGTGTAGCCTTGGCTATCCTAGAACTCAACTGTGTAGACCAGGCTGGCCTCGAGAGATCCACCTGCCTCTGCCTCCCAAGAGCTGAGATTAAAGGCATGCACCACCACAAGCAGACAAAAACTAAATCTTACATTTCCTACCATTTCTTCAACTTTTAATTTCTAAAACATTAGGCTGGAAGCAGGCTAACTATAAAAAGTACTGTGTCTACTACGTCAAAAGCTCAGGACAAGCAAACAATACCAGGTAATGCATGGCTCAGTGTAAGCAGCTCACACCGTAATGCCAGCCAACAGCAGAGAAGCACCTGCTCCTCTCTTGGACACACATCAGGCTTGATAAAGCATGTACAAGTGGATGCTACTAATCAGCAACACAATGTAAGACTTTCCACTCACATTTTTGCTTAAAATGCTATACTGAATTTGGGCATATAAATATAATTTCTTCTTTCTAGATAAACATTAGTTGGAAAGATAAAATGAAAGATCCAAAGAAACCTGTAAAGTTTGGTTATTAAAAACAAAAACAAAAGATGCCGATTTGGTCTACAAAGTGAGATCCAGAATAGCCAGGGCTGTTATAGAGAAACCCTGTCTAGAAAAACTACACACAAAAAACAAACAACAAAAACCCCAAAACAAATAAACAAACAAGAAAAGAAGAGAAAAGAAAGGAAAGAAAGACAAGACACGGGGAACTGGAGTGATGGCTCAGCAGGTAATAATATTTACTGCTCTTTCAGAGGACTCAAGTTCAGTTCCCAGCTGAACAATCAACTGAATTTTCAGTTCCAGAGGAATCCAATTCACACACTCGTACTAACGTGCAAATACCCCCATGCAGACCTACACACACATACATATAATTAAAAATAAAATAAGCCTTTAAAAAACAACAAAGCCCAAGAGATATTCTGCTGTTCCCCTAAATCTGAAGGCTACATAATCATGTCACATAACTTCCTAATACTTGTTTTCTAAAACAGGTATCTTCAAAAGTGGGGTCATTAGCAATCTTGGAATCTGGCTTCGATTCCATATGAGACTTTATATATAACAGTGTTGAGCCTGTAACTTTTTGGTGTAGACATATGTATGTGTACACACATATATTTAATAGTCTCCTCCCTCTTCCTCTGTACACCACCTCATCTTCTTCTCAGGTGCTATAACCACCAAGCTACACCCCAAACCTTCAAATTAAACTTTAAACCAATGTGCTCTATTAACACATACCTATACAAATGCAGTCTGTATACACACATTAAGAAAGATGGTCATCGAGTAAAGGCCCCCACACAGCCAGACAGGACAACTTGAGCTAACATTCCTAAGACCCACAGAGTGGAGAGAACCAACTCTCCTGAGTTTCCCTTTGACAGACACACACACACATATGCACATGAACACACAGACACATACACAGACAACAAACATAATGTAATTTTTAAAAACTGAATTTTAAATCTACATGCTCTACAATTCCTAACACATGCTTATACACAAACACAGCCTGCACACACACATTAAGAAAAAACTTCAGAGGCCAGAGATGGTTCAACGGTTAAGAGTACATTGCTCTTGCAGAGAACCTGAATTCAGACAGACACAGACAGACAGACACAGACAGACACAGACACAGACAGACACACAGACACACAGACACACAGACACACAGACACACAGACACACACACACACACACACACACTTGGGGCAGGGTTGGTATTTCAGAGCCAGACTGCTGGTTCAGTGGGTAAAGGTACCTGCTAGCAAGCAGGACAGACCCCCTGAGTTGATTTCCAGGGTGTACATGGGAGGAGAGAACCGACTCCTGAGGGTTGTCCTCTGACTTCTGTATACACAAAATAGATGTAATTTTTTTTTAATTATTATTTTAAGGTCTAAAGGAAAAGCAAAAGAAAAAAAATTCAATAGTTACTAAAGTGTTATTTCTTTAAAAGTCTACCAACTGGCACTATTAAAATTACAGATCATGTTTATAACTGTGTTTAGTAGTGTAATTTAAATTTATTCCTTGATCACTGAGAGACTACTTATTTTGGTGTTGGGAATTAAATGCTTAAACTATGGCAAAGGAGCATGCTGCTAACCCTTACTTCCTTATCACCACCCCAGTTTGTTGTATTATTCTACAGCTATCTAGTTTAACAATTTGCATTTTTACAGTTTTTAGATTCTGTGTCTTTGGGGAACTAAAGTTTAGCCTAATACACAGCAATTACAATATCGTGAATAGACAAATACACTTCACTAGCAAACTAAGAATGGACCCAAAGAAAGGGATTCCTTATCTACAGAGGGACTAATTTAACAGATTTTTTTTTTTAAAGTCAAAGATTCAAACAGGCATCCTGTTATACCAAATACTCAATATTTAACAGCACACAATAAGCAATATGTGCATTGTCTAATTTTTACCTCAAAAACACAATAGAAGGAATTATTAGCCCAATTTTGCAAACAGAAATTGAGCAAAGATTTTATGCTAGCCAGGCCAGCTAGTATGGAGCACAGCAGGTTAATCCTGGGATGGCTGCAGGGCCTGAACTCTGCACTACTGTACTGCTTGCTCACACTATGTTCTTTCAGTTTCTCTTTCTCAGCAATGCCTAACTCATGTCCTGAGTAAAAAAGGGAAAGCAACAACTCAAACAACAATCTAATATAGAAAGCATATAGGTGAGTAGACCTCCATTTACAGATCAACTCTAGGATTTCCAACCAAGATAGTATGACTCTCCTTGTCAAGACACTGAGATAAAAGACTTCAAAATAAAATTATCATGGACCAGATGTATGTCAGGCCCTTCTGACACTAAGTTTTCTATGGCAAGAGTTTAAAAAGTCTGCCCTATAGGCCTAAACTAAAGCCTGCCACGACTTAAATTTACCAAAATGAATTGTTACACGGAGTAACTGATGCCAAGTTCAAGTTTCTGTCCATTAAAGCTGTTCCTTTAGTAAAGACTAACACACTGTGCCTCAACTAGATTGAGAGCCAGCCTTAAAACTACAGAAGCATTCTTACAGATGGGGGTTAAATCGGGCTGTCAGCTTCAAGGAAAGTTCATTACTCTTTTTATTTTTTAGTTTTGAACTTTGCAAATTCTTGCAAACCTGCACTCTTCTCTTTTTATTCGTTTGGTTCCCTGTCACTTCCTTTAAGCTGTCGGCTTCAGTAGGGACGAGTGACATTTACCTCTTTTCTAGAACCGGCCGTGTAGGGCTTTACACACTTGTATAGAATTAACCACAAAGTCATCTACCTATACTGCAAAGGAGGGTGAGTGTGTGTATGAGTGTGTCTGCATGTGTGTGCATTTCAGTTGGATGGTTAAGGAACCACTGTCAGCGAAGGGAAGACTCAGACTCCAACTAGAATGAAGCTAAGCAGTGGTTCTCAACATGTGGGTCACGACCCCGGTACAAAAACCTTTTCACAAGGTCGCCTAAGCCCATCGGAGAACACAGATATTTACATTACAGTTCACAACAGTAGAAGAATTACAGTTCTGAAGTAGCAACGAAAATAAATTTATGATTGAGGGTCACCGCAACACGAGAACTGAATTTAAGGGGCGTAACATTAGGAAGATTGAGAATCCCTGAGCTAAAGGGGACTCCGGAAGCCAGAGTCAGGCATTACAGTGCAACACCCTAATTCTTTGTGTCTGGACAGTAAGGAGCTCCTGAAGAGAGCCAGGCTTTGGTTTCAGCCTCAAAGCCCGACTGGAGACGGAGACGGGAACACGAGTGTGAACCCGACCTCGACCCTTCTGCTTTCCTGGCTCGGGCCCTTCTTCAAGCCCCAAACTATACTTGGGCCGCGTCTGCTCGCTCCAGGCCGAAGCATGACAGAGCAATTCGGATGTCCCACAGGCGGCCCTGATTCACTCACCTACTTGGTAGAGTCGGCCCTCGGGAGAGAAAATAGTAATGTGGCGGTCAAAACCGGCGCTGGAACCACGGGACATGGCTTTCCCGCTATTTCAAACACAGTCAGCACCCCGTAGCACACACACCAAGCACACAAGTCCCTCCCGGAAGTTATGGCTACTGCTTCCGGAGCACCGGCCGAGCTGCTTCCGCTCTGGTAAGGTTCGGGCAGGGGTTCTAGAGGGGAAGCTCCAAAGCACCGCCTCCAAGTAGGCGGGGCCTCGAGCGCACAGGCTGCGGGCGGGAGGGCGGGCGAGCGTGCTTCTGGGTGGTGGCTCTGGGTCTCGGCCGTTTTAGTGCGTTCTGGAGAACAAATTGGCCAAAAGAGGAAGTTTTCAAGGGACCCGCAGTTGTGATTTGCCTACTTGTGACTTTAGGAGACAGAATGATCAACGCGTCCGTAGTCAGTTTTGGCGCCTGTACTTGCTATCTTGTCTTACTGGAGTTCTGGCTTTGTTCTTCCTAACCATCATTTTACCGGCCGCTTCTGTCTACGTTTCAGGGGAGAGAGGAAGGCATCTGCTGCAGCAGCCACCCTTAAATGTAGGACGGGAAAGAGGGCTAGTGGAAGAAGCCACTGGAGATAAAAGTTTTTTTCTAGTCTGGCAAAACTTTCCTTTGGACAGCGGCCCAGGGTTTTTCGTTGATATTGGTTTGGTTTGGGAGTTTTTTGGGTTTTTTTTTGTTTTTGTTTTTGTTTTTGTTTTGTTTTTGTTTTTTTGTGAAGTTGAAATACAAGTAATGGGAACTTGAGATTAAGCAGTCTAAATTCAAGATCATTGCTGGTGGCTGATTACAGGAGAGTAATTCCAAGTCAATGAAGTAGCTCCTGGAAAACTGGAGGTTTTTCAAATTGTAAAATTCTGCACATCGTGCACCCCAGGGCACAACCCCTATTTAGTGAATATAAAAGTCGAGGCATAATGTTTTCCCCTAAATAAAAAAAGTTTTGTTCACACCAATATTTATAACAATATACTTATGTAATATTGAAATATTCGTATCTGTGGTATTCTCTCTAAAAGCACTTATTTTAAAGCAAAAACATTTGAAGAGATTCTTCATAAGGAAGTTTTAATTTCTCGAGTAATTTTTTTTCTTTTTTTTTAAAAAGTGAAGTATTTTTTTAAAAAAAAAGTATAATCCAGGTGTGGTGGGCCACATCTTTTATCCAAGCACTTGGAAGGCAGAGGCAGATCTCTGGGTTCAAAGCTAGCCAGATCTACAGAATGAGTTCCAGGACACAGTAAGGCTACACAGAAAAAGAAAGGTGTCTTGGGGTGGGGTGGACACGGGTTAAGAAAGCAGTCCATGTAAACAGCCACTCTGGAAGACCCGGTACTTTCCAGCTCCAGTTCCCAAGTGTGCTGATAAGCTGCTGTCCCTGGGTTCTAGTGGAGGTCCTTACATCAGGATTAACTCCTGACCTTTTGCATACTTTTCTGTCTCCCAGCCAGGTGTACTGTACCTCCCACGGTTTGCCTGAGGAGTTCCGCAGTCACAGAGAAGGAGTTCTCTGTAAGACCGCTGGGGGATGCCCTCCGTTAGTACCTTAGTTTCCAGATGTCTCACATCTGGGTCTCACACTGCACTCTCCTTTGAAGCTGAATTTTCCCTAGTCATAGTAAACAGATACTTCATAATCCCCAAACAGGCAAAACCAGAATTCCTCATCTCTTCCCTTCCGATTCCTGCTTTATGTATTCAGAGCCCACACCTTGCAGCAGTCGGTCTTCAGCATTTTCTCTCCCTGCTCCTGATGTCTTAGTTGGCTCCTTATATAATTCTTCATTTTAGTCACCGGGCTCTTGGTGTATAAAACCCGGATGCTTTACCCGATCTTGAGTAATGGCACCAAGAAAGGGACACCCCAGTGGGTGTCGTAAGATTCTCATCATTCCTCATTGTCACACAAGCAACAGCAACAACCAGACACAGCACCTTCTTCACCTTGATTGTGGGCCTTACTTCATCAATAGGACCTGGTATTTTCACTGTGTACCAGCAAGGGAGGGAACTAGCCGGCCTTAATTAGGACCCAGGACATTGGGGTCTACTTGGTCAGAGACTTGGAGGCCATCACACATCTTGGCCAGCTTCTTGTCCTGTTTCTTGCTCGTGCTAAGCTTCTGCAGCACCTCACTGTCCATGTGAGATAGGGCCACAGCCTTGGCCCCATCCCAATGCTACCAGTGCCCCAAGATGCACATAGACAGAGAACCTGGAGCAGGGGGTGGATTTAGGTCTCAGGATGCCTGAGAAGCACCTCCAGGCTCATCCGCAGCTCTGCTCTTCCAGAAACCTGTGGCACTCCGCGCTGGCTCCTGTGCAGGACTTCCCACACTGCCTGGTTCAAGGTGTCTCCACAGTCTTTGATGTTTATGGCTGCTCACACCCAGAAAGCTAGAAAAAACCTTTACTTACTTCTTACTGTCCTTCCATTCTTACTCTACGCACCAAGATGACAAAATTCCATGACATTGCTCACTGACACAGCTTAACTTGGACAATACCTAGCATATATAAAACAATAAATATTTGCTGAATGAGTATATTAATCCTTTGGCGCATATGAATTAAGAATATATCCCTTGGGACTAGAGAGCTAGCTCAGTCCCTTGGGGCTGGAGAGATAGCTCAGTGGTTAAGAGCATTTGCTCTTCCAGAGGTCCTGGTAGTTTCATACACAGCACATATGTCAGGCAGCTCACAACCACCTGTAACTACAGTTTCAGGGTATAGGGCCTCCACGGGCGCCCCACACAGACGTGGTATATTCATGTAAGTGTACACTTTAAAAAAAAAAAAGTATTCTATTTAAAGTTGAATTTAAACTCCACTTACAATAGTTCCCAGATATGTGATCTAATACAAGCTGGATTCTCTTAAGTTTGCAAAGCAAGGTCCACTTTACAGGAGTAAAGATTAAATAAGAGAAATACTAAGGGTGTAATGCTGAGCCCCTAGCATACAATGAGTATTTAGCGAATGAGGACTGTGTGCAGTGTTGCTTCCCATGCTGTTATTTAATGCTGCTGACTATTCCTGTGACGTGACTCTCCTGCTCTTCATTCTTTCTCTACTGTTCAGATTTCGAGTCCTCTTGATCCACCCTGGAACAATAGCTTCTTGCTGACCAGACAATTCCCAGTATTAATGTTTTTTGAGCAACATCTCAAGTAGCCTCTGTGCCTGGGTTCCTTTGGGGCCCACCATCTGCTAAAGGAAGACTAACATCTAGGTGGGGATCAGGGCTGTTAACAAGCTGGCCTCTTCTGCCTCAGCCTCCACTGCCTGTCACTCTCCAGCTCCCCTTCACTGTGAGAGCGTCGGCGCCCATCTCTGCTTACTGAAACCCTACTCTACGAGTTTGCCTCTGGACTTTGCATGGCCACTGCATAAAAACCCGTATTTTTATTGGCTTGAATTCTCAAGATTATTTTAAAAAGCATAAAAGGGAGTGTATTTAACCATATTCGGCTCACAATAAAGACATTGGGTGACTAGAATAACTCGAGCTCTGGATGTTGGACTGCTAACAACATTGGTGGAAGGAAAGCAGAGGAACTCTGTCTCAGAAGAATTAGAACGGAGCAGCTCCGAAATCATCTGCTACCTGCTTGGTGACATCTCTGTGGTCAGAAATGTACAAGATAGGAACCCCAGGGACTCTTCATTCAGGATCACAATCAGTTGAGGCATTTGTGCTGACCTAACTCTCTGTACTAAGCGGTTATCTGCACAGGTTTTGTGTGAATGGCAATTGTTGAAATCTTGGTTCCTTGACATCCTTGGAACCAGCTGATACTGCCACCCCATTTTCTCAATTTCAGCCATTGCACAATTAAACAAGGGATCCACTTAGCCTATGGACACTTTTGTAATCTGCGCACTGCTCCCAGCAAAGGCTATTTATTTATTTTCAGTAGAACCGAGGAGTGAACCTGGAGTCTCACAATATGCTAAGTAAATACTCCAATGCTGAACTACGCCTCCAGTCCAAGCAGGCCATCTGTGAGTGAATAATTGGCAGCTGTGTGGTTTTACTTAAAGACGTGTGTGTCTAGGCTTCAGCACTTTGGCAGAGCAGAGCCTGGAGATGGCTGTAGCCTCTACTACACCTGGAACAACACTTGCTCATAATATTCAATAAATGACTGTTAACACTAAATTGAAAACTGTAGCGAGAAAGGTAACAACAGAGAAATGTTTTCATAGCCATAACCCTTTGATTCCCAAGTAGACACGACTACACAAAGTAATTATCATTACTTTGTAGTGGTGGGATGGTGCAAATCACACACCCTACAGGCCATGAGATTTCACAGATCCAAACAAATCTTGACCTCGTGTTGGGTGGCTGTATTTAACTAGGCGGAGAAAGAAGCATATTTTGAGAATGATATATTTTAGCATTTAATTTTCAGTACTGACGCTGAAAGCTGGGATTAGAACCTAGCTGATGAGGCAGGAGCCACGTGTTTTACTCAGTGTTGTAAAGCAGAGGGCCTATGATGAAGTAAGCATTAGCTCATTCAGAGAATATACATTCTTACTACTTGAGCTAATTGTGTTTAATTTTTCCTTATTTGAAGAGACCTGTGACTAAATGAGAAATCCACATTTGAGATTTTTCCACATAGTCAAATGCATTCCTCTGGGAAATCTTTCAGAAAGATGAAACTTTGCTGGTTCCATTGCAAAGGGAAATCCCCTGGAATACGTGCCCTGGGCAGCAGCTAACCCACTCAGCCAAGTGGACTTCCCCTGGCTCAGGAGCTGTCACTGAAGTCTAGGCTCCGGCAGCTTTAGCAGCAGCCCATGGGGCAGACCTGCTGCTTCTGTGGAAAGTTTGCTCTTCCACCCTACAAGGCCACCAAGTCAAGACTTTTGGAAATGACTTTCTGGGTTTTTGAAAATTTTTAGAAATGACTTGACATCTCGTGAGTCTTGGAAAATTTTCGGCAGGGCCTCTGTTTGACAAAACCCACACTCTCCCTGGGGATAGAAGAAGGTGGAAGGTAGGGGTTACCCACAAGGCAAAGGTACAAGGTGGCAGTGTGGCTTTTCCAGTGACATGCCGAATCACATGGTGTTCAAAGGCAAGAATTCTGCTCTTACGGGGGACATAGCTCAGTGAAGACTGATTTGTCTATTATGTGCAAGACCCCGAATTCTGTTCCTGCCCCCCTGCCCCCCTTTGCCTACCCCCATACACAAAAAGTCCGTAACTTAAAATGCTCTCTGGGTAGTTTCACTGAGGCTGTGAATAGAGAAAAAATGAGGTCTGTGGTTCTGTGTGATATTCGTGGGTGTTAAAACACAAGGTTTTCTGAATTTGAATACTACAGTAGAGAATCTTGGGAGAATTGGGATTCCTTGATGTGAAGGAGCCCTTAAAGGCAACTTTGAGTAGGATCTCAGGATGCAACAACCCTGCCAAAGCAGAGAGAGAGAGAGAGAGAGAGAGAGAGAGAGAGAGAGAGAGAGAACTCTGTCTAGCTCCCTAGCCAGACTTTCACCAACCACCAATCATGTCTCCCAGACAATTGCCTGAAGACAGGACTCTGAGTCTTCTCATTAAAACAAAACAAAACAAAACAAAACAACAACAACAACAACAAAAACCCAACTCTTTCCCTGGCTCATGTCTGTCCAGCAGATCTTCCTGCAGCTCAATGGCTATGTTTGAACAGCTAGCAGTCTAGTAATCCTGATAAAGGGTGTGAAGGAGAAAAGGCAGTTTATCTGTACTCCAGTCCCATAATCTATGGACAAAGGAGAGTGACAAGTGAGACATCAGATGTGGGCTGGGATGTGATTTCTGAAACAGGTTAATTTCATATTTATATATGACAAAATCATGTGTATCAATGTTTTGTCTGCACGTATGCTTGTGCACTAAGTACATACAGTGCTCAAGGAGGCTAGAAAGAGTCATGAGATTCCCTGAGACTGGAGTCACAAGAGGGTCATGAACTGCCACTTGGGTGCTGGGAATAAAACCCAGGACCGCTGGAAGAAAAGCTAGTGCCGTCTCTCCAGCTTCAACTCCATCACAGTTTTACTCGCAAAGCCTTCACACTCCTGCCTGACAGGATTTTAATAAAGCAGTGTGAAGTGGAAACTTAAGGGTTCTATGGAAAGTCAGTTGTGCGGGAGGGATGGTGTTTTGCTGGGGCAACCATGTGAAGGAGTGTTTTCCTGAAGCAGATACAGGTAAAAGGATGTTTTGCCAAGGCAGACTCATGAAGGAACATTTCACTGAAGCAGACACAGGTGAAAGGATGTTCTGCTAAAGCAAGCATGTGAAAAGACACGTGATGAAGGATTCTTCGCCGATGACAGGCATGTGTTGGTCCGCCCTACATTTCATAGTTGAGCTGCATTTGTTGACACTCCACAGAGAGAAACGCACCGAAAAACTTCCGGTGATATGTTGGCACCTTCTTGCTGCTTCCTTGAACAATGGCTGATTGGCAGAATGATGTCAGCTGATACAGACTCACAGGGAGTTTTGATAAGACAGACTCATGTGCTTAGGCATGACCTGTGGGAGGACACGCGATGATTGGAGGGAGTATAAGTAGGACCCAACAGGTTGTGAATGGGGCTTGCTGGTAGAGATAGCTCTGCAACACTCCTTGGTTTTACGTTTTCGCTGATCTTAGCTTTATTGAGAGAGACACAGCAAAGAGCTGCTCCTGGTGTTCCTGTTGGTCCTGTTCCCTCCTGCAGACTCGTGCCAATTTGCCCGAGGCCTAGCTGTTCCTGGTAGGCCGTGCTACCACTGCTGTTATCCTGACACTACTGAACTGGACTGCTGGTGGATCCGTGAAGTGTTTGCAAGCGGATCCAGCTGCCACTGCTGACCTGGGAACTGAATTGCTGATTTCCTGACAACACAGATGGGATTTGCTCCAAAGAACCATCCCTAAACAGGTCCACTTCCCCATATCCTGTTTTTTCTTCCCCACTACCTTTGATGGGTGGTGGGCTAGAAGGGAAGTTAAAGCATTTAAGAACCATCAGTAAAAGTAGACGTTGAATACATTAAAGCTCCAGCAGGGCTCCTTGGCTCCCCTTGTCCAGTGCAGTGTGGCTCTCACTCTAATGCTGTGTCTGTTAACACAGCAGACACATGTATTGTTACTTCCCTTCTGTGTCATCTCCTTCCTTACCAATCAATATAATTCTGTGCCTGGATTCTCGCAGCAACTACCAACAATGATAAATGATATTCTTTGATTTTTGTATTGGTTCAATCACACAGACATTTAACTATAACCATTCACCGACTCCTTCTACACAGCCAAGACCTGCAGTTTTGCAGCTCACCCTTGATTTTTAGCTATAGCTTCACTGTAGCCGTCTTAGACTTGTGACATTTCTCTTTGTTTTTCCAGACTGCCTTAACTGAAGACCCAGTGCTCAGCTGAAGTTTCTGGAAGCCAAAGAGATTGTGAATTCCTTGAGAAGTCTCATTGGTCTGCCCAGATGCTGGAAGACCCCGGCTGGTTTAGTCTTAGCCATTGATGGTTTGTGACACACTGCTTTCCCTTAGGCATGCTAACATGGGAAGCTTCTCAGAGCTCCAGAGAACAGTTAACAGTTCTGTAAAAAGCAAGCCAGGGAAGACAGAGACAAAGCTGTGGGCTGTGAACACAAGGCTAGAAAACAGTGTTTGAATCTGAACCTTTCTACAGGCTACCACCTACTGACCACCACTGTGGTCTCGTCTCTCAAACGGGAACATTCTATCTCTACTTTAAAGGCAAAGTTAAAATCAAATTAATTGAGCCGGGCGGTGGTGGCGCACGCCTTTAATCCTAGCACTTGGGAGGCAGAGGCAGGCGGATTTCTGAGTTCGAGGCCAGCCTGGTCTACAGAGTGAGTTCCAGGACAGCCAGGACTACACAGAAAAACCCTGTCTCGAAAAAAACCAAAAAAAAAAAAAAAAAACCAAAAAAAAAAAAAAAAAAAAATCCAAATTAATTACTACAACGAAAATAAAACCAGGTATTACGAGATTTGGACTCAGCCTCTCTGCTTGGGAATGGTGTTGGTGAACAAGCATGAATATGCTCTATTCCCAGCAAACGGAGAAGCCAGGAGCCGCACAGACCTGAGTGTGCTTGCTGGTACTCAGCAGTAAAAGCAGCCACTTCTTACCCACCCCGCCCCATACAGCTCCCTGTACCCATGAACGGGCAGGTTGTAGAACTGCAAACATCAATCAGTTACTGGGACTGTTACAGCTGTGGTGGGTCCTTGCACCTTGGAGTCTTGTAGACTTTCCATTGTTCATCCCAGACCTCGTTTCCTGTCTGGGGCGTGTGGGTGGGGGACCACCAGCAGTGTCAAGAACAGAGAGGAAATAAAACTCCGCAGCCTTGCCTTCAGCCTAAAGACACTTCTCTTCTTTGAGGTTTCCGAATTGGCCTCCTCTAATTCCTATTTTCTTGCCACAAAAGTGACATGGGCAGGCTCAAAGGACCATATCCTCTCGGGGTCATTGGAGAGAGGGAGAATGCAGAATGAGGTTTCTGACCATTAAACAAGCATTTTCATTCACTGATTTAGAAACAAGGCTGTGTTGCTTGGTTTGGGTTTGTTTTTCCCCTCCCACTTTGGTTTGGTTTCGAGACAGGTTCTCTAGTCTAGGCTGGCCTAGATCTTGCTATGTCGCCAATGCTGGTTTTGAACTTTTCCTGCCTCTACCTCCCGAGTGCGGAGTTAGTAACTGCGTCTTGAAAATCCAGTTGTTGGCAGGAAAGGCAGAGAACACTCTAGTTTTTCCTCTAGCTACTCTGAATTGACTTTTGTTTCATAGTGGGGAAGTAAAACATGTTTGAAAAACCAGCCAGAGACAGCAGATCTAAACATGAAAACATGGGAATGATGTCAGACTCTGGAATTCTGTCTTATAACAGCCCGGCTCCCACGGCACCATGCTCCTGCACAGATGCCTACTAAAGAAATCCAATTCATTTCAGCTCTGGGTGGGTGGAGGGTTGTTAAATAGAATGATTATGGAAGATAGTATTAAGAAGTTAATTTTATGAAGATAGAGTCTCATGTAGCCAAGGCTGGCCACAGATTTGCTATGTAGATGAGGCTGGCTGAACTGGTGATTCTCCTGTCTCCACCAACCACCAAGTGCTGTGACTAACGGGTGGTATGCCAATATGCCAGGCTCTAAGAAAATATCATTTCTTGATCAGTGAGACATCAAAGATTAAGTTTCTGGCCACCCAGCTCACATACAAAATGCCAACGAGCCGGGCAAATTCACTCAAAGGAGAAGTGGCCAAGAGTGGTAAAAGTCAGGAAAACATTTTCAAACAACTTCTCCATAGCAGTTCAACACTGCTAACTGAACCATGTCTACGGGCAAGGAACTGGCCTACCTGCTCTGAGAGATTTACAAGTGAACCCAGTAGGGTCCCACTGAGTTCACAGGGTGGGGTCTCGGTTGGGGTTGAAGATGAAGGATGATGAAAGAGAGGCTAATTTTGATAGGGCATTTCAGAGCACTGCAGGTCGGGGAGGAAGTAAGTTTATATGCAGGTGTGCCAGAAACTGCCCACTAGAGGGCAGGCTTGGGAGGACAAGGATTCTAACAGGTTGTGGCAGATGTCAGAGCTGGGAGTTTGTGGGGGTGGGGTGGGGGAGGGTTCAGAAAGCAGAGAAAGAAAATAGCTTGCAAAATGCTTGTGTAAGCAAACACACACACACACAGAGGTAAGAGACTAGATAAGGGGGGGGGGGGGTTATACTCTAGCTGGAAGGCAACAGGGAGATCTTGAATTGAAACTTTTCTTTTTTAATTGTTGATTTTGAGACAGCGGCACACAGTTGCCCAAACTGGTCTCAAACTTGCTATGTAGACAAGGATGGCCTTAAACTCTGATTCTCCTGCCTCTACCTCCCTAGTGCTAAGATTACAGGAAAATGCAACCACTGTTGGCTTTTTGTTTGTTTGCTTGCTTGTTTTGACAGGGTCTCCTATAGTCTCTGATGAAAATGACTTTGAACTTCCTGCTACTCCTTCTCCTTCTGAGTGCTAGGCTGACAGGTGCGAGCTATCCTGCCTGGTTGTATGGTGTTGGCACTTGCACCCAGGGCTCTCTGCACATGCTAGGCTGAGCTACAACCGCAGCTCAGCTCTTTGATGTTTTTGAGCAGCAGAGTAAGGAGCATGACTGGACTTATGCTTTGGACAGATACATGAGGTAGTGGGTCAGTAGGTCAGGACATGTGAACCAGGAGGCTACTGTTAGCAGTCCAAGTGAAGGCTTTACGAGTAGCCTTTTAAAGTAAGGAAGCAGAAAACAACGTCTTCCAGACGTTAGCTTCCCACCACCCTGTTATTAGTCACAAGCAGGGTTATTTGTAATAGGCCTGGCCTGGAACCTCTCCGAATGCTCAATATGGAGAGAGAAGTTGGGGACAGGGCAGACCGGTGTTTCTGGAGCAAGTGTGAGACAGACTGTAACAGGAAACATGGAGTTTTGTTTTCCCATTCTTCTCTTTCTAGTTGCTATCTCTCAGCAGCCCTTAACCTGTGGGTCTCCATCCCTTTCGGGGGTCAGATGTCCCACATATCAGATGTTTACATTCAGTTCGTATCAGCAGCAATATTACAGTTATGAAGTAGCAATGAAATGCTTTTGTGTTTGGGGGTGACCACAACATGAGGAACTGTATTAAAGGGTTGTAGCATTAGAAAGGTTGAGAACCACTGCTCTAGAAAGTTCCGGTCCATCTTTGGTCCCCTTAGATAACACAATCCTACGGTCATTTTAACAAAATCACAATTCAGAAGTTAAGAGTATGAAATTCTATAAAAGAAATTCCAAACAGATGAGGGCAGATAGCTCAGCCAGTGACGTGCTTGCCTCAGCAGCACAGGGACCAGAATATTATCTCCAGAACCAACATAAAAATGCCTGACAAGCGGTTGTAATCCCAATCACAGGGCAGGAAGAGATAGTGTGATCCTTGAGGCTCATTGGTCAGGCCATTGAGCAGAGCTCCAGACCAATGAAGGACCCTGTAACAAAGGAGATACATAGCATTCCTGAGGATGACAGCTGAGGTTGTTTTCTGTCTCTCACTACACAACTGTAATTCTAAAATGTAGTTAATAAAATCTTGGAGCTCACTGAGGCCCTTTCTACTCAAATTATAAACTTCAGTGTTGGCGTCTCCAGGGGTGCTCTTCCTGAGATAGTCTCATTTTCCTTTGGTTCTGGGGACTGAACCCAGGCTATGCACACTCTCTAGTATACAGTTATATTTCCAGCTAGAACCAGCCTTTGAAGTTAGATCCCTAGGTCATTCCAGCCCATTGCAGTTTGGGACTCATTGCTACACCCCACCCACTTTCCTCAGGAACAGGAGATGAAGGCTCAACCAGCTAGCTGATTTTCAAGTTAAGACAGAAAAGAATGGGAAAGCACCTTCAGGAGTTAAGATGACAAGAGGGTTTTTCAAAGCAGAGTGCTGTTCAACACCATAACCTCACGGCCTTCCCAGAAACACCGTGGTAAGAGATAAAGCGGTGAAGACAGCAGAAATCCACTACTAGAATTGAAAAGACAGACACTGTAGCAAGTGAGTCGAACGGAAGACTATGCTGTCGGTGATGTCTTGGGAATGCTCTGAGGGGGAGGGGGAAGTCTGGTGACACCAGAAGGGGCCAGGCAGTTGAGACTTTGTAAGGTTGGAGAGACTAGGCTTTGAGTTCAATCTCAACACCACCACCACACATGTACACACACACACACACACACACACACACACACACACGAAAAATAAATGTAAAAAAAAAAAAATCTTTTTTAAACTTGGAAATCCTGAGCTGGTGGGATGGCTCAGTAGGTAAAGGTGCTAGCTTCCAAACTCGATGCCTATACTCAATGCCTGGAACCAACTACTCCAAAAGTTGGACCGTCTTCCATGTGTGCAAGAGCACACAGCAAGTAAATAAACAAATGAATGTAGAAGAAAAGTTCGAGATCCTGAAACTAATGCTATTTTAAGTAATAAAAAACCCACAAAATACAAAAGAACAAAACAAAACAAACATCCAAAAGCTGGAGAGGTGGCTTGGCAGTTAGGAGCACTTGTTGCTCTTCGAGAGGATCCAAATTGCAAGTTCCCAGCACCTGCACTGTGCTGCTTACAGCTGCCTGTTACTGCAGCCTGGGAATCCAATGCCCCCTCCAGCCTCTGTGCACATCTGCATACATGTGGCCCGTTTGTAAAATAAAAAATGTGTACACACACACACACACACAGAGAGAGAGAGAGAGAGAGAGAGAGAGAGAGAGAGAGAGAGAGAGAGAATCAGGTATAATGAAGCATGTCTGTTATCCCACCATCTGGGAAGTAGAGGTAGAAGCAGAAAGATAAAGTGGTTAGAGGCAAGCCTCGGCTGTGAGAGATCCTGCTCAAAAACCAGAAGGCAAAGATAGGAGGGAGAAAGAGAGGGGCCGTTACGCAGAGGGCCAAGAATCACTAGGGTAAGAGGCCGAGACTCTGGTGATTCTGGAAGTGAAAGAAAAATAATCTCTTGACATTTGCGAAGTACAAACTGTTCAGTAATGACTTTCTCATCTAAACTTCCCTTTGTGCCCTGATTAACAGCAACAAAAGCCACGTGATTTGCTCTGAATAACAAAAAGCTCTTTATGTTCTTTAGAAGTTCTCTTCACAAACACAGCCTGGCCAGAGTTTTCTCTATAGGCCGGAGATCAGAGGGCCTGACTTGGAAAGGACCTATTTCATCAAGGATGTGACCACTCCTGCTGGAACAGACTAAGTGCCAAAGGATGCAGACCTTCCCTTTAGACCGCTTCTGGGAACAGTTTCTTCTGAACTCAAGCTAGCCCTGAGTAGGAGTCTGACAATGTGGTCACAAAGAGAAGCATGTTACACTATATGGAGTGCCCTAGTTTAAGTCAGTCAACTCTTGTTTATTTTGAGACAGGGTCTCATGTCAAGAGACTAGCTAAGGCAGGCCTTGATCTAAGTAACTAAAGATGACCTTGAACTCCTGAACCTTCTTCCTCCAGCTCCAAGTGTCAGGGTTATAGGCATGCACCACTACATCTGACTCCAGTCATCTCTTTCTATGAATTTACATCATTATTAGTATATGACAGTGAATATGAAGAACAGCCAGGCAGTGGTGGCACACACCTTTAATCCCACTTGGGAGGCAGAGGCAGGCAGATCTCTGAGTTCAAAACCAGTCTGATCTACAGAGCAAGTTCCAGGACAGCCAGAGCTACACAGAGAAAACCTGTTTCGCGCCCCCCCCCATCAATACTAATAATAACAATAATGTATATAAAAATATGCCAGAAGACTGAACAAGAAAAATGTGTGTATATATGTATATATGTATGCTAGCTTCATCTACATAGTGTATTCTGGGCTATAGAGCGGAGACCCTGTCTCAAAAAGAAAAGGAACCTGGAATTCTACAGCAAGGTCACTAAAGAGGAAGAAAGTCTAAGAATAATTTCTTTTTTTTGCAAAGATCCACTGATACAGATTTTACGCAACAAGTGACGCCAGTGTTGGCCCTTGTGCTCAGATAGGGAGGTGTCCTGGGACTCAGAAGCTCAGGAACCACACAGTTCTGAGGTAGAACAGTGTCTCCCCAATGGAAGGGTATCCTGAGACACGGGAGCCCAGGAACCACAGAGCTCTGAGAGGGAGCCTCCTCAGCAGAGGCGCTGCAGTTCCCAGGGGAGGGCCATAGTTCACAAAGGGCTGTCCTGACCTGAGGAGCTGAGCCTCAGCCCCGATCATGTCCGTCCCCCCCCCCCAGTCACTTCTTCTCTTCTCTTGCTTCTTGTTTTCCTCAGATGAGAGGGGTCACACCAGGTAGTGAATCCCATAAAAGAGATTTATTGGAGAGTCCAGGGAGAGGAGGGACAAATCCAGAAGTGGCTGCCTGTGCTCCTGGGAATGAGCAAACAGCAGCAAATTGGACAAGGTGCAGTGCTTATATAGGAGTTGTTCTTATATAGGTGTGTGTGTGTGTGTGTGTGTGTGTGTGTGTGTGTGTGTGTGTGTGTAACTTTCTAGGGTGGATTTCCAGGGTGAGGGTTGGTGTTATTTGTTTTTTTGTTTTTTTTTTTCCCCGAGACAGGGTTTCTCTGTGTAGCTCTGGCTGTCCTGGAACTCACTCTGTAGACCAGACTGGCCTCGAAATCAGAAATCCGCCTGCCTCTGCCTCCCAAATGCTGGGATTAAAGGCGTGCGCCACCATTGCCCGGCTGGTTGATGTGATTTAAAGTCCTGAGTTTAATTGACAGGATTGATGGGTTTTCCTGTTCAGGGATTGGTGGGGTTTTTTCAGACTTTTCACCTAAAATTAGCATAATCTGGGGAGGTAGTGTTGAGGGGCTGGAGATGCCTTTTGCAGATGACAGTTACAGAGGCTGGAACCGCAATTATGACAGTTAGGGAGGTCTGGGGGAGGGGCCCGGCTGCCGGAGCTCCTCCCGCATGGACCTGGCCAGTTTCCTGTCTTGAGGGTTTACAAAGATTACAAAGTATACAAAATTTACAAAGGGAGTCCACAGCAGGGAAAGCCAGCCTTCCCTGTCTCTTAAGTAGCCTGAATAACCAACAATGAGACACTTACTTTTTCGGAGACTGGCCGCCATATCCACCTAAATGAAGCTGTTTCGTGGAGGTGGATGCTTTGTCCCAGCCCCTCAACCTAGGACTCAACTGAGCCCCAGAAAAGCCAGATGGATAGAACTGTCTGGAATTCCATTGGCACGTAGTGGACACAACAGACATTCTATCCTTATGTAGTCATAGACACTCTGAGAGAACTTTAGTAATGGACTTTAAGTATTTAGATGGCAGGTGAACTTGATTCCTAATAATGTTCCGCTCAGTTGAGAGTTGATGAAGCCGCCTGACCTGACATCTTGAATTTATTTCTCTAACCTATTAGAGATTAAGTTGTTAGCAGTGACTTCTCAGGCATTTGCTTCTTGGAGTAGATTTTAAACAGCACTAAAAAGATGACTGACATATTAATTTTAGCTTAGTTGAAAAGATCTTTTCTTGCCAGAGTTACCAAAAACCTTTCAGATGTTAATACTAATGTAAGGCCCGACAGGTAGGGAGGAACTCCCTCCCTGCTCTTGGGAATTCACGGCCACCCCAATAACCACAAAGACACCAAACTTGATGTAACAGCAAAAGGTATATTTCAATCAACGCGTTGAGGTCGCACTTCCAGCCTGTCCTACGCAGAGGCAAGCAGTGAAGTACGACCCCCACTTAGGGAAAAGATAGAGTTTTTATAATAAGAACCGCAACCCAGGGAAACGAGGGGGAAATATCAAACACTATTCAATTTGTCTTGTGGTTTGTTTTGTTCCTGGTATCCAGGATGCACAAGAACGCTAACTTGAACTCTCAGCTCAAACCCTATTTAATCTATCTTATGGTCAGTTTTTAGTTCTTGGTACCCATAGCACTTGGTCATGCTATCTTGAACTCCCAGCTCTGAACTCTATTCAATCTATCATCTATTTTGTCTTGTAGATAACTAGTTTCCTAGGACCCAGAACGCAGAACAAGCTGATCTGCACTCTTGACTCCATCTGTAGAAGGTTTAAAAATTTTTAACCCTTTCACTAATTATAGTAAACTATCACAGTTATCTTTTTTGTGTGTTCATGTGGGCGCATATGTACATGTATAGGCCAGAGGGCGACCTCCAACGTTGTTCCTCAGAAGCCATCCACCTTGAACTGTCAGACAGGCTCTTTCTATGTCCTAAAGCGCTCCTGATCGGCAGGGTGAGCCCTGAGGCTGTCTTGGCTGCCCCAGTGCTGTCTTCTAAGCATGTGCCTCTTAAGCTTAGCCTTTGCATATGAGTGAGTACTGGGATCAAATTCAGTTCCTCAAGTCCTTGGAGAGTGATTTGCCAAATGAATCATCTCCCCAGCTCCTTTCATGGCAATTTTAGTAATTCAATCTAAGTGGGCATGGCAGCTCATGCCTACAACCTAGCTCTTGGGAGTTCAGGCAAATGAGGGGCTGCAAGTTCCTGACCAGACAGGTAGGTACTGCGAGATACCACTTGATATCCTCCCCAACAAGTATAAAAACATAACCATCACCAACAAGAACACCTAAAAACCCTTTAGACAGGCATGGTATCACACACCTTTATTCCCAGGACTTGGGAGGCAGACTGTGAGTTGGGGGCCAGCATGCTCTCCATAGTGAGTTTGGCCAGCCAGGGCTGTAAAGTGAGACACTGCCTTAAGGA